>NC_058028.1:9065994-9427460 GCF_019176455.1 Solea senegalensis
TGTAAATCAGCATCTTCATCTCCAGAGAGGAGAGAGTTGGGAAAAATGCCTGTACATAAGTTTCCATTGACCTGTTTTTGAACATTGAGACAAAAACTTACAAGATCTGGTGTTTGTGTACAACTACAGTAAATTGTAATTAACTGCCAGATACTGAAAATTATTGGGGAAAAATGGACAAAAACACTTACTCACCAGACATTTTCTGGCCCTTTCATGGTTAAAAAAAGGGTTGAAGCAAAAAAAGTCCAGATGGACATTTCAAGACTTAGGTGTTAAAGGGTTAAGGTGAAAATTTATACATCTATTTGTAGCCATGGATTTTAACTTGAGGCCATGACCATATTTGACTGAATACCTGTAAAATCAATGACACTCCATGCATTGGCATCATGAGCATGATGGCATGAGCTTGTATGACTGGTTATACAGAGTTCCCTGTAAAATGCAGTTCTGGTTTATATAGATTAAACTGACACACGGGCACTTGTATTAACTCAAATATTGTCATCCCTGTCAATACACTCTCACACATGTGCTCTCACACACACATGGTTTCACACAATCTCTACAGACACTGTCTCCTGAGGGGGAAAAAAAGTCTTTAAAAGCCACTTGTTTACATAATCCCTGTGTATTCCTTTTCCTGGACATGCTAATATTTCATCAAATTGATTTCCACTCCCACCCCATTCTCTTCATCATCATCCGGATCATCATTCTCGCACCTCCACAAATATAAATGTAGCCATTTGTGTGACTGCTGTAGACACCGTAGACCAATTTATTTGCACCTTCTCGCCCACAACTGTCAGTGTTTCTTAATATACATTCACACACACACATACACGTTCTACTCCCTGTGCTCAGTAACACAGATTGCAGTATCAGCACTTGATGCTCTGAGGCAGGATCTATCTGCCTCATAACTAACCACTAAAACAGTCGCCATGAGAAGAATAAACAACACTGGGCACTCACTTAGTCATTCACACACTCATTTTTTTAAGGCTTGAAAAGCTTTGTTTTTCAGGTGCAGTTGAAGTTTAAAGCATACCATGCCAGCATTTATTCTCTCTATAGTCAAAAGACAATTGATGTACACTTATCAAAACAGGAATGCATCTGCATACTGACTCATTTGGAAGAAGATCTCTACTGTATTCAGGCACCGTTATGAGTTCATGCATTAAGATGAAACAGAAACGTTGTTGTGTCACTGTTACAACGCAGATATATACAAAGACATGAAACTGAGCTGAAAAAGTGAAAATGAGATTAATATGAAATCTCTTCCCTTCCAGATGAGTGCCTCCCTTTGTAAATATTAACAGATGCGTGTGCCAGCGTGCTGCTGTCTTTGGGCGGTCATCAATAATCCAGCAGAGTTTGGCAACAGAAAGCATTTTTAGGTTCCTGTGATGTTGTTCTGTTCCGCGTCTTAAGCATCATCATTTTGGGGCTGCGCACTTTTAGCAGGAAGACGAGTCAGAGTGTAAAGTCCTCCAGCCTTTAAAGTTAACTTGCACAGCAGCAACGGCATGTTTGAAACACATCACAGGAAAAGCACATCAGCCGTGTGTGCGTGGATTCTTCACACGCCTCAGATCTTAGTTCCAGATTGATGATGTTACTGTTTGATGTAACCCTCCAAAGTTATCAGCGTTTGTGTGTGTGTGTGTGTGTGTGTGTGTGTGCGATAGATCCTCCCTGCACTGCCACATCATCATTAGCTTCTTTTCAATCTCGGCAATCCTTGCATGGATTGTCAACTCCCTCTCTGTCCCTGCGTCTTTACTTCTAATCCCTCTCTACCACGTTTTTCTCTCTTTCATCTCTCCCCTTTCTTCTCTTCATCCCTAACCACACTTGCTCTTTTTTTCATGCCTTCGGAGTTACGCAATTAAGACGCAAACCTCTCTGATCTTACTGAAAAACATGTTTACTGTACTGTTACTAACAATAAATATTTCTTTTGTGACTCATCTACTTGACAAAGAGTGCAGTACTGACCACATTTTCTGTCCGAATAGAACAGATAAACTAACAGATGAGCCTGATATAAGCTGTGCTGAGTTTGTTTTACCCTGGAAACCTGGAACACATTTGCCATGATTGTTTTAGCTGACGATAACACACCTAAACTAGTACACCATAGAATGTAATGCACCATGTAAAGTAGACATTCAGTGTGACTGCACACGACGTGAACATTAATATGGTTTCTAAATGTTTGTCGCCCGTGGCAGCAGAGCAGAGTTGTGCCCTTCAACAGTTTGACCTCCTAACTAATCAGTGAAGGCCAGAGTCGAGGAGGGGGAGGACTGGGGGTGGCAGCTCATGGCTGTCAATCAATGTGTGTCCTCAGGCTAATCTCCTGATTCTGACTGTACGCAGGAGAGAATATACAGTACATTCTTCTACTTTGGTTGAATTTGTTATATTTTGTTGATCTTTAGTTTCCTTTTTAAACAACTTTTTTTGTTTTCTAAGTGGCAGGTATTGCAGCCTCAGTCACCTCTAATTCACGATTACAAGTAGATGAACATCCATCGATTCAGTTTGTTTTGGAAGCCGGTTCTGTAACAATAAATGTTTGATTTTAATATTTACAGAGACCGATATATCCGTCTGATACAGTCTTTTTTAAATTACTGAGCAGTTAGTTTTTTTTGACTGTTTGGGTTTCATATTTTTCTTTTTCTGATATGCAAACCAGTCATTTGCACCTGTACCGGGTCGAGTACCGAGCAGTCAGCACTGGGATGGTAATGACTGCACACACAGATATGCATTGCTGAATTCAAAAGAATAAACACTGTTTATAGAAACTCCTCCATTTTGGACTTTTATCCCATAATGAGAGCATGAGAGATGTGTATGTGTGTGTGTGAAAGCACTGCACAGCTCATTGGCATTTGCTCTCAACATGAAAGCCCCTCCTGTGGTTTCGGGGAAGAGTCTGTCCTCGGCTTCCTCAGTGATCCTCAGCAAAGTCACCATCAGTACAGACAACAGTACAGCTTCACTTTGTTGCCTGGAGACTGAGATTGTTTGTCGAGGTGATGGCTGAACAAATATCACCCCTTCTCATTACCAGAAACATTAACTCCCAGCACACCCCCTTACTTGGGATTCATTAGGAATGCAATGGGTAGCTTTTCTCTAATGGCTGAGGCAGATCATCTAAAGGTCTATGTTTTAACACATTATGCTTCAACTGGGTAAATATATGTTGGTCCTTTTCCTTCATGAGTACTTTGTTTCTGTCATTTGTGTAAGCAATACTTGCTCTTTCCTCCTCTCATGTGAAATACAGTTGTTTGGTATAAGGTTGACGATTTTAAAAGCATCAGTACACACTAGGTGGTCGGGCCGTGAATCTGTAAGAGCTTTTTAAATGCTGGACCCCGAGAGGTAAAAGCACAATATTCATCCCCAGTGAAAAGTGTGTGCCTTATCGTATCCGGTCACATCTGATCAAGAAACTGGGTCCAAGGTCATTTAAGGATCAAACTTTTTACTGCAGCCGTGTTGAACTCCAGAGAAAAGGTTGCATCGCTTGCTGCTTTGCTTCGTTCTTATTACGTTTGCAGACAACACGGTGTGTGTGATGGGAAAGTAAAGCTCATGACCTTCACCTCCTGCACTGCTTTGGAAAACAAGGAAGATTAGAGGAGGAGAATGATGTTGGAGGCTTTTCCATCACTGTTGAGCACAAATACGCTGCTCTTTCTCTCTCTTTCTCTCTCTCTCTCTTTCTCTCTCTCTCCCTGGTCATTCACATCTCCCTCACATTTTTCAGCTCCTTGCTCTCCTTCTGTCAATTTACCTCCCCTTTTTTTTTTTTTTTGCTATGATGGATGGTAATTTGGGTGAAGGAGTAAGAAGCAGTGATTGATTAAAAAGAAAATATGAAGAAAAGGGAGGAGGTGAAGTTGGTTAACCCACAACTGGTTAAGAAAAAGGAGTGGAAAGGAAATGCAAGTGGCAGATGTGGAGCAAGACGCTCTGTAACCACATCTGTAAATTGTCTGTTTGAATTTGAAATACTTGACAATTACTGCAACTTCATTTAGTCATTGCATATAAGTCGTAGAATTGTGTGATAATGATATAGATACAGATGCAAAACTTAGGGTTGTTGCTGATTTATTATGAACCTTGGTAACAGGTAAATAGGTTTTTGTTGGTTGTGATATTTCATAGAAGAAAATGAATTGATACAGTTGTAAGTAGCTCCAGCAAGCTTCAACAGTGTCCTTTCAAACCAGAAAGGACACTGTTGTTCTTTTGTATGAAGATGCTGCCATGTCAAAACAGGAAATGCACTCTGTGGCCCTTTCTCTTTTTTTTTACAGTTGGATAATCATCAATGCACAAGAAGGCAGGCTAGATTTGTACAAGTGTATGATTTAAAGCTTTTATACACACTGGACCTTTAAATTCAGTTAAATGTTGTTGCATCTTTATGGATTCTTCCTCAACCAAAACCCCATCTCTTAATAAAGTTTCATGAAAATCTGTTGCATAGTTTTTATAAACAAACAAACCAAGAGATGGACTCAGTTGAAAACCCATTATTACTAATTTATCCAATCAAATTTCATGTTGTTACTTCATATTCGTTTTTTCTTGGTTTCTATGATGATGACTTTTTTTATCTCTTCTTCCGCGTGCTTCTTTCAGTTCAAGGTGGATGGTGAGTGGTGGACGTGGATCGACTACGAGCGTTTCCAGGAGTTGGTCCAGGCCCACGAGGAGAGCGGGGGACAGCGGAGCTTCTCGGCCTTGGACTACGTAGCCCAGACTCCCAGCTGGGCTCTGTTCGGAGCCAGCGAGCAGGGTTTCGACCCCGCTGACACGCGCTTCCTACGACGCAACAAAACCAAAGACATCTCAGGGTGCTGAGAGAGAGGGAGAGGTAGGATTAACCAGAGCAAGGACTAATGTGGGGGAAAACCATTAGGGAAAAATGAGATTCAATATTTTTTATTCACGTTTACTTAAAGTGGACTTTTTTTTTTTTTACATTCTGTAACTCTTTGTCCCTCTTTTCATTTCTCTTCAGTAAGGATCTTTAATTTCCGCGGCTCCGTTCTTTATTCTGCAAAGATCAAACAGAAACTGTCCGAATCAATTGCCTCACACTTTCTTTCTAGACATTCCCCTTTGTATTGACTCTAAGAGCCTTTTTTTGTTTTTCATATATGCCCATAGATCTTTGATATCCTACCGCCCTGCCTTCTTTGTGGATGAGGTCATTATTATAAATGTCTTTGGCTTTGATCTTTATACTCGTACACTGTTACCGTTGAACGTGGCTGTGGCTTCACCATTGCTGAGGTTTTCTTGTAGTCGTGCTGAGCAGCTCAGGACATGATCAGCATGTAGGGAACAGCTCTTTCACTCCTCTCCTCGTGTTATCAGTGGGAGTCGCACTTCTTTTCCCACACACCTTTTACTCTTCCACCCACTCATTAGGAGAGAGGCTGCAGCTCCACTGGGAGCATCTCTTCACAGCATCTCTAAGTACAACTGTTGCTCTGTTGCACATGCAAACCATTATTTTTAGCTTTGCTTGGTTTCGGTGCTCCAAGCCAGGATTAAAGAAATGATCAGCCTCATGCTGCCAGGTTTTCTGTAGCTAAATGAAAAGTGGGAGATGTTTCACACGTGTACACATCAAAAATCTATTTATTTGACTTGTGTTTGACCTTTGGTGAAGTAGAGATGGATGAAAAATCTCACAAGGTCTAATCCACTGCATCTTTTTTTCTAGTCTTGTAGTTCAAAACATAAAATAGACACAACCCAGCAGAGCAATCTAAACTGTGAATGCACAAACGCTTTCAAGAACACCCACACTTTTCCTTTCCGATCCACGTTCAGACACCGTCCACGGATAAAATGTGAGCAACTTCACTTAACGAACCGCAATATCGGCCTAAACCTCCTGTCCAGCCTGTCAGAATAAAAGCCTTTACTGATGTTTTAGTGAATCAGGTTTGAAAATCAATCAATTTCTTGTATTTGAATGTAAACCCAGGTTTTATTTAGATGTGATTTGTCAGGTGTCTGATGTTGCAGTGCCTCTCTAATAGAGAATGAGGATGCATCACTGTAATAAATGCGTTTAGAATAAAATGCTTCGTCTTTCCTGAAGTTCACTTCACACACGCCCACACAAACACATGCATTCCCTAGCCCCTTACCTTAACCTTAACTATGACAACTAAATGCCAAATCATGACCGTTAACTCTCGCATAAACCTCATTATAACCCTCACCCCCCAAAATGTCCTCACAAAAATAGGTTTGAATCAAAATTAGTCCTCGCAGCCTAATATAGACATGAACACAAATGAACATTTCTTAATGTAGTTTTGGCATTTGTCTTTGTCTTACTGGAGACAAAAGTGGGGGAGTTGACATTTGAAGACATGGTAATTGTGGCCAAAGCTTTCTGGCTGCTCTCAGAGGTGAGCAGCAGCAGCGGCAGCACTCTAACTCTCACTCTCACTGAACCGGGCTGAGAGAGCAGAGGTAAAGTTCAAAAGAAACAACGTTAAAGTAGCTTCTTTATCGATGCACCGCGACCAAATACTGAGATTTGAAATAACAAGAAGACTGCACTGTAAACACGATACTCTCGGGGATGAGGCTAATGTGAATAGAAGTTAACCAGGAACTGAAGAGGTTGATAGTGAGTTAATGGCAGACAGCATTTTTGTCATCTTCACATATTACAGATCTTATACTGTGATGTATGGTTAATATATAATTGTCTTGAGATGTATTTATTATCACCGAATTGATGTGTCGTGATGTTATTGCTACCGTGTTACGTTGTGGGTCGCGACCTTGTAGAGACATGATAATACCTTAATGTAGTTTTACCTCTAACAAAAAAAAATCAACCATCAATCTCCACTAATCCTCAGTGGATACGTGTCCTGTGAATGTTTTTCACACAGTGATAAATAACATAAAAGCCTAAAGTCTCCAAATGTATTGAACATTTTATTTTGTTTATGGGTAAGTAAAAGTCTCTCGAGCGATTAGTTCTTCTGTTCCATAAACAAGCGGACATTTACTCCTTAATGGAGGGATTGATGGAAGATTGTGCTCCACAGAAGGGGAACTATTTTATTTGTTATGTTTCAACCAATAAAATGCTTCACTCCCAGTCTATAAAATTAAAGCACAAGCAATAACGACTCCATAGCTTTTATTCCTGATTTTATTGTAGCAAATCAGAGACAAAAATCATACTTGCATCCTCTGTACAAACTGAAGTTTAAACCTCAGATGGTTGATGCTGCCTTGTCTAACAACACAGAAATGTCCTCACAGTCTCTGATTATCTGTGTGATTTTGAATCCAGCCGTCAGTGAGTTGGCGATTGTAGTTTCCAGAGATGGATGTTACATTATTTTTGCTGTCAAAGAATTATACATTTGACATCATTTTACATCAGTAAAGATGTTCAGCTGAAATATTTCATTCCTCAGCAAGAAAACTGCTTTGGTTATACGTTAAACGGGACAGGGAAGGTGATGATTCATTGCCAAAAAAACATGAACAAGTGTCTCAACCCATCTTTCAATGATAAAGGTAATTCACACGCAGAAAAAGCATTTCCAGCTGTACATGAAAGACGAGAAAAAGCTGCCTGGAGATGGTGACAGAATCCTGGGAGCTGATGTTCGATGGCTCCAGTGCCTCTGGGGAAACTGGGTGAGTATTCTTTTAAATGTATTATATACACACTCACTGGTGGCTTGTCTGCAATCTTACACATGGAAATGCAATTTAAGAATTGTCAAACCAGTAAACAACCACTCAGTCATTATGTTTGTATACAGTACACCGTGTGAATCTGCATTGCAGTCACTTTTTCTACAGTGTAGGTGAATGAAAACATGAAATGAATTCCATGTGTTTATGTTGGTTTTACATGAACTTACTGCACTAACCTATTTTGATAAATGATTTTTTTAAATAAATGTGAATGTTTTCTGGTTTCTTTGCTCCAACTAACAATGGAATCAAATTAATATTTCATAATTTTTGGTTTGTGGTCCAAACAGGACATTTGAGAACATCGTCAATGTGAGATTTTTGGAAACACCAATTAACAATTTTAACAATGGATTAATCAGTTATGAAAATTGGAGTGAGTTGCAGCCAAGACGTGATGGTGATGGTGTTTTAGAATTGCCCATGCCATTTTGTTTTTGCTGAAATGAGGGTGATGCTAATCTTTCCCTATCCGTAAATAACAGAATTTAGCATTATAGAATATGGAAACATATTAACAAGATAATAAAGCATAGAATAGTCTATGCAGTATCTCCAGTGAGTGATTTACATTGTAAACACCGTAAAGGATTGAATATTATGAATAGATGTTACATGAATACACATGTCGTTCATAATATTGTGAATCTTGTGACTTTTATAGTGTTGCATTGCCGGCTCATGAAACGCATGAACTTAATAAGTGCCACTGAATTTCTACTGAAACCATTCATCATTTACAGTCCATTCATTTGTAGTCAATGATAAATGGACGGTAAATAGGTTCTTAAGTGGTAATTTACAGTAAATGATGAATGGATTCACCAGAGCTTTTAATGTATTGATCACACTTTTTTCAGCTATTAACAGTTAAAAGTTTTTTTTAAATCTAATTTGACTTCACAGCATCCGTTTTCTTGTTGTAAATATCTGATAAAATCATTTATGGTTATGAAAAAGCTTCAATTACATTCAATAAATGTGTCTCTTTAACCTTGTCATAGAAAGTCTACAGAGCAGCCATTAGCACGCCGGACTACACACAAATATAAATCAGTTTGGACGAGAATAAAATCCCTCCAAGGTCAGGGCGATGATATCTCATGCTCCTCACACTCTTCACATTATTTTCTGGATACAGATTGTTTGTTTTTTAACACAGCAAGTGTGCTTTGTAGCAGAACCAAGAGGATATTCAATATCACCTTTTTTTCCCTCTAATTCCCCCAAACTCTTCCAATAAGTAAAGCGCACCTCACATTGATCAATATGGATTATTTTCTTACTTCCTCATCTCACTGTTCTGTTCAAGCTGCTGTGACGCGGCGCTGTTATTATGTTGGAGACTTTAAACGGCTGTAACTCTGCCCATTAGCTTCCACTCAGTGCTCAGACCCCGGGTTAATCTGCATATTTATAAACGTGCTGTCTTAATAAAAGTGTGTGGCTGCTTGCCCGAGTTATGGTAATGATGTGCCCAAAACTCTAGGGTATGTGAAAGCGATAATGGTTCTTGCAGATGGCTGCTAAATGTGTTGGATGTAATGTGCAATGTCTGTTCTGCAGCAGCTGCAGCAGCAGCTCAAACTGGTGCTGAATGTCCCCTCTTTTCTTTCTGCCTCTCTATGCACTGTTAATACAAGTGTGTGTGTACATGGTTTTATATCTTTATGGGGACGTTTGTCTGGTCCCCGCAACTTTAAAGGGATGGTTTTACCTGGTTTTAGGGTTTGGCACTTAATTGTGACAGTTAAGAGGACAACTTAATGCCTTATGTCTATAATCGGTCCTCACTAAGATATAAAAACAAGGACATTTTAGGTGTGGTTAGGTTAAGGTTGGCGTTATGCATTAACTGGTTATGGTTAAGGCTTTGTTTAAGTTGTCCAAATGAATGAAAGTGCAGTGTCCTAAGAGTTAAGCTGGGCAAACCTGAGTGTGTGTGTGTGTGTGTGTGTTGCCTCCACCTGCGACTCCTCCTTCCTCTCCTGCATCTACCTCCCACGTGCAATCAGCTCACCTGTGGCGGGAGCACACCTGCTGGAAGCATTGATTCACTGATTTCTAACACTGTAGAAAACATAATATCCTCACTATGAATGCTGCACAAGAATGGGTGTGTGTACTTGTTCTTGTAGCTTTGTGAGGGCCATTAAAAAACATACAAAGCTATTTTTGTGTCTTTACTACATGTGTGTAGTGGACTGTGAGGACACTGTGTGTGTGTGTGTGTGTGTGTGTGTGTGTGAGTGAGTGTGAGTGAGTGTTTACCAGATGTCCAGGCTCTGGACTCTATGCAGTCCATCATTCGTCATCTCGTCCTGTCTGTGTCCATCTGTGACTCAGCACCAGGGTCGTCTCAGTGACCTTCTGATGAGCCAAGTCTTTGAAAAGATGCTAATTCAGCATCATTGTTCTCACACTCTCAGCAGAGAAAAAATATGATTTTTTTTCCTATGCCAGATTTGTTTTTGAAAGTCCGGACAGCAGGAAATGTACCGCTGGAGTCTGATTTTGTGCTTTGAAATGCAATGTGGGCAGCCCATGGTCAAGAGGCAGGGAATTGGGCTCGTAACTGGAAGGTTGGTGGTTCAATCCCAGGACGCTCCTGTGCCCGGCTTGTGTGTGTTCACTACTGGTGTGTAATAAGGATGAGTTAAATGCAGGGGACAAATTGACTATCACTAATTGGTGTGTGTGCAAAAATGACTAATTCTAATTAATACAGCTTAATCTCAGTTTGAACACTGAGGCTGCAGCTCAAACTGGATTTCAAATTGTCTTATAGCAACACAAAACTGATGCTGGAAATCCTGCATCCCTCGCTGCACAGCGAGTACAACATCAGTGGAGTGCAAAGACAAAAAAGATTCCCCCCCCTCATGATTATTAATTGAAGAAAAAGAAAATTAATTTCAGTACCCATTCATCTATGCAGATGTTTATTAGATAGAAAACAATGCTGTTTCACAGGAAATGCAACTCAAATTTGTGGGCATTATTACACTGTTAATTGAGATGGTACGTGATGGACGACATTGAAAGGATAAAAGATTAAATATGAAAAGGAATTAAATTAAATACAGTAAAATAAAATAAAATTCAATTCAATTCAATTCAAAATAATTTCTTTTCATCTATGTATAGAAGCCATGCCAAATTACCAAAGCAACCCATGCAGAAAAAAAGATGAAGATATTGGAATCACAGCGGCACAGAATGATTGATCATACTTGAGTCCAGGATTCAGGCTTTAGTTGAACTCAAGTTGTGTTTTTCAGGATTTGTGACTCAACATCAGCCTGAGCAGTGATGACAGTGATGACTTAAATGTTAAAGATAACGACTCTGACTTGTTAGGGTTCGTAATGTGTAATCTGCCACATAAATTTGACCTTCTATATTGAAATGACATTCATTACGACCTTTGCGAGCGTGATTATGTATATTTACAGCATGCGGTGTTCAGATGGCACACAATTATGCAGAAAAATAGCCTCTTTGAAATAGTGACAGTGTACATCATCTCTAGAGACAAGGTTTAATGACTGCTGACATCACTTAACACTTAACAAAGCATGTTTTGTCTTTTTTAAACTAAAATTGCATGATTTAAATGTATTGATTTTATATGTATGACGTTTCCCCACATCACGTGGATTATAATCTCCAGGTATGAACGTGTGTGCAGATGAGCAGTGGTTGAGAGGTCGTCCGTGCTAGAAAATGTGTCATATCATTACAGGCCATTTATAATTTCATTGGACTCATTCGTCTACAAATGTGGACGCGGCGGATGTTTACACTCCATTTACTCAAGCAGCATAGGAAATGAAACCCATTTACACACATGAACAAAAGTACATATTCAGAATACTTAACACCGTGTAATGATCTGTGTTTGGCTGATTTGACGCGTCTCTCTCCTGAACCACGCTTCATTTGTGCCGTCAGCTGAGCTCAGCTGTGGTCACATGATACTCAATAGACAAACACACCTGTGTCTTCACTACATTTTTCCGCTTGTTTTGTTGTAGTGCATCACTCAGAAATGCAACTGGCTCATGACTGACATTTGACCCCAGACGTTTTTGCTCTTAGTCCATTTCAGCCTTTGCCGTTTAGTCGAACCACGTACAACCATCTGATTGTATGAATCAGCCTTGTGTATTTACATCAGGAGCCAGGTTCAGCTCCACGGAATAAATGATGACACATTTTACACACCGTGAGCCAGTTCAAATGATATTTATCAATATGATGATATTTATTACTGAAGTTATTATCATTGAAGCTAACCACAGCATCTTTTTTTTTGCCATTTCTTGTATCAAAATTGGTCACTTGGTAGGTGGTGTTGTGGTTAGCATTCTTGCCTTTGCAGCAAGAAGACCTGGGTTCACGACCCGGTCAGATGCATGGAGTTTGCATGTTCTGCCTGTGTGTGTGTGTGTGTGTGTGGGGTTTTCCACTGACCGTCCAAAAACATGCAGATTAGGTTAATTAGACAGTCTAAATTGAGTGTGAGAGCGTGGCCCTGAGATGGATTGCGACCTGTCCACCTGTATTCCCAAGCACTGAAGACATTTACCGTCTCTGCTTTGCTGCAGACAAACTTAATAATGCCTGTAGTCCACAAAAGCAATAAAACAACAGCTGACAAAGAGCTTCAGGAGAAGGGCCAAGGGTTTGGAGTAAAAATGAGAAATGGGGACTGAGCCTTTCAGCTGCTGCATTGTTCTCTTCCTCTGAGCGCTGCCACTGCTGTACGAGCCAGGTGAGGCGGAGAGTGACTGACTTTGACTCAATTAACCAAACGGTCATCCAGCGAAAGCATTGAGCAGCATTTGCAGTCTAATGCTGTAATGGCTTCTGGCCTCGCAGCAGACTGGTGGCAAATCAAACACCAGTGTGATGAATCATTGGAGAACTGTCTCAATAATAAGTGCTGAGATGCATGTGGGGTGTGCAGCCATTAGGAGAGATATGTGCTAATTGCCTGCTGTGTTTCCTGGATCATTCTTTCTTTCTTTCCTTGGGCTCAGCTCGGCTCACAGCTTGTCGAATGCAGGCGAACAGTTGAAGCAACATTTTTACATTGGCAATTAAGTAATCACTTAAAAGCTCAAGGCCTTATTTGGGAATGTAGTGTAAAAATACCAGATGTTTAATCCATGTGATTTGATAGTCAGATTCTTCTGACTATTCTTCAATAATCAGAAGATCTTCTGCACGTTCAGAAAATGTAGCATTAACAGGTTTTTAGTCTTCAAATGTGCTTATATCTTATGTTTACACAGGTTCCAGCGTTTCTGACTCAAATGCAACAAGCTCATATTTTGGGATGTACTGGGGCCATTTGGGCGACAGTTGGTGAGATACTAACCATCTGTGCTGAAGCCAAGATTTTGGCCTGGTTGAGCTCTGCCATCAACAGCTTTAATTGTCTTCAATTTCTTTTTTTGGAGCTGATGGAGACTGAACCAGAGAGTCATTTTTTGGAATAACTTGACATAACTAATGGACTGAGTCAAAGCTTTCAATAAAAGCATGTGACCCTCGGTCTACTGGAGGTCGTTTCCCAGCATAACAGTGAGGCGATAGTTCGTTTTTTTGTGTAAACCAGCAATTTCTGAAGTTCTTCTGCAGCCAAGGAGCCTAAATGAGGGAAATCCTTGCATTTGCAGTGTCAATAGTGTGACGTTGACTAACCACACCACTGTGTCCAGCAGCAGCAGCTCAGATGTTCTGACTTTACACTCTTTTTAAATTAGAGCACATTATTGTACATACATGTGTAAGCTCAGTATAAAGACACCGCTCCATTTATCAGCACTTAAACAGTCCAGGTGTCCTTGACCTTCTCTCAGACACCTTCTCCAGCTCCTCTTGGGAATCACACTTAAGACTGATGGGATATATAGTCTTTACAGTGGGTCATGGGTTCCACAACGGGAACTTCTCCTAAGATGTTTGAAATCCCACTCGATGAACAACAACAAGGTCATTTTAGCTCATTTGCCTCTCTTCCTTCTGCCTGTTGCTCCCAACATATACCATGAGTGAATGTATGGATTCAGGTCTGAGAGTGAAATGCAGGTGATTTCCCATCACAACTCAATGTGGATGATTGAGAGAGAGAAAAAAGTTTTTGTGTAATGTTCCTCACCAATTTGGCTGTGAAATGCTGTGATTAATCAATAATACTCAAACCGTAATATACAGTGTTACAGCGACGCTGCTTCGTTTGGTCCAGATGAAAAGCTGATGAGAGAAAGCTGTTTCATGAGGGAATCACCTGGACTCTGTCTAACCTTTGCCTGAAACATGCTGAGCTCTGTATTTGTGGCGCAGTATAGATTGGCAGCAGCCCACTGGGTTTTATTCAAAGTGGAAAGAAAAATCCTCACAACTCTCACTCAGATCCTGAACTGATTTATATAAAAAGAGAGAAAAAAATAGCAGCAAAACCAAAACATGTATGCAAGATTGTTCTTATGGTCCAGAAAACCAAGCTCAGATCATGTGCGTACATCTTAGAAAAGAAATGATTTAGAGTATATATAGTTTTAATTATTTATCAAATATAAATGTTCTTCTTATTAACAATATTTGAAAGTAAAAAGGAAATTCCTTTTGCTGATATATCAGTTGATATTTACAAAACTGTATAATTATTAATAAGATGTTGTAATCAATCAATCAGTCAATCAACTATTTACTTTATTCATGTAGCACTGTTCAAACAAATCAAATGCCATTCAAAGAGCTTATTATATTTGACTAAAACCTGATAAAAAAATTGAATAAAGTTAAGCTCTCAGAATTTAGATATAAAACATTAATATTAAAGTTTTACAAATTCAAGTCTGGTATAAAATAGTAAAGGTTCAACATGAAGATATAAAATAAATATGGATTATGACATAAATACTGATGAAATATTAACTGTATACCCAGTATGATACATGAGGTGAACAGAAACCATATGAAAACTGAGTAGTGACATTTTACAGTTTAATAAAAAAACCTTTTATATAAGAATCATAAACATGTCTGTGAAAGAAAAATTCATATTTGCTGGTTCTTTTTCGGTCGACTAGTGAATCACCGTATTGATAAAGTCCACACGCAGTGATAAATAAGTGTTTAAAGCCAAAAACGTAATAATAAGGCAAAGAAGGAGCATTGACATACAGGAAGATGTGTATCACCAACATGAGTCTGGGTGCAGAAAGGAAATGGAACTAATAGGGGATGATTGATGTCATAAGGGAGGAGGTGATACATTTTTTCTCTAATTGACGTTATGATTTGGCGTTATACAAATAAAACTGAATTGAGTTGAATGTTACTCTTGTAGTTATAACATTAGCACACATTAGACTCTAAAAAATGGAAATGACAAAATTGTGATTGTGTGGTCAGACTGATTGATTCACGGTAACATTACCTCAAACCCTGAAAAGTATGAGAGCCCAAGAACAAAAGAAAAATGTGTTTTGTACATTGTGAATCTTCAGATGGAATAAAAAAAAACCTCATGGCACACAGTGCCAGTGCAGTGCAAAGGAAAATCAGTGGCTTAAAATAATAAATCCATAAAATAAATACAAATAATAAAATGTTCTATGGATTAATCAATAGAAAAAAGGAATTATTGGCAGCCCTAGGTTGTAGCGTGCACTAACTCAAAACAACTAATCTATATCAGGCTAATTAACATTTGCAACATTGATGTGAGCCAGTTCCAGTTTTCACACCACTAGAAGAGATTACTATAATATAGACAAGAAAAAGAAAACCAATTGTATCAGATACAGTGCTCCGCAGTCTTCAATTCTCACATGTCAACGTCACGCACAGAATCCAAGACTCTTGTCCACTTCAACTTGTCAAAAACTAATTGCAGCTACACCAATCACAAATGGCCTGTGAGGTGACAAGAGTGAATTATCAATGACAGGGGTAATGAAAGGTTTTGTGACTCTTCTGAAAACGAAGTTCAGCTGCACATAGAGAATGTCTTTCCTGGCCTAAAAGCCTCCACGATTAAAAAGACATAGCAGCCCAAAAATACATAAATTATGATTTTTTTTTTTAAAAAAAAGCATAAAAACAAGCCATAGTCTCTGAAATGGAAGCCTGAACAAAAAAAGGGGGACTTGGTCCAGAATGTTCATGAGTCTGTCCCAGCCTATCACTGTGCATAAACCCAAAAAATCTCCCACTACACTTTCCTTCATCAAAGCTGTGACAGATTTGGGTCTCCTGCTGAGCTGTGGTAGAAAGTGTGCTGTTGGATTCATAGTGGTTGCTGCAGTAATTGGTCACTAAGTATTTTTCTCCACTCATGGGCAACAACAGTGAGGAACATGTAGGCAAATAAACAAGCTGTGTGTTCTTTTAGTAACCCGAGGGAGTGTCTTCTTTTTTTTTTTTTGAGACATTCTTAGAGTGCTAGCACTGAGCTGACATAGTCTTAATGTATATTTTATTTTGATCTCAGTCATAAACGGCACATAACTAAACTCTCCATCTGTGTTAACATGCATGCAGCCAGGAAGTGTGTTCTATTTTCAGTCTCAGGGAGCAAAGCACTGTGTGTGTGCACGTCTGTATATTTACAGTACATGTTCTGCTTCATTGCCGCCAGGCTCATTGCACAAAACCTTCACACTGACTTCCTCTTTGCAAACAACTCCAATGCTGTGATAGAGTGAACTTTGTTCCTTTATGGCCTTTGTAGCACAGGGAGTAATATGACGATGATTTTCCTTCATGTGGTAATGTGAGAGGACGAAATAATGTCCCGAGTAAGAGACTACAGCTGTAGAAAAGAAGAGCAGTCATCTTGTGTTTGGATTTTAGAGGATGGGAATCCCTCACCGCACTGCACATGTTGTCATCTGACGGTACACTGAAGCTCTCACCAGAAGTAAAAAGAGTGGAAAAAAAATACATAAAATGCCACTCTAACAAGTCTCCTGGGAACTCGGCTGCCTGAATTTCTGAAGCGGGAACAGCTTTTCTGATCTAAAATGCTTTAAAGACTCCAGGAGAAACAGCCTGCTGTGCGCCACATATATATTATGTCCATGTGATCCATGGTAACGTTTAGTGTAGTGGTCTGATCGTGTGAACCCATCAGTCTGTGCTGTTACATAAAAAAACATGGCAACGAGCAGGAACTGGAACAGGTACAACAACAGTGACAAACATAGCAACTGAACTAAATGGGATTCTCCAACGTGTTTGCCATTTCAGTTTTCTTCCAATACTCTAATACTGTTTATCCCCATAAGTGTACAAAATAAAACCTGGCCTCACATGAGTGCGTACCATATTCATAACCAAGTAGAAGCTGCATCTGAAATAATGCACACAATTAATATATATTCTCTTTGGATCATAGGTCCAAGTAAGTGTCAGTCTGTTGACTCAGGAAGAATCTCATTACTCTTTTAAGTCTCAGGTCTGATCACAGTTGTGGACATTGGGGGGTTTCAAAGGAAAAGAAACCTGTCTAACATTCTAACATGTGAAGGTGGGAGGAAAGTGGAGAGCCCGGAGGAAACCCAATCAAATCCAGCACCTTCTTGCTGTGAGGCAACAGTGCTAACCACTACTAACCACTGTGCCACCCTGCCGCCAATGTAATGTAAGAATATGAGTTAGCTGTGGAGAAAACTGACAGTCAGACTGAGAAAAACTAAGAACAACATGAGAAGATGTGCTTTATGTAAAGGTGTAAACCTTTAACATCCTCGTGGGTTATTCATGTTGGCGTAATTCCTTCTTTAACACCAGTGCTGCGTTGAATATGTTACTCTTTATTGTGAACTGATCAAAACAGTTGTTTTATCCTTTGGTATTTTAAAGATATAAGAACAACCACAATCTGGAGCAGGTTCTGGATATCAGTCTGCGAGAATTCTTAGCAAATCTCCTCACAGCTGGTATAAACATACACAAAAAGGACTAACAAGATTTGAGCTTGTCTTGTTTTCATGTCACTCATTGCTGATATCACCATCTACTCTAAATTCATAAATTAATGCTGTATATGGACATCGCATTTCTGACCTGGTGGAATATGAATTGTTTTTTGAGAAAGTAGGTTTTTAGCGATAATGAGCATTTCTTTTCCTTACTTTGGTTTTCAATCCATTCTGATTACACATGCAGGTCACAGTGCTGCGCCACACATAACTTAACCATTTTTCTCCAATCTGCCTTGCAGGATTCATCAAAACAGTTTTCAAATAAATAAATAAATAAATAAATAGGACAGTCAGCAGAGGGTGAATGCAACATTCATCTTGATGTCAACCGTCCCTGGTGAAGCAGACCACAGGCTTTTGGCATCCTTGTTGATGCTTTTTATTTATGGTTTCTACTTTGCTGTCAAACTCCTCAATAATTCAGGACTTAAGTTTTGTAATAGTTTCCATGCTCCTTCCACAGAGACGACATTTACCTTTCTGTGCACATACAGACCTCTAAAGCCCTTGATGGCTTTAGGGTCATTTTCAAAGGCACATCTTGATGCTACAGCTGAGATTGACTCATGTTTTTAAATTGAGAAATGCAGATTTAATGGTTTTGAGGAGTGAATCCTTGATACAAAATATTTGACAGTAAGGCAGCTGTTTTTCACCGCTCCTTAAACGTAAACACACTTTCCATCATTGGCTTTGTCCAATGATTCGAGCTTCAAATACCTTTCAGTTTAAAATGTTTTATTGACTGAGTTCTTCATACAATTACAAGAGGACCTATTCGCCCATAATATAATTTTCTCGGGTTCTTTTTGTATTATTAAGGAGCGAGGATGCCAAGGAGTTGCATGAACAAGAGGATGCTGAGTTACCGTGGCAACCCCTATATTGCATTATGTGTCCTGTAGTCTCTAACGCTACACAGCTTAATGAACAAATCTGCTGAACAACAGAAACAAGCATGGCTAAGCAAAACGTGTCGCCACCCCATTAATCTCCATTAGCATTAGTGGACGGATGACTTTAACAGAGGTGAAATCGTAAACGCACAGTGTTTCTCAGGTGGAACAGGAATTTGTTATACATTTACCAGCAAATATCTCCTCACTATTATGTGCACTAAAAAACAATTCTACACTGTGCAACCTTGGACAACACTTATTCAACAAACACCATACATTAAACATATAGTTAAATAAAATCTATTTATTATTATTGTAGTGTTATTGTGTTATTGTATTTATACATTTGTTAATTTTATAAAAGTCATAAAATGAGTATATTTTAATATATGACATTTAACATTTAAGCATTTAGCAGACGCTTTCATCCAAAGCGACTTACAGAAGAGCAAAAAGCTACATAGAAGTAGTCTTGGAAAGAACTCCACTAGATAGGAACAGTAGACTGATAGAGGGTGAGAGTGCCGATGTGGATCCAAGTGCAGAAGGACATAGGGCAGGAGAGGGGGGTAAGGTAAGTGCTAGGACAGAAGATGCTCTTGGAAGAGCTTGGTTTTCAAGAGCCTCTTGGTTTCTTAGGGATTTGACTAAATGGAACCAGGTTATCTATATTTGGTTGAAAAACTGGTTTTCAAAGAGTTGCTTTCTTTTTGGTCATCAACACAGTATTCACTGCAGTAATTTTCACAATAGGGATTTGGTGTTGATGAAGTGCCAGTGCCAGTTTCAGTCCATCCCACAGTGTAAACCAAAAGGACAGATTTCAGAAGCCATGCTGTGAAACGTCTAGAATTACTAATTTAATCTTTTCTTTCCCTGGTTGTCATATTCCCATCAGGAGTCCGGAATCCCAGAAACAGCAGCCATGTGAGAGGAGCTGCCAGTAAGAAGAGGATGCCCACATCCAGCTAAATCCAAGCATCTCCCCTTTCCTCCCTCCCTCCCTCCCTCCTTCTTCTTACATGAGGACAAGAAGATGACTATCACCAGCCGGCAGCCCTTCAATGTCCTGACGGTCATTTTCCTCCTGCTGTCCACTGCAGGTGTGTGGTTTCTTGTCAGTAAATCTACCTGTCACATAATATTTCCACTGCAGGAGGTAGAAGCTCATGACAGTCTCAGGGTGTGTCTGTCTTAGACATGCGGCGACCAGTTTTTACACAGTCTGCCTCAGAATAATGTGTGGCTCTGTCTTTTACTGAGACTAGTGAACAAAAATGAAGTGAATACAAGTGAAAAATTACATCTGATGACCAAAAGTTAAGTCAGAGACACTTTACATCAAGGGACTAAGAAACATTTAACAACAAACAAAAAAGTGCAATTGGCTGGAATAGCTCTGAAGCGGAGAATGAAGAACACACCACACACTGAAAGGCATTTTCAGAAAACCCCAGCCATGCAACATAAGGTTGAAGTTGAAGAGGAGCATTGAGTGTTGGCGGGGGAAACACAGCTGCTGCAGCACGTAGAAGATTGAATGATTATCCCATAATAACTAGAGGAAAAAAAATTATTATTATAATACAATTATTATACAATAAAGTAGATAGAAGGACATGTACTTTGGGGATGGAGGGAAGCTTTGTTACAAACTGTCACTTTCAGATGCTTTTATTGTGGTAAATGTATACTGAGTCATTGACATGTGGTATATTCTGCTCAAACTGACAGCCTCAAATTGTTTGTTTTGTATATATTACATTTAAAATGATATATATAAAAAAAAAATGAAAAACAGCAACATTTGTGATGCTACAATTAGAGAATGATAAATGATTGACTGTTTTCATCTTTAGTTGATGGGATTTAGTACTTAAACTGTCCCATTCAACCTTTACGCATGTATTATACAAATTAATTTAAAAAGTCACCAAATATCCAACTGAATAAGTATAATATCAAGTGTGAGCATTGACCAATGTCCACATGTTGCTTGTTGTTGGCTGCTCTTTGAAACGGCAGGTTGTAAACAAACTGTGGCACAAGATCCAAGCTGTTAACTGTGTCCTAAATTCAGGAGGTGTTAATTTAAAGCAGGTGGGTGTGTTTACAGCGATTTTGTTTCCAGAACCAGCTGTTGCTGATTTGGGATTCCACAGAGTTCCCCATAACCCTTTATAAAAAAAAAAAACCTTGGGTTAACGCACAATGCATTTAGGAATAAGATTGTGCACATATGGGGTTTTACTTAGTCTCTTAAATTGTGGATGTGTTTTAGGTGTAACTAGGCAATAAAGCAATCAAATGTGTCATCTCTCATTCTCTTTAAAAGTGAGCTGTACCTCCAGAATGCTTTTATAGGGGCAGATTCTCCAGGTAGTAAGAGAGAGCATTTCTCTGCAGAGGATACAGTTTTATGTCGTGCACTATACTACCCTGATTATGTGATTACAACCACATGTTAAATAGAGCCCATTAAGTTGTGCAGAGGATTTGATGATCCACTTTTGACATTAAAGGCCTCGACTTCCTTATTGCCAGTTCACTGCTGAACATTCATAAGTATGTGGATTTATGGCATCTAGTGTATATAAGCTGATTACAGATTGTTTGGGATGAATGAAAAGATGTTTATCATCACACAGTGTATCACACTCAGAAACATCTTCTACCTGATCATTTCTGAATGGATTTTACATTGTAGTCTTTGTCACCCCAAACTGCAGCTCTCTCAGCTCATTACCGAGTGTGTGAACCGTATTCTGACCATAAGGGGCGTTACCACTTTGGATTTCATTGCCCGCGCCTCTCTGACATCAAGACGTACATGTTCTGCTGTCACCACAACAACACTGCCTTCAAGTACTGCTGCAACGAGACTGAGTTCCAGATGGTCATGCAGATCAACCTCACCACCACCTCAGATGGATATGCACACAAGTGAGCAGTATTTTAAACCCATTTTTACACTTTGTCTGCTCCTATTTAGACTCAGTCCTGTACTTGTTAGTCTGTTTGGGGGGAATATAAGGAAAAGAAACAACAAAAAAGAACTAATATATAAACTGGGAATAATATATCATGAAACTTGAAATGTGGAAAAAAAACAAATGTATTTTAAAACAGTGTACAGATAGCTTATTGTTTAGGACTAATACCATATGGGCACAAATTCCCTGAACAGCAAGTTCCCACAGAGCCTCTCAGCCAGCTTGACAGTTTGGTGCATGCCATTCCCCTGTTCTCTCTTCCCATATTTGCGTTCAGTATTCACAGTCTTAAAATGGCATAATGTTCCATGAAACAATATAAAAAATAAAAAAGGGAAATAAAGAGACACAAAAAGTGGCTAAGCCGTGGCATAGATAATGCATGTTTTCTACCAAATTATGATAAAAGATTAATGGGCCAAAAAAAAAAACCTTTGTGACGTAACTAAGGAAAAGAAAGCATGTGCTGTAACAAGCAGTTTTAGAGAAGTGATTTTTTTTCCTCGGATCAGATGAAGTCTGCAGACTCGCATATGGTTCACTTTCCTGACATCTATTGCCATCATCCACATCAGAGCATTTCATTGACATTGATCTACACCTTCAAAAGCATGAAAACCCACCACAGAGAGGAGCAGAGGCTCAATTCAGTTTTGTGAGTTAGATGTGTCCGCGTGATAGCGCACTGAGGCAGGTGTTAAGCGGTGGATATTCTACACTGTCAAGTATAACCATGGCTGTGTCATGGAGACTCAATACATCCTACATTCTAATAAGAAATGGCAATAAATATAAAGACATAGTCATTGAAAGATGATCAGGTATAAGCTGAGTGAACAGAAAAATATATCTCTGTCAGTCGGAGCTAACAGTAGGAGGTTCGGATGACAAAACCACAGCTGTTTGTACTAACACCCTCCCAGCATGCCTCTGTCTGAGGTGGTTAACACACTGCCCTGCAGCCGGACATGACATTTCATTTTAGTGTCAGATGGCCCTGTTGAACCACTATTTGATTGTAGCTGAAGGGAAGATGGAATGCAGTTTTGATATTTAACACTGGCCAGGGGAGTTAAACCAGTCATTATTCTGCTCCTTACTCACAGTTCATAGTGAAAATAGTATTAGAGTTTGAAATTTACAGCAGTGAGGAGTTAGACCAAATGCAATTGGCCTGTGTGGGTTTCACAGGTCAATGGATTATAATACATTGCCATTTAGTTACAGAGAAGCTAAATGTTGCAGAATCAGGATGGATTCAGAGTAAAGAAAACCCCCTGAGACATTTTTTTTTTTTGAAAAAAGCAAGAAAAGCCACACAATTTTGGCAGCAAATCAATTGCTTTGCTCTGAGAAAGCTAATGTTATTTTTTGCTGTGTGTTTATGATCGATCCCTCCAAGGATTGTGCACACTGCACACAACATATGGCTTGCATTTACTTAACTTGAGAGAAGTGCAATGTTCACAGAAATGAGAAAAGTACAAAAGTAATTCAAGAATGAAAATGTGCAGAGGAGGGATACTGATTATACAGGACAAAGGATGTTGAAGATGGAGCTGTGGGGCAGGAGGAAAGGAGGAGGGCCACAGGAAAGGATCATGGATGTTGTGAAGGAGAACTTGACAGTCGGTGTAACGGAAGAGGACACGAGGGATAGGGCAAGATGGAGGCAGCTGTGGTGAACAGATTGTCAGACAGATGCAGACTCACTTGACTTACTGACATAAAGATGGACATCCAAGTAGTATCATCTCCGTCTATCAATATATTTTCATTATAATGATCACCCATGATAGTTTCATTTTCTATTTGTGTGATAAATTGCTAACTAAAACTTCACATTCAGAATGATTTGGTTGGCCTACTTTAGCCAAAGCTATTTTCTGATCATGTTTCCTCTGATTTACCTTGATGTGTTATTGATGTGGGTGGGCTGAGTAAAAAAGTAAATATTTGCACTACATAAATCAAAACTGGATTATGTAATGGATGGAGAAAATATATGACAAATGAAAACAAGGCACACCAATTTTCAGAGGCTTTGTGAAGAAGCGAAAGAAAAATAATTAAAAGGTCTCTTCACAAACAAAATTCTTTGTCCAGCTACAGTATGAATCATTTATGAAAACAGCAAAAAGGACAGATGGAGGTTTTAGTTCTTGTTGTGGGAGCATTTGGTAAATGTTTGGTCTTGTCATATGAACACGCAAAATTCACACCTGGCAGCTCCATCATGGCTTCTGGGCATTAAAGACCCAGCTTGAGGGTGTCTGGATGGCAGCTTAGAGTGTGTGAGTTGGGTTTATCATCTGTTTGCCAGATTTCACTGTGCTAACACTCACTATCTGTCTCCTAAAGTAATTATACAGCTCTGGTTGGTGTGTGGATCTATGGATTCTTTGTCATGGTGCTGCTGGCACTGGACTTTCTCTACTACTCAGCCATAAACTATGAGTTGTGTCGGGTTTACCTGGAGAAATGGGGATTGGGAGGACGCTGGCTGAAGAAGGCTCGGAGCCAGTGGCATAGGTCCATGCCAGAGGAAGGTGAAGCCCAAGCCCAACCCACGGTCTCCAGCCACTACCAGCCTCGACACAGCCTCCGTGACGAGGGCCACAGCCCTACGCTCCTGCCCTACAACACGTCCACCGCATGGTGAGTCACTGTCTGTCGTTTGACGACTGCCAACCTGCAGTTTGTAGCACGTGTCAACTCTAAATCTACAAGAAACAGCAAATACTGAAAAAAGATTTACATCACAGAGGGAAGTCTTTGAGGATTTGTCCTATATTATTATCTTTTATAAATGAAAGATGTTGTGGAGGATAAAGATATGAGTTTATTTATTTTTAGTTACTGGTACTCATTTTTCACAATATTGTTCAAAGCACATCAAATGCCCATTGTTCATGGCAGTTTAAAATCACTAAACATACAAAAATGTCTCAAATTTCTTTCAAACATTCATGATGAACATGTATTAAAATGCTGACATGTTAAGACAAACCAGCAGGGAAGTGTTACACTAAAAAAAAAATTTTTAGTGAACGAAAAACTTGTTATTTTACTCAATTCTTAATGCTTCACATTGTTTCTTTTTGTGTCTCATTTTCTTGCTGCCCTATTGTCTTTGTGAGTTGTTACACGGAGAGCTGCGTGGCAGGATAACTGTTTGTCTAAAATAATAATTTAGGGCATTTGTTGCATATATTTCCCAAAACCAACAGTGAGGAAAGCCCAGACATCAGACACCAGACTCCTCATTCACTCCAGTTCTTGATTGAATCTTAATATATGCACATAAGCACACACAAGACACAAAAAAGTGTGTTTTAAGAACCCTTCCAACCACAAAAGATAATTTTCTGAGAAGCCTCTGATTCAATTTTGTCTTTCAACTTGAAATAGCAGCACTACCTCAATATCAACTTGATAATCTACTAATGCAATCTTGTATCAGGACACATTTTCATGATTTTAAGTCTGGCTGGCTCATTAGGGCGCTGTCATTATTAATGATAAGAAACGAACAGAATAATGAGAGAGCATCACTGTCTGAAAGGAGCCCCTAACCCATATTTAACTGGAAAGACTTGACTCAGGAGAGACACAGAAGAAATTGTTCATGGAATTTCTGTGGAAAAACACCATCTGCTGCTCTTTCAGGTTCTTCTGTTGATTACCATTGAGAGCAATCACAGGTGTCGACTGTGACTGTTTGTGAAATGTACAAAGTGATTAACAACCTCAGGGGTGAACTATAACACACAGCAGTCACAGGGAACTCTCTTGTTCGCCATTGTTCAGGCGTTCATAATCTGGCCACACAATCATAAAGCTCAGTCTGAACAAACCTACTTTTTTTGTGCAGTCAATTTTTCATTCAGCTCTGTGTCTCAGACACTGTGCACCCTATATCTGTCTGACTGGGGCTCAGAGTCCCTCGCCGGAGCGAGACATCTCTCTCAGGTCATGATAATTTAATGCGGACAATGGTTTGACAAATAGCTTGCACAAGCAGCGTGGACAGTGGGAGCCATAGGCATAGAAGCAAGGGTGAAGGAACCTGGGGATACTCTGCCGTTGGAATTGCAGTTAATTAAGACTGGACATGTCCATGGAGCCTCCTCATTAGACATGAAGTCAGTACAGTATGAAAGGACTCATCAATCCTAGACTGGCAACACTGACCTGTAACTGGCAGCTCCCTAGCGTTTATCCACAGAATGTCCATAAAAGGTGTGGGAAACTTCAGTATAGTGTTCATTGACAAAGTGGGCCGAGGAAATGAGATCATGCCACTGCTTTCATGTTACACCAGAGTAATTCATGCTGATAATGGTGAGGGGAAACTGTTACAGGATGCATGGATGGCGCTGTGCAATGATCATATCTCTTGTAACTTTTATGAAACAGGACAACATTTTTACTGAGATAAAAATATTCTTGGATAATCATTCACATTGGGATAAAAAAGTGACAGATGCAAGGAGCTAAATTCAGTCACACGCAGTTTCTGGGGCAAGATTAGACTAAGCCTGTTTCTTCGTGTCTTCTCAAAATCCAGAGACGGTTTGCACTTCTTAAATGTGTTCTGGGTGATAGTGCATGTAAACCACAGTATATGTTGCCCACACAGTGTGTCATGAAAGGGCCAAAGTTTATTTGCGAGGGTACAGATCTTAATCCCCAGAGAGGATGCAGGGTAATGGCTCAGAAAACTGGGTCCACTCAGTAGAACATCTGCTGGCCAAACGTAAACAGAGATGGGGTCAAGTCACTCAGCTGGTGCAGCAGCAGCTAAAAAAAACCCTGCTCTCACACTAACTTAGGAATCCAGCAATAATGTTTACCAGCGCAGCTGAGCAATCCTGACGAGCAAATCGAATAATGATTTCTCTATATGTATCTTCTATTACTTAAGAAAAGGCACAGATTGGAGTTGAGGATGTGGGAGAACAGGTGACCATGTCCCTACATTAGCATGCTGGTAAATATGAACTGCTGCAGATCTGCTGGGACTCAGTGTGGGCAGATTTGGAAACGTATAACTATGTCTTTCTGGATAACCTTTATTAAAATGTATCCGCTTCAATCTGAACAAATAAAAGAAACTCTTACCAAAGGTTGTGTGATCCAAGTTAGAGAACTCGGAGCAAAGGCTCTGCAGAGCCAGATATCATGTTTTATCTTCACTTTATTGGACACTTAAAGGCAGCTACAGCTCAGAGGATTATGCTTTCTTCTATAAAAGGTTTCGAAATTTTGAGGAAGTTACAGTAGGAACATATCATGTGTGAACAGTTGATATAATTATTGGGACTTTTGAGTGGAACAGAGACATGTCCTTAATAATATCATACAATAATAATACAACGCCTGTGCTTTCTCCTACATCTCAAAATGCCTGCCTATGCTTTATAAAAAGAGACAGGTTTCCAATAGCAGAGATGTTGTTTACACTACTTGAAGGTCAGATATTTTGTTTTAATAGGACATGACGTGGGCACTGGCCTAGGTTTGCCCAACCCCTGCAGGCAGATCCACACAGGACCATAAACCTGACCTGACTCAAAGTGATTCCAAATCACTGGTACCATAGGGCACTTTTGCAGTTGAATTGCTCAGGCAATAGCTCTTTACACAATGGGCAAAACAAAACATGCAGTAATTCCTGCTTTAAATTACTCTTCAGTCTTCACATATTAACTGGTGGGAGGAAACACGGTGCTTTAACAAGAATTGTGTTGGTGATGACGGCTTGTCACCGCTGTCAAAGTATCTCTGCTGCCAACTTGGCCAGAAATGTTTCCCTGTCCCTGCAAGCAACAAGCTCACATTTTGACTATGCTGAATTAAATCAATTCCATTAAACTGATCTCACTGAAAGGAAAAAGACATTAGGGCATCACAGATCGCAGCAGTTTAACTTTGGTTAAACTTAAATGGCAATAAATGAAACTATTCCTGGAAGCTCATGCCATCAAGCACTCAGCAGCATTTACACCATGATTGGATGTCCAATTGTAGTCCATTAGAACATTAAAAGCTTTGGCCAAGATCCTAGTTTGTGCCAGCTATCTTTGCTCCATGCAATTAAAAACACATAGAGCAGCAGCATCTTCTGAACTTTTTGACAACAGAGAGAAATTTTTAAATAGCTGGCAGTGAAGATCTCTTCTTTTAACACGTATTTTACAATTCCTTGTGGAGCTTACTCACTCCGACGCTCTCTGTCTCAAAAAAGTTTTGATCTGCTGGTGTCACTGCAGTTTGGCTTTTCTACTTTGAATTAACTCATTTCCGTACAATTTACAATTTAAAGTTGTAATATCAGTCCAATATGAGAGGAAATAATAGAAGTGACCCCCAACCCACTCAGCAAAGATTACTCACAAGATTAAAACTTGATAATTAACCCATAATGTTTCTTTTTGACCAATTCCAAGTCCACAGCTGATAATGCTTATATTGGCTATGTAATGATAGCAAATACTTGCACATAATGCATTATGTGCTGAGCATCAGCTATCAAAGATAAGTGCCAGAAACAAGATGTTACACAATATCAGATGACACTGTACATCAACCAGAACATGTGAAAAGGGCTCTTTGCAGTTTGTAAATCACCCTGCTCGAGCTAAGCTTTGCCACAGATAGAGCAGTGAGGTCGCATCTGTCACCACATTCAGCATGTACTTCACTCATCAGCAAACACAACACTGCATCTCAGTCAGGCCTCAGTGATCGAATATAATGACTTCTGTCTCCATTACTTGCATCGTCTGTCCATTACGTAACTTTGATGATAGGTAACTCCCACTTCGGTTTGCCTCGAAAAAAAACCTGCCAGTTTTTCTACCATGGAAATGATAACCAGCGGCTCGGTGCTCTGCTGAACTCTTCTCTTTTTTTCAGTATTTATGTCAGAATGTGTGCTGGCTTTCTTTGATAATACTACTGTGCATTATGATATTATTCCTGGCCTGTCTGTCTGTCCACAGAGTGATATGACAAGCCTGTATGCAATTAAAACATTTCTCTCCATGTGGTATGAGTCCATTAACATCATCGATTCTACAAAGACACACAGTTCTGCTGCAGGCTAAAGAGGAAAAGCAGGAGAATCATTTGGCTCTCTGCAAGTTTGCGAATGGCTTGTGGCGTTGCCACAAACAAAAGGAGTTGCAGGGATTTTTGTTTATGTTCATTTTTGGTTAGATCTGTTATCACACATTTGCTTTGCATGCCAGCATTTTCTCTGGAGTGCAATACAATTATTTTTAAGTCCCAAAAAGAGCACAAGGTCTAATGGCGCTTCGACCTGATGATAACAACTATCCCTGTGTGTGATGTTTCCGTCTTAGTTTGCATTTGTGCTGCAGACAGAATCACTGCAAGCAATTTTGTCATACATGTACAAAGTGTGTTATATCTTATTCCATTTGAGAATAGCAAGGGTAAATGATCTGATCTGTCATTTGACTGACTTATTGATTAAATCATTATTGCAGCTCTATTCTCAAGCAGATGTATCAATCTAACAATTGAAATGTAGGTTTTTTGATTGATGCTTGAACCTGGTCTTGTCAGCACAAATGTCTATTCACAGATGAAGTAAAAAGCAGAAATAGAAGAATTCATAACCCCCACCTCCTCACATGACCACTGGCATGACCCTGATTTAAAATGTGCCAGAGGCATTCTCTCTCTCTCTCTTCTAAAAAAGGATGAAAGTAGACACTGTTATAACTTTTTCATAACTGCTATTTTCTGGGTCACAAATGTATCTTGATGTTCAATTTCTTCCACTTTTTTTGGGGACAGAGTGATGCAGCGAGTGGATGAACCGAAGAGTAGCAACACCTTACAAACATGGTGCAGAGAAGATGTCCCACGGTCGCCCCTTTCTGGAAAACACATACAAAGACTAGTGGTGGGCTATAGCCATTAGTACTGAGAAGTGACTACTGCAACGTTACGATGAGCACAAAACACCCATGGACTAACAAAAGCAGGTTAACATGGTAAGAACGCAGAAGATCGAAGTTTGCAACAAAACACACGGGACAGTAGTGCTGTTGTCACCGTTGCTGCTGCTGCTGCTGCTTTTGCTGCAGTTGCCATGAGCAGCGTAGGTGTGACAGACACATACAGCTCATCAGGTGTTCAGTGATCCACTGAAATGTCTGCCAAGGCCTGGAGTAGCCCGAGCTGATTTGGATAAACTGCACTGTACTTGCAAGCGAGGAGGCTTTCCTGTTTTGACAAAAAAGGCCCATCTTTCTAGATATAACATGTTTATTACACTGCTGTGTCAGTCTGTGTTCAGTAGCAGTTAGACGCAGTTGTGGTTTATCTATTTGGTGATTTATTTGTGTGAGCTAGTGAGAGAAACATATGATTGGTTAACATTTGGAACATGTAAACGCTTAGGTTGATGCTGAGCATCTCACTTAGAGTAGAACGTTTTTGTTACTTGCTGAAACTAGACACAAACTGTCTCCGCAACTATGTTGGGGGGAAAAAACAGCGCATTGTGTGAACTGTTTTAGGTCTCAAACTTAGAGCAAACTAAGTGATTTCTCTGTATTGTAATGTGTCTGACATAACACTACACAGTTATGTGAAGTTTTACATTAGGTGATTAGGATTTCTCTTTGTTTTGCTGACAGAGAGGAAAGTGATCTTATGTCTGAATATGTTATTTCACCTAAGGATCAGGGATGTCTTCAGAACTACAAAGAGCATTATGCTAAGTTAAACTTGACCTTAACCATTGGCTATGAGCCTACAGCCCCATTTGAGTTTATAAAATATGAGGTTTATGATGTGACAGCTGCCTCAACAAACTCATTCAATGACTTGTTTTCCCTTTCTCAGTTCTATTAGCAATATGATGAAGACATTCGGTTCCTGTATGAGGTGCAGACTATGTCCCACATTGGTAATAGATAATTGTAAGTGATTAGCCATCGTAAAAAAAACCTAAATGAATACATTAAAATCTCCTTCATGTCAGCAATAATGTACAGTAGCCTTGTCAGGAGGATGGTATGTAAAAGTCAGAGATGCACTGAGTAATAATCACAGAGGTGTATCACAGAGTTTTCAGCTTGACTGACATTTAAAATGAAGCTGAATGGAACGGACGCACAGTGTTTCTGCATAATGAACTGAGAGTGCAAAAGATTTCAAACCATTACTGTGTCAACACTGGAAGGATGAACGTGAAAACAGTCATCATTCAATCACTACAAACAAAAGCTACGTCAAGGCCGCCATTTAGGATTACTTACACTATCCAAAATACTTACTTAAAAATATTGCCTTATTTAATTTATAAAACGTCAGATAATAGCAAAAACTCTTAGTTAGGATTTCTTACAGCTTAGGTTCAGACATTCTGCCTGTCCGATAGCTTACAATGTGTTCCTTATGGAGCAACCAAGTGAAACATTATTAAATCCTTAAATCCTCAGATTAATCTGCAGTTTCTCTCAAAAACATCATTTGATTTATTAATTGTCAGAAAATCAAGATAAAAGCCATTGAAATTTTGTACAATATCCAAAGATATGTAATTACATTTCACATTAAACAACACAGTTCTGCCACACTACATAAATCAGCTTAGCATGTCTGCTCAACTGTTGATCTATGATCTCTGTAATTATAAAACGCTGCTCATTGTGTGTAAGCAAAGCAAACAGAGCAGCTGTTGACATCGGACTGTTTGAGTTTGAAAACAGGTGGACAGAAGGTAAGACGGGAGGTAGAGGCTTGCCTGTCCCAATCCTGCATTAGTTGCGGCTGCCAAGCCTGTATGTGCACCGACAATCTGGTCCTTGCACACACTGCAACATCCTCGTCAAACACTCACAGGAGAAAAGTATTATTTCTTGCCCTGCTCAGACACGCTCCAAAAGTCGCCTCACTGGGTTTTGCCATCATATTTATTTTCTCCGTTTCATAAAGTGTAAGTGGACCCTAACAGCGCTCCACTCATCTGGGCGTCATCTTCTGTTATCAGCAATAACATTCATTTGCTGAGTTGCTGGCGCAAGTTCTTTCCCATTTTAGTAGCATCATGACATCACTTTCACGAGCAGAGAAACAGGATGTGTCCAAGTGAAATAATTGGCCCAGAGATCAGCAGTGGTCCAAATTACACTTTAACTCTCTCTCACACTCTCCCTATTCCCAGAGTGTGAGCAGCAGCAGCAAATACAGGGAGTTTTTAGCAGGTGCAGAAACACAAAGTTGTTTAATTAGTCCCTGATGCTGGGTAATTTTTTAATGTGTTTTGGGGGAAATTACTCTTTTTCAGGACACTCTGCTGTGACTTGTGATGCATAGCAAGGTCAAATGAGGTCTGTACTATCACCAATAAAGTAATAATCACACCCAAAGTTTAAAAAAAAAAAAAAAAAGCATTATTTTTGCTTCTGATGAGCAGTAGCAGGGTCAAACATCCACAGGAATGTCTTTCCTAGTTTCTTAAAATGTTACAACTTGGTTTTGTGATGTTTTCTGTTTCCTGTTTTAACTTTGACCGGACGTGATGTCGTACTGTAGATCGTATCTGCTCAACCCTCTACCCCCCAAAAAAAAAACACACAAATAAAACAACAAAAAAAATGTGGGGAGAAGGGAGCACACATCTGTTTCAGTCTCTCCAGGTTGTCATGGTAACAGTTGCCTTACAGTTGCATCCCCACCTGTACACACAGAGGCTTTGTAGTGGTTGATACCTCACTTTTTGGGTGTGGTGGTGATAACGTGCACCACGTTCTGTCTATGTATTTACTACTAGATAGAATGTACTGTTTTCAGTTGGATTGTTATTGCACTTGTTGACTTTGTATTGTCACGACAGGGATTAATAAAGTTTTATCTTTTTCCAGTGTGTTTAAATCACTCTGTGTCAAGTGCTCTTAAAATACTGCATAACTCGTAACTGTGTCAATAAATAATGTCCGTGTGTGAAAATGGAGTGCAAAGAAATTGGTTAGAGATAGAATGACAAGATAAATTAAAACCACTGTTTATAATCCACTTGTTTTACTTCATTTATTTCATTCATTTTCAACATATTGGGGGACCTTGGCACACACTTTATCATTCATTTATCCATGATTATCATAAGCTTTGATATCAAATTGGTACAAGATATAATATATAGACAGTATGCAGCTTATCTGTGTAGAAAACTTTTTTTTTTAAATCATATTTACGTTCTGTTGGTACCTTTTCACACAAAAAATAACCCATGACTATCTCTGAAATAATTTGCAATTGACTAAAGTCATTGGCTTCCCATCATTGTTTATTCTGTTTCACACAAATCAGTCTTTTCTTTTGATATTTGATTCAACTAAATGTTTTAAAATGTGCTTTTTGAGTCTTGATGACCTCTCATAGCTCTTTTTACACTACAGATTTTCCATTCATCCATTCATACTGCACATCTATGTGTTGGTCTTTATGTATTACATCTATCATAGCCATTCACATGCTGCAGGCACAGTCGTCAAGCACAACTTGGGGTTAAGTGTCTTTACCATAGACACAACAGCATGTAGTCTAGGGGATCGAACCCACAACTTTCTGGTTGAGAGAGACGACCCACTCTAAATGAGCCGTGACCGCCCCAGCAGCTGACTTAGAACAGTCAGTGGAATCTGACTGTTTAATCATTACATATTGCACAACCTTTAGCAGTAGTCACTGAGACTTCTGCATCTGGCAACACGTTGTTTGGCCCACACTTCCTGAGCAAACTGCTCTCACTGTCTCAGGTCTGTAGGGTGACTTATCCATGCTGTATTTCTCAGATATTTCCATACATGTTCAATAGGATCAAGACCAGAACTCAAAGAGGATCATTTCAGAACAGTGCCATGTTTTTATCAGCCATTCTTGGGTGCTTTTAGCTATGTGTTTTGGGTCAATATGATGTAAATCAAGAAAATGTAATGCTGTCCATGTTTCACAGTGGTTATGGTGTTCTTTCCTTTGAGAGCGTCATTTTTCTGTCCATAAACATAGAGCTGTTTTGTTTTGTCTCATCTGTCTCAGAGGCTTTGTAGCTAGGCTAACTTAAATGTCACTTTTAATTTATTAACTTAACAGAAAACAACGTTTCTATATGCTGAAATGGCACCAACACGTGTCCATGTCTGTGAACACCACACCAAACTCTCCACAGTACTACTTGTGAATGGAGCTCATTTCAAGGTAACTTTTTAAAAGTTTCACACAAAGAAATTCACCTCATCCACCTGTCCATCAGCATGCCAAGTTTCAGTTTGTGTCACTGTTTCTTCAAGCCATCCCCCCATTCACTCCGTCTGTGTCCTCCTCCCTCCTGTATGCCAGTAACCAACACTCTTCCCATCTGTGCATATGAAACCAATTATTGCCATCAATCACCATTTAAAAATCATTGTGTGGATTTCCACATCCTGCTGTTACTGAGGAGCCCGAGATATATCCTGCCAATGTCTATTAAAACTCCATTAGGTTTCATGTCTCCATGCTCTCAGGCCGGATTATCTGTGGCACTGGCATTGCATTAAGATCCATAAGTAGCGGATATGTCTACCGTCTTCTTTTTCAGTAGGATTTCTTTCTTTCAGCAGCAGGAGAGAAAAAAACAATGCAGCAGTTGACTGGTAAGGGCGCTCGGATCCTACAGCCACCGATCATTATTAGCCAAATTTTTTTCTGATTCTGATTGGTGATAGAATCCAATCATTCATTCATCTTCTATAGATTGCTCAGGTGACAGATTCAGCTGTCGGGCATTTCGACCTAAAGAAATCTGTGCTGAAGGATAATAATCAGTGCAACAAACCTCTTCAGACATTTGAGGGTTAGTCATGAAAAGAAATATGTTCAATAATAACTATTCAAAACTAACTCGCACTAAGTAAAGAAACTGTGACACCATTTTGAAACCTAACAGCTACTCAGCTGTCATTATGGTGACACTGCAATGACAGCAACCCTGCAGCAAAGACAGCACAGAATTACATACATTAGCTAAAACTAATGACATGCTTTTGCTTTGTTCACCAGCCGTGGTCTGTAAAGGATTCAGACGACTCATCCCATTTTCATCCATTCCTCGCTCTCTCTCTCTCTCTCTCTCACACAATGTAAATATTTCTCCGATGTATTTTCGCCACAGGGAGAAAAACAAGTGTTGATGACTGCATTGTAAACGACAACATCTGAAAAACAGAATCTCTGAAGGTAATCTTCTCAGTAATAATCATTTACAAGGTTGGTAATTCTGTTCTTTCTCATACTATTTGGACAAGGTGAAACATCTTCAAGAAACTCAAGCAAATCCAAGTTGAGTAATAATAATAAAAACAGAGTAAACAAAACCAACAATGTGCGCATTAAAATGTTTTAAAGCTCCAATGTGGAAACCTCTATGTGGATATATGAGTAATTTCCAAAACACTGCGGTTTCTATGACCTTACAGTCTATGTTATGATTTTATTCTCTCTCCCCAGCCACTGTTAAACACATAAGAGAAAGAGATGATTCTGTCTTCTGATGTTGTACCGTTACTTTGGTAAGTATGAGTTGTATCTTCCAGACTGCATGAAGGAAACTTAATTGGAGCAGCATGGTGAAGGAAACAGCAGCAGCAGCAGCATCTTCTGTGTTGAACGAAAAGAGTCGTCTGAAGCCAATATAGGCTTAGTAAGCATCGTGTGAACTCATTTGATAATGGTCTGAATTTGACAGACATTTATTTATATTTAAAAGTAATGCACTACAACTATAAGTAGTAAAATTCAAAACACAGCCAAATATGAAATGACAACTCTGGAAGATAAACTGAGACAAATCTCTGTGCAATATATTAAAAGCTTTCATTCATATGAAATAAAGTGCTTTCAGATTCAGAAAAGCAGCAAATGATCATCAGTGGATGACTGACTGGAACAGGATCTCAGCAGTTTGAGTTTTGAATGTGAAGAACAGTAAAGAAAGCTGTCACATAAACTCGTTGTTTTGAGATTAAATTGTGGGTTTTTTTATGCTTAGCTGAATATGACAAAAAGGAAATATGACAAAACCACACAGAGCTCCACATGAAGTCAATATTCCAAGGATGTAATTATGCAAATGAGCTGTGTGTGTCATGTTTATACCCCCAAAGCCAACAATATTGTTTTTTTTCTGTCTGCATATAACCCAGAAACAGCTGCAACATGTTGGGGGGAAATAAGTTTAAAATATGCACAAATTCAGCTGCTAAGCTTCCTGACACTCAAGGACTTGTCATATTTCACCCCAGTGTAAAATAAGAGCATCAAAGTGTTTCACACAATAAACATCAACTGAAAGAAAAATTGTATTAGTGATCATGCTGTAGCTTATCAAGAATAAAAAAAGAAGAAAATGTAAGTCAGATTGACATCAAGCAGATCTGAGAGGGAATAAACCTTAAATAAACTTAAATCTGTCTTTATAATATACTACACCAGTGATAAAAACACAGATGGCGATCAAAATGGTTGCGACAGTCGCTCCTGTGTTACTGTTTGGATCAATTTGATCAGAAGCCTTACATTGCACCTTGCAGGCAGTTCAGCCATATCTCTCCCAGACTGTTGCCATTACTTTCTTACTCCAGTACACTGTTGAGATAAACCTCTAAAATTTCCAGTAAAAAAGTTCTGTATAGCTTTTGTACGCTCTCCTCTGTATGTGTGTGAGTTTTGGGAGAAAGGGTGCTCGTAATTTGTAATATTAGTAACTGAAGATGATTTGTCTTTCTTTGCAGCTGAATGAGAAATAAACTTTAATATTTTTTTGAAAAAAAACAGTTCTGAGCTTTGAAAAAATTCTATTCAAATACAAAATTGATTCACCTTTTCACACAAAACAACATAACATAAACACTCGTTAAACATTACCAGATAAATAAGGATCTGAGAAAAGTAGAATAGCATGGAAATGCTCCAGTATAAATACCGCGGAACTAAAAAAAGTACTTCACTAAAAGGTTGGTTAAGCTAAGTCATGCAGTTTTTAGCTTTAAGATAAATGTAATGTAATATGTTAATATATTTCACATGAGTCTTGATTTAGAAGAAAATCGGCACGGTAAACAATGACGGTTGCCCTTGCAACACATATGTTTTGCTTGCATGCAAGTTCCATTTTATCATTATTATTATTATTATCATTACTATCATTACCTGTACATGGCACCATGCTGATGATCTGTCTGAAAGCAGGGTTCCTCCACTGTGGAGATGGGTAGCATGTTTTCAACTACATATCTGAGGTGAAAAAAAACATGTGTTTTTATCTGTAAAATTGTACCATTATACTCTTGGAGTAATAGCCTGATATTGCAAAAAGAGATACAATTAAACAATTAAACATACCGTGCTATTGTTTTATCAAGTTGTGTCTGGCTATGGGTCCGTCTTCCGAACTCCAACCGCGGCTGTTTGGGTGGAGAGGGTGTGTGCTCGCTGCTGTGACTCTCGGTCTCGGATGCTGCGTTAGCTACCTTAGCTGCTAACTTTGTCGAAGCATGCCGCTTCTCCAGGTGCTTCAGCAGGTTGCTGTTGCTGTTGTTCGCCGTAGAAAGTATTTTTGTCTAGAAGTTACCGAAATTTTGTTTTTCCCTTTGCTCTCCAGTTGAAAATAATGTGACTACCTCCACGAGGAGAAACTTATCTTCCCCTTCTCGCTCGCCATCATGCCGGTCTGTCCAGTCCTCTTCATGGCGCGTGTTTGATTACGTGAGGGACGCTAGAGGGCGACAAGTGCTTTGTTTTTCAATTCAATTAAACTTTATTGATCGCTAAAATGTTATGGGAACTGTGTGCCGTTGTAAAACCTCACCAAAAAGAATGGAGTAACGCAGCGTTTGGTAATGTAAACAGAGTTACTGAATTTAAATTTCTTTCATTTTTTTTTTTTTTATTTAAACAACTCCTTTCATTATTAGTTACTGATTAAATTATGTAACGGCATTACAAATAACACGTTACTACCCAACACTGGTTAGACGTTTATCCTGAAATTCATCCTTGTTTGTTTGAATGGATTAGAAACTGGAAACAGACTAAAATGTGACCTTTCTGTTGATGGGCTCACAGTGACTATCAGTCTTATTTGACTTTTTCTCACTGTCACAGTCATCAATGAACATGTTTGTCTGGTCGATATATCCAGCCTCTTCATTCTGGAAACAAAAAAAATAATCCTATAGTTATGACCGGGCATTTTTAGCATTCCATGAATGTGAATGTGCGTTACAATGGTTTTGAAACAGTTTAAGGACTGTAAATTGGAAAAGAGAGAAGTTAGATTTCATAAAACCTGAACTGAACTTGAACCCTGACATTATGGCTGCAATGTGTCCACTTAAACCTGCAACAAGTCAGATTTGCTCTTGTTCAATGATACTGGTGAACTCTGAAGAAGGATTTCTAATCTACAAATAACTGTAACTTCAGATCAGTTACAATAGCCTATGTTATATAATTTTATACAAATATGATTAGATTGTTTTGTTTTTCAAGATATTAGAAATGAAAACTAACTTGGACTTGTGGACCTACAAGTCAGGACCTGTGGCGTATGCCATAATGTCAAATATGTCAAATACTGAAGTGCTTTTAGTAAACTTGTAAAGCTGGTGTTTGTTTTCAAAGTGTCTCCTACTTATTAATCCACCAGTTACATGATATACAAGTTGATGCATTTATTTCATTCCAGTGTTCACCTTCTTTGAAAGTCTTTTTTTTGTCAGTCTCAATTCCTTAGCGAAATATCTGTCTCTTTAAAATGCTCCACCATTGTGTGTTTAAAAGCCACACATACACACACATGCAGTAACGGCATATCAGTGACTTTTTGAAATGTCACTGGAAATAAAATGTGATGGATACATTTTGGTAGACATGCATTAATTGGGTTCCTGAATGTCAACTAACACAAGAAAACTGGAGGGAATAAAAAGTGGAACGCTGCTGATGCTACTGTTCAGGGATTTTCACACAAATTCCCATAAAATCAAATCATGTAATACATTTTTACATTTCTACTCAACATTTATAATTCTCATTATCAGGTTTTCTCTCCATCACTTCCATCAGTACTCCTGAAAACGTAAATATGAAAATATACTGCAGATTAAAAAAGAGCATTTTATTGAGCAGTGGCAGTAAAGAACTGTTGTACGGGGGAAGTTGCAGAGGGGGAGTGGAAATGTTCATGCTGTGTAAGAAGGAAGAGAAATAGTGCTACTCAGAAGATCCTGTTTTCAAATGAAGGAAGTGGCATAATAATAATGTTACATTATTTTTGTTCATGGAGACCAAACAGAGACAGGATATTAACAAAACATAAAATCACTGTGAGTTACACAGTGCAGCTTTAAAGTTCCTGCATCAACAAAATACGTAACAACAGAGAAGTTCATCCTTTTGGATTTACAGTACTTGCAAGAGAGAGAAATAAAAACCCACACACACACTGACTCCATCTATCTTCAGCTCTGTTTGCATATTTCCATTTGGTGAATTCCTCTTCACGTGTCGCCTCTCATTTCTCTTTGTGCTTCTTGAACAGTGCATACAAGACCTTCATGGTGGCAGCAACATCCTGAGAGACAATATCTGTCAGACGAGCCACAGAGAACATGAAGTGAATATTTTTAATCCACCATCAGCCTTCAACCACCGAGCCAGTGAGGCAGTGAAGTATGAGGATGCATTACCGTCACTTGCTAACAACATTAGCTAAATACTATTCTCATAACCCAGCCTTGCAGGTCATAGATCAGAAGGACTAAAAACAACTTTAGATGGAAATCTAATCAATATGTCCTTGGTGAGATGGGATCCCAACAAAATTGTTCTCAGTTGTGAGATGAACTAACTGAATGAATGTGACATAAAGATCGACTCCACGACCGGCAAAACCTAATTAATGCATGCAGTGCGCTCCCGTTTTAGACCCTGCGTGCTGGGATCCCTCATTCTATCACAGCAATTATGTCAGTAATTAAAAAGACACTATAATGGAATTAAATTCATCATTTGCTCCTGGCGTGGATTAATTGTGCTGCTCCTTACATTAACAGTTATTGTGTTGGGGATTTATTTTACAATAGCTGGCTGTATGGCTGTGGGTTGTATTTGGTTGTTGTGAACTCAGTAATATATCTGTGGGGAAGAGAAGTAGGTCCATTTAATATTGATTTATTCGCACACTTACACAAGTGAGTAACTCACAATCACTCCTTTTATATTCCTGAACTGTTTTAGTCGACATGGCCACCCAACTTTACAGCCACATGTGGTTTTTGAAACCCTGTGATTCCTGATAACACAACTGTAGGGAATCATAAGGATGATAAGGTTTGTCTCACATAGGCTGTTTTTTTCACTTTGTTTTCCAATTGTGCCTTAAAAATAGTTTTACTTTACTTCAAACAAAAAATAACTTTTCCTAAACTAATATTTGCAAATTAACCAAATAATGATGATTCAATAATAACATATTGTAGTAATAATTGATATGTACATATGTTCATCAGAGCAAAGGGAAAAACTGAGTACTTAGCGAATGACAGAATTCATACGTTTCTTTTAAAAATGGACAGCATAACCAAAGCTCTAGTATATATATACATATATATACATATATAGACTATTGATATTAATTAGTATATATACATACACACACAGAGTAACAACATGCAGGATCTAGCTGTAGTGGTGAATCCCCGTTTCTATCAGTGGACATTGTCCCCTTGACACCATGTTCCTCTCTAAATGAAAAATGATGACCTCAAATGGAGCCAATCATCCACAATGATACACATCATGTCATGACTTGTGCTCATTTATATTCTGCAAGCAATTACACCTTTTTCCTCCAAGACACAGTCAGAGCATGGAACAGCTGAGATGAAGTCAAGCTACTGCAGCGATGCTGCTCAAACAAACAAATTCTGGCACTTCCCTGTCATTCTGATAAATGTGCTTCATGGAGGACGTCATCTGAATTAGTTTGACATTGCCTTCTTGGAGCTCCACTGGTTTACATTTAAAATAATTTCAGTGCAGACTGACTTCTGCTGTTGTTTTACCATGGTGTGTGCCTGGTGTTTTAATGTGAGTACACATCTGCAGTATTAGTATTAGTATTAGTAAGAAGAGCTCACCTTGTGGGTTCACACTGGACAAATGTAGGCCTACATCATTCAGGAGGTCCAGGGCCAAGGTCACATTGTGAAGCTGTGGGATCGAAGAGCCAAACATGTCAAACACAAAATCAGTTTATCACATTTTTATTTCAATAATTCAGCACAAAATTTTATTTTCCAGTGACTCATGTCTCGTTATCGCTAATGTGAGTGACCTCCAGACGTGAAAGTGGCATCAATCTTGTTTTCTACCTTTGTTTTTGGAAAGAAGGAAAGTAAATTTTGTCCTTTAAAAACATGAAACAATAAATGTATTTTAATTATTTGTCAATTTATGCTTAACATTTATGTACATATAGTACATAGCAAAATAGACTGCCATAGCAAAACTTTTACTGTTTTTGGTTGAGGTTTCACTCTGAATATATGGCAATAGAATCCAGTGTGTATAACAATGGAATATGAATGGCACATAAATATATAATGTGTTTATTTCTGAAGCTTTTTAGTGTTTAAGATTTTAAGGAAGGTCTAATGAGGACAGTGTCACAGTGTATATACACAAAGCTCATAAGCTCATCATATTTGTATGAGGAGTTATAACTCTTTCATAGACTCATCAAAGATTTCAAGAAAGCCGTGACAGTCACAATTATGCATTTGTTATCATGGGAAATGTAAAATAATCATTTACTCATACAGTTTATTGTATTAGGTTTCAGTGCTTTAGCTCATTATAACTGATGGAAATTAATTAAAATTAGCATTGCATTCTTTTGAATTTGATTAATGTAGCCTGAATGGATTGTTTGTTCTTGAATTATTTTTTACAACACAAATAAATCCCACTTAATGCATGAGAATATATAAAATAAAACCACAAGTGTGTTGCTCTAATAATACCATCTCAGAGTGATTGACAGGGGTCAAGCTGAATTCACAGAGCGGGATGAAGAAGCCTTCCAATTGTCCGATCAACAGCAGCAGGATGACACCGTCCGCAAACTAGAGAGAAAAGCCAGGAGGTGACGACATCTCAGGGGAACTCATTAATGACTCATTCTCTCTTTTTTTTGTGCTTCAAAGCTGATGAGCTCTTTTAACCTGTTTGTCCATATCAGTCACCTGCAGACCCACGGTTGACATATTCTGGTTGACAAAGTGTAAAATGGCCTGAAAATGAAAATGGAAACAAAACATGCTGTTATTTAGCTGAAACTATGAACTGTTCCACTTTTAATCAGAACCTGGCAAATTTTGCTCCAGTCAGCAGGGCGAAGAATGATAACATCAGATCTAATGAAAACAGACGCGCTCTGATTCTGCACTCCAGATGACAGCCTTTGAGTGAGCACTCAGGCTATTAGACTATTAACATTAATTAGCAAAAACAACAGAAAATTCATTAGCAAGTATGTTAATAAATGATTGTCAGAGTCACTTTGGCACTCCAAGGTAAGATAAGATAAGATAGTTAAATAGAATAGTTACCAGACTATATACAGTATGGGCTTGATGTTAGGCCCATACAAGATTAGATTTACAAAAACTTCTACATTGGATGGACACCCTGCCTGCTTGGATGTACAAGAAAAAGACATTTTCCCACCATCACTGTGTTCTGTCTTATGCTTATGTCGTATTACCCTCCCCTTAACATCTGTAGCAATGAACCCTTTGTGTCTCATTTGCTAAAAAATACGGAGCTAATATAGGGATAACTCGGATTGACCCTGCTGCTTAATAAAATCACAACTTTAAACCCTCAAGTACAGATGACATGACATTCAAAATTTTAGCACAGTAATGATAAAACCAACCAGTTTCCAAATTAGATGCTTTGTAAAGACGGTTGTAAACAAGTGTCTGACATACTGACGCTTTTTACTACTATATGTCAACTCACCATTTGAATGGACAGTTCTACTGCACAGTTTTGTTTTGGGACATTTTCTGAGCTAAGACCAAACAGAATAATAATAATAATAATAATGATAATAATGAGCTTCAAACATTCTCTAAAATGACCACTTCCCTAATTTACCTACACCCACTACCTCCACATTCACTGGCACGTGTGTTGTAAGTACAGGTTAAGATATTTATTTCCCGTTTCGTCGATCAGTGTTGCTGCTGCTGTTGAGAGTTAACACTTTGGAACTTCACTCCTCATTATTATACCTTCTTTACTGTGTTGACCTTGTGAGCCTCAAGCTTCAGCAGCTGCTCAATGGGATCTTCCCCTGTGTGACCAGACCACCAGGAAAATGTGTTAAGTCATTGTTGGATGACATTCAAGATGTTAACAGCGACTCAGCCTCTGACCACTCTTACTCACTTTCAGTACTGCTGGAGGAGTCTGAGCCTGTATTGCTGTTGAAGAAGCCAAAAATACATGACGAGAGCATTCATTTATTTCCCCCCCACGGGTCCACAGAATGTCACGTGAGAGAAGTCTACTCACTTATCCTCTGTTAGGACCTCTGTCTGCACGGTGGATTTGATTCCACTGCTACTGACCTGTACATTTAAGATTTAAGAGAACAACAATTTAAGTACAAGACGTGTTCAAGGCAGAATGAGAGCAGGGAACTGGAGCTCAAACTCACCTCCACTGTTACAACTTCAACCTTCACATTTGACGGCAAATCCAATTCACGCTGGAAACGTCTCGCCATGGCAACCAGCAAATGAACAGTAGCTAGAAGGTCTTTGTTGTGGATGACTGACAGATGAATGGCAGAAAACACAAAAATTTGAATTCATCACCACCAAGTGTACACGTAAATTCAATTTAAAAGAGCTATAAATAACAATCCATAAAGTGTTTCCTGTTATTGATAACCTTTAAATGTTGTAACAGGACATCCTTGTATGGTTGTTTTCATTATTAGGGATTATTAGGGAGAAAAGCAGTTTAGCTGTTACAGTTCCCTTCAGTTGGTCTCACAATTAAGTTATTATTTTTGCTACTAAGTGTTGCTGCAGCTTAGCAAGAATCCGACTGTGATTACTTATCAATAACACAGTTGCACAACAATATAATTGTCATTTTGGAACTTTCTTATGATGGCAGATCAGTTAGAAATAGTGGTAAATTAATTAAGTGACTGATTAAATTAAGTGACTCACTGCCAACTAAGTCCACACGTTGTGTTATTATGTTCACCACAGAGCACCGACTGGATGAAATCTGATTGTTGCAATACTTTCTGAATGACTACTTACGAGTGATTAAGCCTGGATATATAATCAGGTTATATTCTGTCCTATAAGATGAGTGACTATACACCAGGCTATCACTATTACATGGTCTTTTTTGTTTCCATAACTCAGTACTGTACCAGATAATCATCTGGGACATAATTACCGCAGAGCCTCTTCATTTCCGCAACCTTTATTTTAAATCCCTGGAAGCTAATGTGGCACACTTGAGCTTGCACCAAATCCTGTTCAAGTAAGGAAGGACAGAACATTTGTTTGCTTTGTTGGTGACGGGCTGTCAGCTGCATGACTCACGCTTGGTGTTCCATTTGATCTGGCTGCTGTCCTGCAGGCCCAGTCTCTTGTCCAACTCCTCCAGAACTATTTCCAGCTTGTGTGTCTGAGCAGCAATGGTCAGTGCTATGTCCTCCACAGGCAAATGTACGTTGGCCAATCTGGCTGGAGAAAACCGATTCAAATTTGTATGGTCAGAGCTTTGCTGAGATTAGAGCGGTCATCATAAAGGAGCTCTTGATGAGGAAGGAAAGCGTTAATATTCAGCACCTCATTTGAATACTGAGACAGTGGAAGTATGTTAATTATAATGTAATACTGGGTGCGATCATCACAAATGTGTATTAACTCACACAGCAGATGATGAAGCACCAATCCATCGTACAGATCCTCCTCCAGACTCTGAACCACTATGTGCTCCGGTTTCAAAGTCCCATTGATCCAATCAACTAATGCCTAGCAAGACACAATTCATCATCAAATGCTTTCATCTCCTTCCAGACATTTTTCTCCGCTCGATGTTGGAGATGAAAAACAGCATGGACCCTGTACTCTAAAATTGAACTATTTTTTATCTATTCTCGTACAACGACATACACACTGTGGCCCCAAAGTGTAAAAAAAAGTATTTAATTTGTTTTCCCTCCAAAGTCTAAATATAACACCGGCAAGGCTTTTTAGGTTATTCATTCATTCATTCATTCATTCAGTCATTCATTGCCACTTGCACAAGCAGTCGAGCTGCAATCTTTTCCAATCAAAAATGTGTTTTAATGTCAGATCCTACTAGCTCCTCACTGCTCTATAATCCACCTCCCATCACCTCTAATAATTATGTTCATTAAACTTTCATTGATCCTTCCACCTCTCTGCCTGCATCAGATATTATTCATGCTCTATACCTCACTCACACACACACACAGGCTCTGTAATGTATTTTCCCTGTCGGATTTATTTCCAGCCCACTAAAGATGAATACTGTATAAGATTTAGGGGCAGCCTTGGATCCGTGGATATATGCACGTATGTAACAATGTAAATGTTGAATGGGAAACAGAAATTCAGACACAACAGAAATGAATCTTTTACCTCTTTTAGCTTTTCAAGTTTGGGGTCTTTTAAAGATGTCGGCTGAATGAGCTTCCTCCTCTCTCCTGTGTGAATATAAACAAACTATTATCAAAGCTTATTAACTTATTACTCAAAATGAAAACAAAGTAGCTATTTTCTTAATTTTGCTGCACGCGCTAACTATAGATTATGCAAGCTGGTGAAATATAATATTACTGAGAAAGAATCACCGGAATCTGGAGTGTTTTAGCCTCTTTGACTTCACTGTTCTGATTTTAAACGACATTATTTCCTCATACACTCAACAAAGCTGATTCCACATCCAAACACCACAAATTGGCACACATTTAAATTTACTGTCTAGCTTATGAAAACAGTGGAGGAGTGAGCAACTAAATTGTCAGATATTTTCCCCAGGAGGTGACACAGATTGTTGGAATTCAACTTGTAGATGCCCCGAAAACACAACTTCAAATGGATGCTAGTGTTGCTTAGTGTCTGATGGATGTGTGATGTATAACAACACAAAGTGATGCTAAATTAAATCACCTGAGTAAAACAAAATACACCCAGTGCACTGAACTAATTCACTCTTTCAGACCAGATCTACACCTTAATGGTGGCTAAACAGTTCAGTACTGTTGAGCTGAAAAGCATTAAGTTGTTTTCTCATGGGTGTGTCTAAGTATTTAGTTTATTCCAATGTTATTGGTTCATATACATGTTAACAGTAGACTTAAGTTTGGAAAAGTCCCTTAGTTGCAAATTCTAAAACATAAAAGTGTAATTTGTCCACTCCAAATGTGCAACACAGGTCACGACTGACAAAATGAGGGATTTCACAGTGTGTGTGTAACAACTCATTAATTGCATACATACCCTGGAAAGACTCGGTGTCCACACTGCACTCCTCTTTGTGATACTCAAAGATGTCAGCCTCCATCTTCAAGTTAATCTGTCAACAACACCTGTAGAACTCAATACAGGGCACCTCGCTGAACACACACCTCTTACATCATCATGCTCGGAGGAACATTTCTCTCTCTAGACATGGCTTTGTGGTTTTTCTTGCACCTTATTGCTGCAGGGGAGTTACGCACTCACCGACCAGCAGTGGGAGCACTCATTGCAATGACACAAAATCTTGTGCCTCCAATACATCAGATACAAACAAAAGCTGTCTCTGCACTTGCGGAGTGGAGTTGTGTGTGCTCTGAAAAGATACTTTTGCGACTGAGGGTGTTAGAGGGCTCGAAAAACAGAGACAGATAACTGAAGTGGATGAAGACGGAAAGCATTAAGTCTCCTCACTTCCTTTTCTCTTTTTTTTTTTTCAGCAGAGCACTCAGCACAAAACAGATCAAGTGCAGTGCTGTTAATATACCCGCAGACTTACAAGGCAGCAACTGTCCCTCTGAACATTTTGAATCACAGTCTGTGATAAGATACGGCATACACGAACTAGCTCACGCTGACAGAAAAGACATGACCTGGAGCATGTCGATATTATGGTCTCTGTTTTATGTGTGTGTGTGTGGTTTGCTTTTCCTGAGGTTGTGTGTAACTTTCAAACGATGACTCATCTACTTGACAAAGAGTGCAGTACTGACCACATTTTCTGTCCGAATAGAACAGATAAACTAACAGATGAGCCTGATATAAGCTGTGCTGAGTTTGTTTTACCCTGGAAACCTGGAACACATTTGCCATGATTGTTTTAGCTGACGATAACACACCTAAACTAGTACACCATAGAATGTAATGCACCATGTAAAGTAGACATTCAGTGTGACTGCACACGACGTGAACATTAATATGGTTTCTAAATGTTTGTCGCCCGTGGCAGCAGAGCAGAGTTGTGCCCTTCAACAGTTTGACCTCCTAACTAATCAGTGAAGGCCAGAGTCGAGGAGGGGGAGGACTGGGGGTGGCAGCTCATGGCTGTCAATCAATGTGTGTCCTCAGGCTAATCTCCTGATTCTGACTGTACGCAGGAGAGAATATACAGTACATTCTTCTACTTTGGTTGAATTTGTTATATTTTGTTGATCTTTAGTTTCCTTTTTAAACAACTTTTTTTGTTTTCTAAGTGGCAGGTATTGCAGCCTCAGTCACCTCTAATTCACGATTACAAGTAGATGAACATCCATCGATTCAGTTTGTTTTGGAAGCCGGTTCTGTAACAATAAATGTTTGATTTTAATATTTACAGAGACCGATATATCCGTCTGATACAGTCTTTTTTAAATTACTGAGCAGTTAGTTTTTTTTGACTGTTTGGGTTTCATATTTTTCTTTTTCTGATATGCAAACCAGTCATTTGCACCTGTACCGGGTCGAGTACCGAGCAGTCAGCACTGGGATGGTAATGACTGCACACACAGATATGCATTGCTGAATTCAAAAGAATAAACACTGTTTATAGAAACTCCTCCATTTTGGACTTTTATCCCATAATGAGAGCATGAGAGATGTGTATGTGTGTGTGTGAAAGCACTGCACAGCTCATTGGCATTTGCTCTCAACATGAAAGCCCCTCCTGTGGTTTCGGGGAAGAGTCTGTCCTCGGCTTCCTCAGTGATCCTCAGCAAAGTCACCATCAGTACAGACAACAGTACAGCTTCACTTTGTTGCCTGGAGACTGAGATTGTTTGTCGAGGTGATGGCTGAACAAATATCACCCCTTCTCATTACCAGAAACATTAACTCCCAGCACACCCCCTTACTTGGGATTCATTAGGAATGCAATGGGTAGCTTTTCTCTAATGGCTGAGGCAGATCATCTAAAGGTCTATGTTTTAACACATTATGCTTCAACTGGGTAAATATATGTTGGTCCTTTTCCTTCATGAGTACTTTGTTTCTGTCATTTGTGTAAGCAATACTTGCTCTTTCCTCCTCTCATGTGAAATACAGTTGTTTGGTATAAGGTTGACGATTTTAAAAGCATCAGTACACACTAGGTGGTCGGGCAGTGAATCTGTAAGAGCTTTTTAAATGCTGGACGCCGAGAGGTAAAAGCACAATATTCATCCCCAGTGAAAAGTGTGTGCCTTCTCGTATCCGGTCACATCTGATCAAGAAACTGGGTCCAAGGTCATTTAAGGATCAAACTTTTTACTGCAGCCGTGTTGAACTCCAGAGAAAAGGTTGCATCGCTCGCTGCTTTGCTTCGTTCTTATTACGTTTGCAGACAACACGGTGTGTGTGATGGGAAAGTAAAGCTCATGACCTTCACCTCCTGCACTGCTTTGGAAAACAAGGAAGATTAGAGGAGGAGAATGATGTTGGAGGCTTTTCCATCACTGTTGAGCACAAATACGCTGCTCTTTCTCTCTCTTTCTCTCTCTCTCTCTCTCTCTCTCTCTCCCTGGTCATTCACATCTCCCTCACATTTTTCAGCTCCTTGCTCTCCTTCTGTCAATTTACCTCCCCATTTTTTTTTTTTTTGCTATGATGGATGGTAATTTGGGTGAAGGAGTAAGAAGCAGTGATTGATTAAAAAGAAAATATGAAGAAAAGGGAGGAGGTGAAGTTGGTTAACCCACAACTGGTTAAGAAAAAGGAGTGGAAAGGAAATGCAAGTGGCAGATGTGGAGCAAGACGCTCTGTAACCACATCTGTAAATTGTCTGTTTGAATTTGAAATACTTGACAATTACTGCAACTTCATTTAGTCATTGCATATAAGTCGTAGAATTGTGTGATAATGATATAGATACAGATGCAAAACTTAGGGTTGTTGCTGATTTATTATGAACCTTGGTAACAGGTGAATAGGTTTTTGTTGGTTGTGATATTTCATAGAAGAAAATGAATTGATACAGTTGTAAGTAGCTCCAGCAAGATTCAACAGTGTCCTTTCAAACCAGAAAGGACACTGTTGTTGTTCTTTTGTATGAAGATGCTGCCATGTCAAAACAGGAAATGCACTCTGTGGCCCTTTCTCTTTTTTTTTTACAGTTGGAGAAGCATCAATGCACAAGAAGGCAGGCTAGATTTGTACAAGTGTATGATTTAAAGCTTTTATACACACTGGACCTTTAAATTCAGTTAAATGTTGTTGCATCTTTATGGATTCTTCCTCAACCAAAACCCCATCTCTTAATAAAGTTTCATGAAAATCTGTTGCATAGTTTTTATAAACAAACAAACAAACCAAGAGATGGACTCAGTTGAAAACCCATTATTACTAAATTATCCAATCAAATTTCATGTTGTTACTTCATATTCGCTTTTTCTTGGTTTCTATGATGATGACTTTTTTTATCTCTTCTTCCGCGTGCTTCTTTCAGTTCAAGGTGGATGGTGAGTGGTGGACGTGGATCGACTACGAGCGTTTCCAGGAGTTGGTCCAGGCCCACGAGGAGAGCGGGGGACAGTGGAGCTTCTCGGCCTTGGACTACGTAGCCCAGACTCCCAGCTGGGCTCTGTTCGGAGCCAGCGAGCAGGGTTTCGACCCCGCTGACACGCGCTTCCTACGACGCAACAAAACCAAAGACATCTCAGGGTGCTGAGAGAGAGGGAGAGGTAGGATTAACCAGAGCAAGGACTAATGTGGGGGAAAACCATTAGGGAAAAATGAGATTCAATATTTTTTATTCACGTTTACTTAAAGTGGACTTTTTTTTTTTTTACATTCTGTAACTCTTTGTCCCTCTTTTCATTTCTCTTCAGTAAGGATCTTTAATTTCCGCGGCTCCGTTCTTTATTCTGCAAAGATCAAACAGAAACTGTCCGAATCAATTGCCTCACACTTTCTTTCTAGACATTCCCCTTTGTATTGACTCTAAGAGCCTTTTTTTGTTTTTCATATATGCCCATAGATCTTTGATATCCTACCGCCCTGCCTTCTTTGTGGATGAGGTCATTATTATAAATGTCTTTGGCTTTGATCTTTATACTCGTACACTGTTACCGTTGAACGTGGCTGTGGCTTCACCATTGCTGAGGTTTTCTTGTAGTCGTGCTGAGCAGCTCAGGACATGATCAGCATGTAGGGAACAGCTCTTTCACTCCTCTCCTCGTGTTATCAGTGGGAGTCGCACTTCTTTTCCCACACACCTTTTACTCTTCCACCCACTCATTAGGAGAGAGGCTGCAGCTCCACTGGGAGCATCTCTTCACAGCATCTCTAAGTACAACTGTTGCTCTGTTGCACATGCAAACCATTATTTTTAGCTTTGCTTGGTTTCGGTGCTCCAAGCCAGGATTAAAGAAATGATCAGCCTCATGCTGCCAGGTTTTCTGTAGCTAAATGAAAAGTGGGAGATGTTTCACACGTGTACACATCAAAAATCTATTTATTTGACTTGTGTTTGACCTTTGGTGAAGTAGAGATGGATGAAAAATCTCACAAGGTCTAATCCACTGCATCTTTTTTTCTAGTCTTGTAGTTCAAAACATAAAATAGACACAACCCAGCAGAGCAATCTAAACTGTGAATGCACAAACGCTTTCAAGAACACCCACACTTTTCCTTTCCGATCCACGTTCAGACACCGTCCACGGATAAAATGTGAGCAACTTCACTTAACGAACCGCAATATCGGCCTAAACCTCCTGTCCAGCCTGTCAGAATAAAAGCCTTTACTGATGTTTTAGTGAATCAGGTTTGAAAATCAATCAATTTCTTGTATTTGAATGTAAACCCAGGTTTTATTTAGATGTGATTTGTCAGGTGTCTGATGTTGCAGTGCCTCTCTAATAGAGAATGAGGATGCATCACTGTAATAAATACGTTTAGAATAAAATGCTTCGTCTTTCCTGAAGTTCACTTCACACACGCCCACACAAACACATGCATTCCCTAGCCCCTTACCTTAACCTTAACTATGACAACTAAATGCCAAATCATGACCGTTAACTCTCGCATAAACCTCATTATAACCCTCACCCCCCAAAATGTCCTCACAAAAATAGGTTTGAATCAAAATTAGTCCTCGCAGCCTAATATAGACATGAACACAAATGAACATTTCTTAATGTACTTTTGGCGTTTGTCTTTGTCTTACTGGAGACAAAAGTGGGGGAGTTGACATTTGAAGACATGGTAATTGTGGCCAAAGCTTTCTGGCTGCTCTCAGAGGTGAGCAGCAGCAGCGGCAGCACTCTAACTTTCACTCTCACTGAACCGGGCTGAGAGAGCAGAGGTAAAGTTCAAAAGAAACAACGTTAAAGTAGCTTCTTTATCGATGCACCGCGACCAAATACTGAGATTTGAAATAACAAGAAGACTGCACTGTAAACACGATACTCTCGGGGATGAGGCTAATGTGAATAGAAGTTAACCAGGAACTGAAGAGGTTGATGGTGAGTTAATGGCAGACAGCATTTTTGTCATCTTCACATATTACAGATCTTATACTGTGATGTATGGTTAATATATAATTGTCTTGAGATGTATTTATTATCACCGAATTGATGTGTCGTGATGTTATTGCTACCATGTTACGTTGTGGGTCGCGACCTTGTAGAGACATGATAATACCTTAATGTAGTTTTACCTCTAACAAAAAAAAATCAACCATCAATCTCCACTAATCCTCAGTGGATACGTGTCCTGTGAATGTTTTTCACACAGTGATAAATAACATAAAAGCCTAAAGTCTCCAAATGTATTGAACATTTTATTTTGTTTATGGGTAAGTAAAAGTCTCTCGAGCGATTAGTTCTTCTGTTCCATAAACAAGCGGACATTTACTCCTTAATGGAGGGATTGATGGAAGATTGTGCTCCACAGAAGGGGAACTATTTTATTTGTTATGTTTCAACCAATAAAACACTTCACTCCCAGTCTATAAAATTAAAGCACAAGCAATAACGACTCCATAGCTTTTATTCCTGATTTTATTGTAGCAAATCAGAGACAAAAATCATACTTGCATCCTCTGTACAAACTGAAGTTTAAACCTCAGATGGTTGATGCTGCCTTGTCTAACAACACAGAAATGTCCTCACAGTCTCTGATTATCTGTGTGATTTTGAATCCAGCCGTCAGTGAGTTGGCGATTGTAGTTTCCAGAGATGGATGTTACATTATTTTTGCTGTCAAAGAATTATACATTTGACATCATTTTACATCAGTAAAGATGTTCAGCTGAAATATTTCATTCCTCAGCAAGAAAACTGCTTTGGTTATACGTTAAACGGGACAGGGAAGGTGATGATTCATTGCCAAAAAAACATGAACAAGTGTCTCAACCCATCTTTCAATGATAAAGGTAATTCACACGCAGAAAAAGCATTTCCAGCTGTACATGAAAGACGAGAAAAAGCTGCCTGGAGATGGTGACAGAATCCTGGGAGCTGATGTTCGATGGCTCCAGTGCCTCTGGGGAAACTGGGTGAGTATTCTTTTAAATGTATTATATACACACTCACTGGTGTCCTGTCTGCAATCTTACACATGGAAATACAATTTAAGAATTGTCAAAACAGTAAACAACCACTCAATCATTATGTTTGTATACAGTACACCGTGTGAAACTGCATTGCAGTCACTTTTTCTACAGTGCAGGTGAATGAAAACATGAAATGAATTCCATGTGTTTATGTTGGTTTTACATGAACTTACTGCACTAAACTATTTTGATAAATGAATTTTTTAAATAAATGTGAATGTTTTCTGGTTTCTTTGCTCCAACTAACAATGGAATCAAATTAATATTTCATAATTTTTGGTTTGTGGTCCAAACAGGACATTTGAGAACATCGTCAATGTGAGATTTTTGGAAACACCAATTAACAATTTTAACAATGGATTAATCAATTATGAAAATTGGAGTGAGTTGCAGCCAAGACGTGATGGTGATGGTGTTTTAGAATTGCCCATGCCATTTTGTTTTTGCTGAAATGAGGGTGATGCTAATCTTTCCCTATCCGTAAATAACAGAATTTAGCATTATAGAATATGGAAACATATTAACAAGATAATAAAGCATAGAATAGTCTATGCAGTATCTCCAGTGAGTGATTTACATTGTAAACACCGTAAAGGATTGAATATTATGAATAGATGTTACATGAATAAACATGTCGTTCATAATATTGTGAATCTTGTGACTTAAGAGCTTTTATAGTGTTGCATTGCCGGCTCATGAAACGCATGAACTTAATAAGCGCCACTGAATTTCTACTGAAACCATTCATCATTTACAGTCCATTCATTTGTAGTCAATGATAAATGGACGGTAAATAGGTTCTTAAGTGGTAATTTACAGTAAATGATGAATGGATTCACCGGAGCTTTTAATGTATTGATCAGTTAAAAGTTTTTTTTAAATCTAATTTGACTTCACAGCATCCGTTTTCTTGTTGTATATATCTGATCAAATCATTTATGGTTATGAAAAAGCTTCAATTACATTCAATAAATGTGTCTCTTTAACCTTGTCATAGAAAGTCTACAGAGCAGCCATTAGCACGCCGGACTACACACAAATATAAATCAGTTTGGACGAGAATAAAATCCCTCCAAGGTCAGGGCGATGATATCTCATGCTCCTCACACTGTTCACATTATTTTCTGGATACAGATTGTTTGTTTTTTAACACAGCAAGTGTGCTTTGTAGCAGAACCAAGAGGATATTCAATATCACCTTTTTTTCCCTCTAATTCCCCCAAACTCTTCCAATAAGTAAAGCGCACCTCACATTGATCAATATGGATTATTTTCTTACTTCCTCATCTCATTGTTCTGTTCTAGCTGCTGTGACGCGGCGCTGTTATTATGTTGGAGACTTTAAACGGCTGTAACTCTGCCCATTAGCTTCCACTCAGTGCTCAGACCCCGGGTTAATCTGCATATTTATAAACGTGCTGTCTTAATAAAAGTGTGTGGCTGCTTGCCCGAGTTATGGTAATGATGTGCCCAAAACTCTAGGGTATGTGAAAGCGATAATGGTTCTTGCAGATGGCTGCTAAATGTGTTGGATGTAATGTGCAATGTCTGTTCTGCAGCAGCTGCAGCAGCAGCTCAAACTGGTACTGAATGTCCCCTCTTTCCTTTCTGCCTCTCTGTGTGTGTATGCACTGTTAATACAAGTGTGTGTGTACATGGTTTTATATCTTTATGGGGACGTTTGTCTGGTCCCCGCAAATTTAAAGGGATGGTTTTACCTGGTTTTAGGGTTTGGCACTTAATTGTGACAGTTAAGAGGACAACTTAATGCCTTATGTCTATAATCGGTCCTCACTAAGATATAAAAACAAGGACATTTTAGGTGTGGTTAGGTTAAGGTTGGCGTTATGCATTAACTGGTTATGGTTAAGGCTTTGTTTAAGTTGTCCAAATGAATGAAAGTGCAGTGTCCTAAGAGTTAAGCTGGGCAAACATGAGTGTGTGTGTGTGTGTGTGTGTTGCCTCCACCTGCGACTCCTCCTTCCTCTCCTGCATCTACCTCCCACGTGCAATCAGCTCACCTGTGGCGGGAGCACACCTGCTGGAAGCATTGATTCACTGATTTCTAACACTGTAGAAAACATAATATCCTCACTATGAATGCTGCACAAGAATGGGTGTGTGTACTTGTTCTTGTAGCTTTGTGAGGGCCATTAAAAAACATACAAAGCTATTTTTGTGTCCTTACTACATGTGTGTAGTAGACTGTGAGGACACTGTGTGTGTGTGTGTGTGTGTGTGTGTGTGTGAGTGAGTGTGAGTGAGTGTTTGCCAGATGTCCAGGGTCTGGACTCTATGCAGTCCATCATTCGTCATCTCGTCCTGTCTGTGTCCATCTGTGACTCAGCACCAGGGTCGTCTCAGTGACCTTCTGATGAGCCAAGTCTTTGAAAAGATGCTAATTCAGCATCATTGTTCTCACACTCTCAGCAGAGAAAAAATATGATTTTTTTTCCTATGCCAGATTTGTTTTTGAAAGTCCGGACAGCAGGAAATGTACCGCTGGAGTCTGATTTTGTGCTTTGAAATGCAATGTGGGCAGCCCATGGTCAAGAGGCAGGGAATTGGGCTCGTAACTGGAAGGTTGGTGGTTCAATCCCAGGACGCTCCTGTGCCCGGCTTGTGTGTGTTCACTACTGGTGTGTAATAAGGATGAGTTAAATGCAGGGGACAAATTGACTATCACTAATTGGTGTGTGTGCAAAAATGACTAATTCTAATTAATACAGCTTAATCTCAGTTTGAACACTGAGGCTGCAGCTCAAACTGGATTTCAAATTGTCTTATAGCAACACAAAACTGATGCTGGAAATCCTGCATCCCTCGCTGCACAGCGAGTACAACATCAGTGGAGTGCAAAGACAAAAAAGATTCCCCCCCCTCATGATTATTAATTGAAGAAAAAGAAAATTAATTTCAGTACCCATTCATCTATGCAGATGTTTATTAGATAGAAAACAATGCTGTTTCACAGGAAATGCAACTCAAATTTGTGGGCATTATTACACTGTTAATTGAGATGGTACGTGATGGACGACATTGAAAGGATAAAAGATTAAATATGAAAAGGAATTAAATTAAATACAGTAAAATAAAATAAAATTCAATTCAATTCAATTCAAAATAATTTCTTTTCATCTATGTATAGAAGCCATGCCAAATTACCAAAGCAACCCATGCAGAAAAAAAGATGAAGATATTGGAATCACAGCGGCACAGAATGATTGATCATACTTGAGTCCAGGATTCAGGCTTTAGTTGAACTCAAGTTGTGTTTTTCAGGATTTGTGACTCAACATCAGCCTGAGCAGTGATGACAGTGATGACTTAAATGTTAAAGATAACGACTCTGACTTGTTAGGGTTCGTAATGTGTAATCTGCCACATAAATTTGACCTTCTATATTGAAATGACATTCATTACGACCTTTGCGAGCGTGATTATGTATATTTACAGCATGCGGTGTTCAGATGGCACACAATTATGCAGAAAAATAGCCTCTTTGAAATAGTGACAGTGTACATCATCTCTAGAGACAAGGTTTAATGACTGCTGACATCACTTAACACTTAACAAAGCATGTTTTGTCTTTTTTAAACTAAAATTGCATGATTTAAATGTATTGATTTTATATGTATGACGTTTCCCCACATCACGTGGATTATAATCTCCAGGTATGAACGTGTGTGCAGATGAGCAGTGGTTGAGAGGTCGTCCGTGCTAGAAAATGTGTCATATCATTACAGGCCATTTATAATTTCATTGGACTCATTCGTCTACAAATGTGGACGCGGCGGATGTTTACACTCCATTTACTCAAGCAGCATAGGAAATGAAACCCATTTACACACATGAACAAAAGTACATATTCAGAATACTTAACACCGTGTAATGATCTGTGTTTGGCTGATTTGACGCGTCTCTCTCCTGAACCACGCTTCATTTGTGCCGTCAGCTGAGCTCAGCTGTGGTCACATGATACTCAATAGACAAACACACCTGTGTCTTCACTACATTTTTCCGCTTGTTTTGTTGTAGTGCATCACTCAGAAATGCAACTGGCTCATGACTGACATTTGACCCCAGACGTTTTTGCTCTTAGTCCATTTCAGCCTTTGCCGTTTAGTCGAACCACGTACAACCATCTGATTGTATGAATCAGCCTTGTGTATTTACATCAGGAGCCAGGTTCAGCTCCACGGAATAAATGATGACACATTTTACACACCGTGAGCCAGTTCAAATGATATTTATCAATATGATGATATTTATTACTGAAGTTATTATCATTGAAGCTAACCACAGCATCTTTTTTTTTGCCATTTCTTGTATCAAAATTGGTCACTTGGTAGGTGGTGTTGTGGTTAGCATTCTTGCCTTTGCAGCAAGAAGACCTGGGTTCACGACCCGGTCAGATGCATGGAGTTTGCATGTTCTGCCTGTGTGTGTGTGTGTGTGTGTGGGGGTTTCTCCAGTTTCCTCCGACCGTCCAAAAACATGCAGATTAGGTTAATTAGACAGTCTAAATTGAGTGTGAGAGCGTGGCCCTGAGATGGATTGCGACCTGTCCACCTGTATTCCCAAGCACTGAAGACATTTACCGTCTCTGCTTTGCTGCAGACAAACTTAATAATGCCTGTAGTCCACAAAAGCAATAAAACAACAGCTGACAAAGAGCTTCAGGAGAAGGGCCAAGGGTTTGGAGTAAAAATGAGAAATGGGGACTGAGCCTTTCAGCTGCTGCATTGTTCTCTTCCTCTGAGCGCTGCCACTGCTGTACGAGCCAGGTGAGGCGGAGAGTGACTGACTTTGACTCAATTAACCAAACGGTCATCCAGCGAAAGCATTGAGCAGCATTTGCAGTCTAATGCTGTAATGGCTTCTGGCCTCGCAGCAGACTGGTGGCAAATCAAACACCAGTGTGATGAATCATTGGAGAACTGTCTCAATAATAAGTGCTGAGATGCATGTGGGGTGTGCAGCCATTAGGAGAGATATGTGCTAATTGCCTGCTGTGTTTCCTGGATCATTCTTTCTTTCTTTCCTTGGGCTCAGCTCGGCTCACAGCTTGTCGAATGCAGGCGAACAGTTGAAGCAACATTTTTACATTGGCAATTAAGTAATCACTTAAAAGCTCAAGGCCTTATTTGGGAATGTAGTGTAAAAATACCAGATGTTTAATCCATGTGATTTGATAGTCAGATTCTTCTGACTATTCTTCAATAATCAGAAGATCTTCTGCACGTTCAGAAAATGTAGCATTAACAGGTTTTTAGTCTTCAAATGTGCTTATATCTTATGTTTACACAGGTTCCAGCGTTTCTGACTCAAATGCAACAAGCTCATATTTTGGGATGTACTGGGGCCATTTGGGCGACAGTTGGTGAGATACTAACCATCTGTGCTGAAGCCAAGATTTTGGCCTGGTTGAGCTCTGCCATCAACAGCTTTAATTGTCTTCAATTTCTTTTTTTGGAGCTGATGGAGACTGAACCAGAGAGTCATTTTTTGGAATAACTTGACATAACTAATGGACTGAGTCAAAGCTTTCAATAAAAGCATGTGACCCTCGGTCTACTGGAGGTCGTTTCCCAGCATAACAGTGAGGCGATAGTTCGTTTTTTTGTGTAAACCAGCAATTTCTGAAGTTCTTCTGCAGCCAAGGAGCCTAAATGAGGGAAATCCTTGCATTTGCAGTGTCAATAGTGTGACGTTGACTAACCACACCACTGTGTCCAGCAGCAGCAGCTCAGATGTTCTGACTTTACACTCTTTTTAAATTAGAGCACATTATTGTACATACATGTGTAAGCTCAGTATAAAGACACCGCTCCATTTATCAGCACTTAAACAGTCCAGGTGTCCTTGACCTTCTCTCAGACACCTTCTCCAGCTCCTCTTGGGAATCACACTTAAGACTGATGGGATATATAGTCTTTACAGTGGGTCATGGGTTCCACAACGGGAACTTCTCCTAAGATGTTTGAAATCCCACTCGATGAACAACAACAAGGTCATTTTAGCTCATTTGCCTCTCTTCCTTCTGCCTGTTGCTCCCAACATATACCATGAGTGAATGTATGGATTCAGGTCTGAGAGTGAAATGCAGGTGATTTCCCATCACAACTCAATGTGGATGATTGAGAGAGAGAAAAAAGTTTTTGTGTAATGTTCCTCACCAATTTGGCTGTGAAATGCTGTGATTAATCAATAATACTCAAACCGTAATATACAGTGTTACAGCGACGCTGCTTCGTTTGGTCCAGATGAAAAGCTGATGAGAGAAAGCTGTTTCATGAGGGAATCACCTGGACTCTGTCTAACCTTTGCCTGAAACATGCTGAGCTCTGTATTTGTGGCGCAGTATAGATTGGCAGCAGCCCACTGGGTTTTATTCAAAGTGGAAAGAAAAATCCTCACAACTCTCACTCAGATCCTGAACTGATTTATATAAAAAGAGAGAAAAAAATAGCAGCAAAACCAAAACATGTATGCAAGATTGTTCTTATGGTCCAGAAAACCAAGCTCAGATCATGTGCGTACATCTTAGAAAAGAAATGATTTAGAGTATATATAGTTTTAATTATTTATCAAATATAAATGTTCTTCTTATTAACAATATTTGAAAGTAAAAAGGAAATTCCTTTTGCTGATATATCAGTTGATATTTACAAAACTGTATAATTATTAATAAGATGTTGTAATCAATCAATCAGTCAATCAACTATTTACTTTATTCATGTAGCACTGTTCAAACAAATCAAATGCCATTCAAAGAGCTTATTATATTTGACTAAAACCTGATAAAAAAATTGAATAAAGTTAAGCTCTCAGAATTTAGATATAAAACATTAATATTAAAGTTTTACAAATTCAAGTCTGGTATAAAATAGTAAAGGTTCAACATGAAGATATAAAATAAATATGGATTATGACATAAATACTGATGAAATATTAACTGTATACCCAGTATGATACATGAGGTGAACAGAAACCATATGAAAACTGAGTAGTGACATTTTACAGTTTAATAAAAAAACCTTTTATATAAGAATCATAAACATGTCTGTGAAAGAAAAATTCATATTTGCTGGTTCTTTTTCGGTCGACTAGTGAATCACCGTATTGATAAAGTCCACACGCAGTGATAAATAAGTGTGCTGTGTTTGGAGGCTTAGTCTGTTCTTGGTTGTAAATTTTATTGTGTTATTGTATTGTTTTGTGTTGTTCTTTGCTGTTGGTTCATGTTCCTTCCTTTCCTCCTATTTATTTTTATTCTAACATATTTGTTGTAAGTTTTCAGGGGAAAAAAAGGAGTTTGCATGTTCTCCACGTGTGTGTGCGGGTTTTCTCCGGGTCCTCTGGTTTCCTCCCACAGTCCAAAAAACAAGCAGATTTAAGGATTATAGGCAAATTGGACACTCTAAATTGTCCGTGAGTATGAGAGTGGATGGTTATTTGTCTCTATGTCTGGCCCTGTGATGGACCCGACCTGTTGCCCTATGTCAGCTGAGATTGGAACAGCTCCCCCTATAGGACCCTCATGTAGAGGATAAAAGTGGTAGCTGGTGAGTGAGTGAAAACACTTTCTAAAATAAAAGTCAAATGTGATTTAAAAATCCACTCCCACTTGTAATCTATGACCTGTAACTGCTGCAAATGGAGAACCTGACTGAATCCGCTGTTGTAATCTTGGGTTGTCACACAGTGGTTTGAATCCCAGTTTGACCGGATGTTGTGTGGATGTGGGTTTTCTCCCGTTTCCTCCCACAGTCCAAAAACATGCAGAGATTAACTGGATACTCTAAACCTCCGTCAGCTGGGACTGACATCAGGATATGAACAACTACACGACGTCCCTCCCTCTCACCTCACTTTAACTTCAAAGATCTTTTTTTTGACAAAAAATAATAGGTTTTTATGAACTTTAATTTATTGCATGATCTCCTGTGAGTGAAGAGGTGTGAATCCATTTCGCAGACTCACTGGACTGTGCGAGGAAACGGATTAACTGCTCAGTGAAGTGTAAAATGTTTGGGGTGTTCCCTGCAAGACTGTGAGGAACAGTGGAACCAGTGCAAGTCATTATGTTTTAAGAACAGAATCAAGCATAATGTGTGTTTTTATTGCAGTATATATTTCTAATCACTCTGAAGTGATTTAGTAAAGATTTCCTCTCACTAAAATTCCAGTGTGTAAAATTTAGAATTGTTTATTGGCTGAAATGAATTCTACAACCTTTGAAATGCAAGTCTGGGAGATTTGTTTTCAACTTTTTACTCTCTGGAGCACCCCCTATAGTTTTGGAATACATATTTATACCACGTTCACCACCGTCTACTTCTTTATCCTCGCTGTTGTGCAGAAAAAGCTTGTCCTACATCTACTCGTGTGTTGGCCCCTCGCTCGGTCAGACAGTGGTTTTCTCTTCCTCGCTTCACTGCTTCTTTTTCGCCAGCTCTGCCATGATGAACATCTAAAATAACACGATTGCTGCCTTGATCTTATAGCTGGTACCTTGCTGTGTGTGTAACGCTGTGAAGCGATTTGGTTCTTGTGAGACCCGTGACTTTGCGAGCAGTGGCGGTTGCTGGTCTTTGAAACAGAGGACGCTCATTTTCAGGCTCAGTTATTTATACATGAATTCTGCAAACGAAAAACTAGAACAAGGAAAAGCGATAATTATGTCAAGTTGAAATGCTATAATAGTGTTTTTATTTACAGTGTACATGTACAAATAACACACAACGACCAGCTGTTAGTCGACAGACGACTCTCGCAAAATCCACAGAGGACTGAGGCAGAAAAGGCTCCGACGTTGTGTATGTTTCAGCAACGCTGTCAATCAAATGCTGGTTCCGCCTTTTAGACAGTTCCTCCAATCATCGTGCAGAAACCCAGCGTCCACGCCCGCCCACTGCTCCTTTGACTCAGAGAGAAGCTGAGCTTCCCCGGAAGTGACAAACCCTGATCTTGCAAGACTGCTTTTTGGTATTTGAAGGCCACTCTAAAGTCCTTTATGCACACGCGAAAAAAAGAGTCCATGTTTTATGAAAGCATGGACTAAAATACCATGGAGACAAAAAAGAACCCTCAACTTGAGTCATCCATTAATGTGAGTGACTGAGTGAAAAATATTGTGTCTTTATATTCCTGCTCTGGAAGGAATCCAACGTTGTTGTGCTTGTGCAATGACAACCCCTAACACCCAACACCGTGATCTGAGCACCGTTACCAGATGTTACCCAGCTCTGGTCATCAGCAAGGAGTTCTAATTTAATTACAGCAAATCCTGAACAGACTTATTGACTCATTAGATTCATCTTTGAGAAAAAGTTAGATGAAGCCACAGCAGGGATATCGACACTGTGACTCATTCCATCGAGAACACACACACACACACAGGCACGCAGGCACACACACACACACACACACACACACACACACACACACACATCTCATGGTGATAAGCTCTCCACGGCTGAAGTGTTGTAGGAACTGAGCACAGATTGGATATCTGATATGTGTGTGTATGTGTGTGTGTGTGTGTGTCACAGTGTTCCCTGCATGAGGAACACAATAAACCCACAACTGATAAAAGTGCAGAGACTGCAGTTTATTAAAAAGTGAACCCTCTGTGGATCATGTGAGTAATGATTTGCCACGTTCCTCTGCAGTTCCCTGTCTTTAATCAATCAGATGTTTTACAGAATCATAAAATTGAATGAAACAAACTTCTACGCAGAACAAACAAACACCAGGACCAAAAACAATGTCTTATTCAGAATAAATAGTAGAGGAAATAGAGAATCGAGTGACTTCTACCTAATGACTCACACTGGTTCACTGTGCGGGGCGAGAGGTCCTTTATCTGCTTTAAAAGATGAAAACTGTTGAAACCATGACACTAAAGTGTGGGTGTCAGGGTCTTTTCTGGTCTCTTTGTCCTCAGTGAAAATGACACGTCTGTCATTTAACGCACAATACTCGTGTTAGACAAAGACAGAGAAAGAGAGTGGCTGTGCAGAGAGCATGGAGCCCCAACATCACATCTTCTAACAGCTATTAAACCCAATCATTGATCATCAATCAGACTTGTTATTGTCTGTATTTTTTTTTTTTTAGACTTTGTTAAAATATGGTCCCTGAAACGCTGTTGAGACACTGATTGGAAGATGGAACAATGTCAGAACTTTATTAAATCTTAGTAGGACAATCTGTTCTTTATGCCAAGGAGCAATGTGTTGCAGGATGTTTCTGTTTTAATATCAATAAAGGAGTGATGTGATTTGTTTTGACTCTTCTTTAGGTCAGGGTGACAGCAACTTCTTATTTCCCTTAAACAGTTTCTCACACACATGCAAAGATTCTTCTCAGTATCCTGGTTGAATGTTTATTGATTGAAGCCTCTTTTAAATGCAGACAAATCCTGAGAAACTGCATTTATTCTACGTGTTTTCATCACTGTCTCTACACCATAATAAGTGCCTCGCCTGCAGTGTAAGAGCAAACCGGTCTGATTTATGTGGGTTTTCAGTGGGAATAATGGTAAAAATCTTTAACTGAATGCAGCGGTACGAGTAAGACAAATGCCTGTTGGTGTTTTCTTGAAAGAGCAAAGAAAATGTGCTGTTTCAATGTCATTATTGTGTCATTATTGTGATTGTATACAGCTGCTACCTTGGCCTGGGATCTCAATGTGACTTCCTGCTAAAATAAAAATAGAAATATGATTGAAATATTGAAAGAGTTGTTTACTTGACACATATTTCTTTAAAAATCTTGAAGAAGCAAAAAAAAAAAAACCGTGGTGCAAATCTTGAATCCGGTTGAAAACGATACAACAAAGCGACTAAAGCAACGCAGCCAATCAGCGCTCACCGTCTCGCCTGCGCGTTGCTCTGGACTGGAGCGTCTCGTGCCATCGATACCGCGCGCGCCGAGCTCGTCAATCTTTGACGCGCCACACGTGTGTGAGTGTGTGTGCGCGTGCGTGCGTGAGAGAGAGAGAGGGGGGGGGGAGCGTGTGTGCGCTTCAGTCCGTGGATTTTTCTGACTTCGCTCATTTTAACCGGATGCAACAATAGAGCGAGATAGTTTTAAATGATTAATGGGAGTTTTGGTGAAAAGTGAACTCGGTGAAGGCGCCGCTGTTTCTGCCGCAGCTGGAGGAGGAAGAGGAAGAAGAGGAGGAAGAAGAAGACTTCATATAAGAGGAAAAACAACAACCGGTGACACTTTTCACCATCTTTTAACGATGGGAAGAAACAACTGCACTGTATCCACAAAAATAAAGGCGTAATCCTGCAAGTAATTCACCAGTACAGTAGCACAACAGGGAGCCCGGATCGATCGACGAAGGCTGATTGAAGAGACTCTGAGTGGATTTTACAGTGGGAATCGATTTGACCGATCACCTTCGGACAAGCCTCACCGCCCTCACAGGTAAAGTGGTCAAATTAGAGCGTGAATAATCACAACCAGTGGGAAATGAATGAGCCCTTTGATGTTTTGATGGTTTCTTTCTCACCTGTTGTCGTTTGGTCAGAAGCTGCAGATGTACACACACACACACACACACACACACACACACACACATTTGACTTTTCCCTCGTGCGTAATGAGATAACAATAACAATACAGTAACAATATCATAGTCTTTGTTTCATGAATTTTTTGATACCTTTTTACAAACTTGTAAACATCTAGAATATTCAGCCTGACAGGTTAATTATAAGTCAATGTTCTGTTGATGATGATGATGGTGGTGGTGGAGGTGGAGGTGGAACGTGGGTAGATTTGATGACGGGGTTCAGCAGAGCCGTGACTATGAAGTGTGGACCCCGCTGGGACCTTAGCCACCAAGCGCCCCATCCTCAACATCGCCATCATATGAGGTTTGCACAGCCTCCAGTGTGCGCTAATGCTCCACAAGGTGGCGCACAACGTGAAGAGTGAGCAAAGCGTGTGTGCCTGTGTATAATAATCTTTTATGCCATAAACACGGACCCATGTCAGGCCCAGTAGTTCTCATGGAGACCAAAACCTGGTCCTAATGAGGCAAAAAAAAGGTTAGGTTTAGGTAGTTAAACATAAGGTTTTGTGTAGAATGTCTGAATGAATGCAGAGATTGAGGATGACTGTGTGTGATAAATGAACAGATACATGATGTGATGCTGGTATGATAAGCTGATGATATCCCTGTGATGCACTGAGACTCAGTTTACTGCGTCCTTTCAGATTTGAATGCAGGACGTGTACCTAGCAGCATCACTGCGTTCTTGTTCTCTCTCTTTTAATCTGTTATTCCTGCTTCCTGGTTTCCCCATGCCCATTTTGGCTTTGCTGTCTGTCCACACCCTGTCTCACCCTCTGACTCACCCTGTCTCCCCCCTCGTCCTCCTCCCCCTCTTGCATTTACCCTCGCCTTGAGTGTTTTGTGAGCAGAGCTGCAGGCAGCGCTGAGTCTGTCACCGAGACTCTCTAATGAGCTCCCGACTCTGCCTCCACATGTGGAGGAATGTTTGCACTGGAGAGTAAGAGAGAGAGAGAGAGAGTGAAAGAGCAAGAGAGAGAGAGAGAGAGAGAACAGAGGGGAGAGATGGGGACAGAGGGGAGGGAGTGACTGAGGAGGCAAGGAGAGGAGCGTGAGAGGAGCTGTCATACCTGCTGCTCTCACAGCTCAAATATTAAACAAGGGTTTTCTGGGAACCGATGCTGCTGCTCTGGGACAAGCCCAAACCGTGGAGACAGCCCGTCTCAGTGGAGTGTGGACAGGCAGTCTGCTCCTGCCACTACTACTGCTGCTGCTGCTACTGCTGCTGCTGCTGAGGGTGGAGGCACTACTGCATCCAAGAGTCTGATGGAGGAGGAGGTCACAGAGCCTGATCCACAGACGGCGGAGCCCTCCGGCATGCCGCCTCCGCCGCCCGCTGGGACACACTCCGAGGTGAACGGCGACCTGCCGGGGAACCCGTACCTGAGGGACGGGACAGTGGACGTGGTGGAGAGTCCAGTCAGGGAGCCTGTTGTGCTGCAGTATCCTGCTGAGTACAATCACAGCCTCCAGTGTGGGTAAGAATCAGCATGGGAGAGATGCTGCTTCTGTGGGACACTCCCGTCTCTTTAATCAGTTTGGAGAACATTTGACTCCTGTAGATGCTAAGCTGACTGAATTTTCAAGCACCTGTGTGTTGTTTAACCTTTAACTGCTGCTACGGAAGCTTATGGCGAGTCTCGCTGTTATTTCATCTCATTATCTACAGCAGGCACAGATGTTGACGCACACATTTGTTTTGTTGTGTTGTACAGACAGAGCTGGCTGATTAAAAGCAGTTGTTGAATAATGCATCTTAATAATGACCCGCGCTCTTTATCTGCTTATTTGTGTGTTTGCTGTCGCAGTGTATACAGTACTCTCAGAGGTTCACTGTGTTTACACACATTCGCATGAGTGGATGGAGTTGCTTGATGCCAAGTTGTGAGATTGGCATTAAAACTGGAGCGTGACCAGAATTCCTTTCTCTTGTGATTTGATCTGACGTTCTCAGAGTCTGGCTGTTGCTGTTGTTTCCTCAGTGGCTCCGGTGGGAGATGATGAAACTTTTTACACTGAGCTAAAAACTTAAGTTTGCAAATCTAAGAAGTGGTCAACAACTGCAGGTTATTCAAATATTTCAGCACTGGCACTTTCCAGTCAAATCACGTTTCTGCCGAAACAGTAAAGGTCTCTAACCTTTTACCAGAGTTCTGTCAGACAGAGTGCAACCAACATTGTCAGTCACTGTGTCCCCTTCACTTTAGCAACTTTAGCAAGTCTTGCTACACTGGGCGTGATGGACACTGTTCTGCTAACTTCCAAAAGTGACTTCTAGCACCAAGCGTCAGGCACGGTCACCATCAAGCGTTAAAGCGACGCATAGATACTGTATGTGTTGCCTGTGATTTTGTTTTGTGACCAAAGTCATCAAAACAAGCTGTAGATGTGTGACGGCACTAAAGCAGAAGCAGAAGCCAGTCATGGAAAAATGGCAGAGAAAGTGTACCACAGTTTCACTACAGACGACAACTTCCAGGTATTGGGGGCGGAGTCTCTTATAGCTTTTCCAAACATATGACCTGTCTGTGTCTTCTTCAGTCAAACCTACATACTGTCCCTCTCAACTGCTCCGAGTTTTGTGATGTGATCGACGTCATGTTGAGGTTTTACATCTTAGAAATTCAGACGCAACCAGGTTCCTATTGGTCTATATCAACTGTCTCACTGATGTCCACTTACATGTGTCTTACTTGATCATCTGATTTCCTCTAAATGGGAAACCAGTGGAGTTGCCCCCTGGTGGCTGTTCAGTACTGCGTGACCTCATCTCCCTCTGTGATGTCACAGCACATGTTTTCTTTCTGTCTTTCTGAACTCAGAGCAGATCAGTAGGTGTTTACTGTTGTTTACTGTCTCTGAGTGCAGAAAATAGCAGTTCCCTGATTTTCTGTGCGTACATTTTGTCACAGTGGCACGGGTCCTCTTTTGTGGCCAGCGGCTCTGCTGCTGGTACGCAGTGTTCGCCTTGTGTCACCCTCTGTATTGGTCCGTTGTCGCTGGCTGTTGTTGTGTTGCACGGTCGGATGTGACAAATTGCCATCTGGCCTCCTTGTCATGTAGAAATGCTTTGAATAATAAGCTGAACTCCTTTTTCATCATGGCTGCTCTCTCTCTCTCTCTCTCTCTGTAACTCCACAGAGTCAGACTCAGGGATGAGGACGGGTTTGGGATTAGGTTGTCACATCTTTAGAGACAGAGTTGGAGGTTTAGTCAAATAATTACTGATATTATAGTTATTATACAGAGCAGATGATATGTGTCCCCTCTTGTCAGGCTTCACAGAATCCTCCAAAGACCCAAAGGACAATGTGAACCCCTCTGATGATTTATCACACTTAATGTTAGGGAATTATTGTTTAGCATCATGAGAATTATTTGCCTAATCATGTGGGAAATTATGTTTTTTTCTGGAGATTTTAAAGACAATGGGGTGGAGTGGCTCAGTGGTTAAGACCCTACCTTGTGTACCAAAGACATCATGGTCGCAAGTTCGATTCCATTTGTATTGAATGGTCGCTTTTGATAAAAGTGTCTGCTAAATGACATGTAATGTAATGTAATGACAATCATCAGATTAATGTTATTTTATAATGGAAATGTAATCTGATCTACTTTAGGCCTAAATAATTACTCGATTAATTGATTACTAAATGAATCGTTAACTATTTTGACAATCAAATAATCAGAGTGTTTATAAGGAATTAAAACAAATGTTGTGATTTTTCAGCTTCTTAAATGTGATTTTTTTCTGGTTTCTTTGCTCCATATAACAATGGTCCATGGTTGCAGCCCTTATTCCAATGATTACGAAGATTATTTATTAAATTTATCACAGACCGACAGATTACCGGTTAAAATCACCAAGTAACTGATATAAGTTTCTCTAATATGGGATGTAACTGCTTTGTCCATGTGATCACTGTAACTGTTAATGTGCATTTCATTTCTTTGACTCTTTTATTGGCTGTAAAATGGGACACAGTTAGAATTCCTTGATTTCTACACGTCAGTGTCCTGATTCTTGTAGCCACGCCTCCCTGTGCGGCCGTTTTGCGGAGTGTAATGAACTCGTCTTCCCTTTTCCCTCCACTTCGTTGAGGACACGCAGCAGCATTGACTGTTTCTTCCCTCAGGGTCGATGAGTTTTGATTAGACGTGCGATCGTTGTCTTATCCTTGAAGTGTCACTGACTGTAACGTTTCTTCCCCTCTCTTTCTCTCGCTCTCTCACACACACACACACACACACACACACACACACACACACACACACACACACACACACAGGTTTAGTAGAGGTGATTTTATTTATACCTCTGTCTTTAATTGGGTTCAGTTCTGCTGTGAGCCAGTCTGGACCACAGTGCGCAGACTTAAAAGGGCTTTAATGATGCTGTAATAGTTTATTGCGAGGCAGTGGAAATAAACAAGGATATACATATGTGCATACACTGTAAATGGGTTTTTCTTTTCATCATTATTAAAGCCATCGATTTACGCTTCCATCTCGTGTGAATCATGACTTTAATCAGTGTAATACATCACAATAAAAAAAGAAACACGAGCTTCTCCACTGAGCCTTTTTGTAAATTTTATTACTTTATTACTAGCAGATCATGTTCATGTTCTTCTTCTCCACGTAAACCCACAAACACCTGGCTTTTGTCTGCGGTCAGTGAAAACAATCAGTGGTCAGTCACACGTCTAATGGTTTTTTATCGGCTCAGGCTCCGATCAACAGTGACGTAAACGTGACACCCAGGTGAACCTGCTAATTTCTGCTTTCTTCTACTTTGTTTTGGCGGTCGAGTTGCTGAGTCTGCACCTTTGTTCCACTGTGATGTTTGTTCAGTCAGCGATCTAAAATCTTTCAGTCAATATTGAGTCTGAAGATACAGAAGTTTAATCACTGGGACATAGTTTGCTTTTTTTCTCCTTTCTTTACTGGCTGTTTTTGTTTTGTTTTTTGCAGGATACAACTGCAAACATATTCTTGAGATTCTGTAGACTTAAGCTGTCGTAGATATTATTAAATGAGCCTTTTGTTAAGTGGCTAAAATCTGATTTTCCTTGAATCCACACTGCCAGCCAAGAACTTTATATAGGGCACAAACAGGTCACCACTCTATTACAGGGCCAACATTCAGACACAAATAACCATCCATTCACACTTAAAGTATGGTCACTAACTATCTGCATGCCTTTGGACTGAGGGAGAAAACCCACGCACAGAAACCGCTGGAATGCGTTATTGCGTAATTACGGTAATACAGAGTGTGCTTGCATGAACCTGTCGTCTGTGATATGCTTGGTGTTAAAGGGTTAACCACTTTATCATTTAAAATAAGTGATGGTGAATATTCACAGGTAGAGAGAATACTGAACCAGTGATTTTTATCTGAAGTCATTTGTATGGCTCGTTTGTAAACCCTTAAATCCTCACCTTCATTTCTTTGTACGCGGTGAACGACAGTGTTGGTCGAGGCTGTGGCGATCACCTCATGATTTAAGTGATTACTGTACACTGTCCTGCCCCTGAGGGTCTCAGCTAAGACCTTGATCACTTTAATTAAGTGTAATCTTGCCGACGGCTATGAACAGCTCGGTTCTACACTTTCCTCCTCAGGCGTCGAGTATCAGGGGCTGTTATTCGCAGACAGTGTAGTTATGAATAACATGTGTAGTTGAATGTAAAGAATAGGCTAAAAGTAGGCTTTTTAAGCCTTTTTGTTTGTTATGTTCTGAGAGTTATTTGGTTATTTAAGATACTGTAGTAAGTGATTCTTTGCCAGTGGTGTCACATTTCATACATCATTATTTGAGAGTCCATATGTTTTTATTGGTCTCGTTCATGTCACATTGATGCAAATTGTCTTTTTGTAATGCTCTAGTAGAGGTCGGGTCATCTTTGTCAAGCTGTGTCATAGTTTTAAAGTGGTAAAAGGCTTTGGAGTGGGTTTTGAAAAATAGAATCCTCCGTTAATGAAGATACTTGAGCTTTAAATGCACCAAAGATCCTGTGTGTAGGAGGTGGAGATGGTGTACATGTTATAGTCTTAGGTATCGGAATATATTAGTTTTCTACCGCTTTATCTTCCACATGAGGGTTGCGGGAGGCTGGAGTTGATCCCAGCTGACGTAGAGAGAAAGGCGGGGTCCATCCTGGACAGGATTCCATGTGTTTCCATCGTGGTACAGTACGGTATGGTTTGAAACGGTAAAGCCCTGGCTCCGGCTTGAGACGTAACGTGGACATCGTACCAGTGCGACGACGACAACATGCAAAGTCATCAAGCGTTTTTTCTGTTTGTCTCTCCAGACGTCAATCTTTGTGTGAGAATAGACCGTACCGTACCATTATTTTGTTACTTTAAGGGAAAATTTAATGTACGAAGCTGGTTATTTTGGTACTATTCCTTGTGAAAACACAGAAAAATACATACTGTACTGTTCCGAATCAGCCTCTACAAAAATAATAAATATTCAGTGTTTCAAATGAAAGAGAAGCTTGAAGCAGCTCCATCACTTTGGTCCATTCAGAAGAGAAGCGTTCCAGTGTATGACGGATGTTTTTGTTCAGGCGTTTTTACTGTAATTGATCAGTTTGCTTTTTCAGCGCTGTTATCAATACCTCATTTGTAGCAAGTGTTTAAACTCCAGTAAACCATCACCTCTGCTTCTGAGTCCAGCCTCCAGACCCCGTTTCCTCCGGTAAATCAAATGGCACCCCAGCCCTTGTTAATCAGTGCTAGTTAGTGCTAGTTTTTAGCCACATTAACTGGAGAATGCAAACCATGAATGCCTCCTCATTGAGAATCACACAAACACCAGTTTATCAAAATCTCTCACGCTTCCTAAAACTAGTCATTTATTTATTCAAGACTGCAGAGTGTGCTACCGTGAAATATATGTAAATTCTGTCCCTGCATGGTAAATCATTCCGATCAATATTTCCTCCTGTTGACTCCAGCAACACACACACACACACACACACACACACACACACACACACACACACACACACACACACACCAAACGATCATGGTATATACGTTCATCAGACCGCTGACACTGTATGGACTGCCTCGTGACAATAATGCAGGGCGAGAAGAAGAGGGATGTTAGTAATATTCTTGATGACAGCTGAGGGAGATGACTCAGTAATAGATGAATCAGGAAGTTAAAAAATCCTGACATTACAGTCGGAGCTCTAAGCAGAGTCTCTCACATCTTGATGCACATGTTTATTGAACTGACAAACAAGAAAGATGCAGGGGCCACTTTTCAAACCGGTGGGTAACTGTGATTCAATACTGGAAAAAATAAGGCTATTTGTTCCAATCTTTCATTGTGATTGTAGTAACTGTCTGTGATTGACTGACCTGCCTTTACACGGGAGAGGTGAACTCCACTGATGCAAAAACCATGAACGAGGCTGAGAAAAATCACAGTTCTACTAGACAACAACCTCCATTCATGTTTTGGATTTCTTTTCCATACTAACTCTACTGATATGTATTGAATGCATCTCCTATTCTTTTTGTCACTGGACTTGAAGGCGCTGTTTCAAAACATTACTATTTATAGTTATTGAATAATTAAAAATACTTCATATTAGGGCTGAACGATTTTGGATGCGATTATTTAGTTAATTTTCTTTACATAATTCCTCATTTTCATTGGAATTATACATTTAAAATGAGGACTGTGTGCTATTTGTGCAGTTTTCTTCAGTCTGTAGAATATGATGTGTATAGGTCAGGACAATGTTTAATATAAAATGGTCATTTTAAACACATTGTGGCTTTATGAAATATTTAACCAAAATTTATTTTTGGATTAAATTCTCAATTCGATTCTACTTATTTTTTGGTCCATAAAATGTCATTGAAAAATATCGATCAGTAAATCTCAAATCTCGAAATGATGATGTCCTCAAATGTTTTGTTTTTACAACTGGGAACCAACTTTTTCATGTTCCCAAACAAATAGAACCAAGAATCATAATATAATCCATTCCATGTTGTTAAAAATGTTGAAAACGACGCTGCAGTTGCTGCTAAATAACTAAAAGAACACAACTACTGAGTTATCTAACTTGTCATATAGCTTTCCAAAAAACAAACGCTGATGTTTTAAATGCATCTTTAATGTTTTGGCTTTTGTGATTGTGGGGCCTCACTATGATGTGTGAAGTTCGACTGATGATGAAAGAGACAAACAAGCGCAGGAGGCCAGTGTTTTTTTTTGTCTGCATTTCTGAACTCCTCATTCTGTCTCGGAAGCATCTGCTTAAAGTTCTCATTGAGATTAAATCCAGTTAGAGTGTTGGAAAAAGAGTTGCCCAAACCTCTTTGGGCAACTTCGACTTATTGAATAATGAATTGCCTCAGTCACATTTGCACATACAGTACACATATACACACACACACACACACACACACACACTACATTTACTTGGAGTTAACAGTAAACAAGTCCCTCTCATTCCGCGACTTCCCATTTAGTGAATGAGTTCTGCTTCATTTGCAGATCTCGGACAGTTTCACATGTGGCGTTGCTTTTATTTGGCTTAAGGGAATTTATTTAAGCACTTTACGTTACAGTGTCCATGAAATACCGCTGATAAACGCTGTTTAGAACCATGTTTAATGTGCAGAGCTGTGATTTGGTGCTTGGTCTCGGAATGAATCGTCTGAAATACCAGAGAGTGCGAGTCTGCATCTGTCACTGACGCCTGAATGTTTGCCTCCGTTGTCTTGCAGGGAGAAGATGCCGTTCCACCATGTGACGGCAGGTCTGCTCTACAAGGGAAACTACCTGAGCCGCTCGCTGTCAGACAGTGATAGTGATGTGTTGGCCAGTATCTCTGTGGAAGAGCTGGACGGTAAGGCTTTAAATATCTGGCTGCTGCTGCTGCCATTTTTATCTTAATGTCCATTTGAAGTGATTTGGCGGCTGCTGCTGCGGCTACTGCTGCTGCTGCTGCTGCTCTATAATCACTGGCACCATTATACCACAAAAAATGAGCAGATGCTTCTGTAAATGTAGAAAAAGACACTCAAAAAAGGAGAAAAGTGTGTGTACTTGTATTTATTACCTCTTTAGGACCTTTTCTGGCATGAACCTCATTTGTGAGGAAGAGATTAAAGGGGAATTTCGGTATTTCGACCTGGGCCCTGGGTTTTTATGTGAACAGTACAAATAAAAAAGTTTCATTATTGGTCCAGTAGATCACCTTGGGCGGCAGCTGCAACAGGTGGCAATGATTGCAGTGTAATCTCATGGGGCAACAGTTTCTGTATCTCCATAAAAAGTGCTTGTTTTTGCCCATAAACAGCTTGGATTGTTATCGTAAGGCACGGACGTAGGTTTGGTTACAAGACCGGTGGAGACACCGTGCGCCGCTGTGTTGTCAGAGCAGCAGAATCTCTCTCGTCTCCTCGGTGACTCGCAGTGATGTTTCTGCTCCGCTGGGATGAGTTCACTGATGCTGACATGTCTCCACCAATATTTGGAGAAAGCCAGATTGTCCCTACCAATATTAGAGGGCAATGTGAACGTGTGTGTGAATGTGTGAGCAATAGCTGCCTGAGGTGATCTACTGGACCAATTATGAAATTGTGAGTACTATTCACATACACACACACATATTTATAAACATAGGGTCCAATGTACTGAGCCTTAACACATATGGAGCTTTATTTTACAGAAGTAATTTCTAGTTATTAACAGTTCTATTATTCATGGGGTGCGGGGTTGGTTTCGCCTCAGTGAAATTTATAGTCAGTAAAAAAAAACATTAATCCAATGCTACATAGCCACCAGCATTCTCCTGATCTGAGCCAACAAAGCACAATGATGCATCGTTCTCTGTGTAGCTTATTTTACCTGGAGCTTTGGGTCAGGCTTATCTGTCTGTCTCCACATCAGAATCTGTGCTTATGAACTGTACTTTGTTTTTGCGTCTGTCAGAGAGTAATCACCCGGGCCTGTACAACACAAACCTGATCAATAACCGTCTGCAGGAGTCAGCAGTGGCAGCCTCACGGGCAGCAAACAAACCTGATTCTCTCAGGCCTCCGCAATATTAATCCATCGATGCATCATTAAGCTGCCGCCTGGGAAAGTGGCTGCCACTGTGCACCACACAGTAATGGCCAGACGCTCCATCAGGGGAGAGCTTTAATATGCATGGAGCTATTGGCGGTGTATGAATTTCTCATTCCTGTTTCATGAGTTCGTATTGTTTGGTGAATAACAAATGGCTGGTGCGAAACAAACTATACAGCTCTGGTAGCTGATACCACGCTATCCCATCATGCAACTGTCGGAAAGAAAACAAAGCCATTTTGGTTGGAAGCCACGCTGTTTAGAATATTGATTTGTTTATACCAGGAAATATTAACCAGGTAATATGCCGGGAAACTCATCTCTTCCTCAGCTTTGTTCATAAAGGAGAAGATGGTGGATCGCTGTTGTGCCCCGGGAAAACCAAAATAGTCGGGGACAAGCAAACTGGACAGCATTTTACTGGAAGACGCTCGCTTTGAAACATGCTTAAAGTGAGAAAAATAAGGAGCAATGGAAACCGACAGGCTACAGATTCTGGTTGGGCAGTGATCACTTCATATTCAGTACAGAATCTAGTACTGAACAACTTTACATTATGTTTATTGTGATGTATAAGCAGTCTGTGGAAAGGGATGAGGGAAACTTTATCAGAAGATGTCGGAAAATACTGCAGGTCTGAAATAATGTCCACTCAGGCTGTTTCCATGCTCGTGAAGAGCACCAGGGGAATTATAATGGTCAGAATATACTCAGTCTGTCGAGTTATGTTTGGCCTCAATGCATTTAAAGTGCATAGTCGGGAGCTGTGAAGGCTTTAGACCTTTTCACCGTTGTCGATTCCAGTGTCTAAGTGAGGGACAACCTCAACAGGTCACCAACCCTTGACAGATTAAAACCATTCACACTCAAGTTCAAACCTAAAGATGAGCATGTAAACACGTACGTCGAGGTCAGAGCCTTACATTTGTGCTGTGACCAACATGCTTGACAGACCACATCACAACCAACCTGACTGGACAGAGCTGAGGAAGCCTCTTGGATGAGAGGTGAGACATCTTCAAACCAAACTCAGACAACTCCAGTTGCCTGCAGCTAACTACAGGCACATGCCAAACTGTCCAGGAGGTCCTGAGGCGTCCCACTTCTATCCTGACACCTTTAATCATGCTGAAAACATGAAGTCTGACCTCAGAATAAGACTCTGGTAAAACCATCTTTGTTGTTGCGAGGCTACAGTGCGTACACAGCAGCACCGTGTGACTCTTAGTAGCCATTTTAACATCCATCCATGTCAAAGTAAAAGCACAGGTCTTACTGACAATATGGCTCTCTTGAGTTAATGGGTCCCCATAAGACATGTGAAGCAGCAGCCATAGGACCAGGATGCTGCTGAACTGTCTGTGTGTGGAGAACATCTCAGAGAACATTGTTAGGAGCCAAAGATACGTTTGTGTGACCTAATAACGGCCTTTCTCTGAGGAACAGGGCAGTAGTAGTAGAGGAGTGCAACACTGTTGGTTAGTTTTGCATGTAATTGTGATCCTAGTGCAGTAAATTGTTCATCTGCAGCATTAACTGTCTTTTATTTTCAAACATCATTACCAACACCTTTGTCTCCTACGATTACATTGTCCTGGCTGCAGCCTCACACGACTGCCACATTTCTGCACATTCAACACTTCTGCTGAACGTACCGTAATATAAAGAGAGCAATTTACTGCGTTTGTCCAGGGCCACGACAGACGCTTGCAGCAGTGGTCGGAGCTGCCACGCGGCTGGCGCTGTGGCATCAATCAGCTGTTTTTGTTGATGTCTTTATCTCCTGGGAGAAGCTGCTGTTCTTGTTTTATGGTGAAGAGATGAGGTACAAGGTAGTTGGCTGCATTTATGCAATTGGAGCGGGTATTTGGTCACAGCAGTGACTGCCAACGACTGTGGTTCATTTTTAACATTATTAACATTACAGTTTTCCCTCACCTTGGTTTTTATTCCATGTAGTTCACAAAGGGAAATCTGAAGATTCTGTTTGATCTATAAACTATGTGCTATAATGTCATCGAGATGAGGCAGTGTACTGATTTTCTGAGAAGGAAATGAAAATTACCGCTGGAACCTGCTTCTGAGAATTAAGCATTTGTTATTTAATTGCAAAGCAAGCCACCCATGCAGGCGACATCTACCTCTGGAGGCTCTGATGGATCAGCGCTCCCTTGATGCATTTCTTAGAATAACAAAAAAACAACAGAGACAAGACTTTTGCTGTAAGTGGATTTAGTTTTAGAGCAGGTGCCCAGACGGGGTTACTGAAAAGGTGAAAATCATAAAACCAATACATCAAAACCTCTGTGCTTATGTATTTACTGTATATTGTTTTGGCATTATTCAAGCAATCTAACTGACTTCACCAATTTGTGCAGGAAGAGATAAAATCAATACATCAGCCCTAGGTGCCTCCAGCAAGGAAGTTATGTTCCGACCATGTAGGCCTCGTCCACCTGTCTCTCTGTCCGACTTTAAGCGGCATAACTCAGAAACTGAAGGACAGACTTTGATGAAGTTTTCTGGAGATAGAGGTTATGGTCCCAGAAAGAAATGATCAGATTTTGGAGGTGGTTTGGGGTAGTGAGGAGACTTGGCAGAGGTTTATACTCCACTCTGATGCCCTCATTGACCTTTAGAGAGGTTTCCTCGTTGTGTGAACATGAACACACATTTAGTCGTGCTGCAGCTTTCAAAGAACCAGGATCTCCATTGTCTCTGAGATGAAGACAAGGCTTTAAGTCTTTGTGTGTCTTCATTAACACTCATCCACAGTATCTGCTATTCCCTCGTGTTCCCACAGTCATGTGGATATATGCAGTGTGTTAGAATCTCTTTCCACAGATGCAGTGTCCTTGCTTCATGACATGAGTGCCTCCTTCATGCCCTCTAAGAGCAATTTGTAAATTTCCTGCTGCTTCATTGTTAATTCAGGAGCAGACAGTTTCTTGTCTTGTTCATTCATGGAAATATGCAAATAGAGGTTTACAGTGTGCTGCAGGCAAGGAATAGAAAATAGAGCAGTAGCTGTGCACTCTTCCAGGCCCAGTGCAAGGACAAACTCATGTGTAAATCACTGGAGTTCTGTGTCTTCTCACCTCTGTTTTCTCCATTACAACCAAAACATACTACAGTTGCATCCTCAAACTCATTTAAGGATTTAGTGAAAATGATTTGCATTAAAAAAATATTTTGCCTTTTCCCCTTTTGCTGCATTTGTGCATTTAGGACAATTTATGCAAGCCAAATGTTAAGTACATTGTTGAGGACCCTGGGTCAGCATGATTCAACATTAGCCAGAATTACACATATTATTGCTCTTACTATTACATGAAGTTGAACTCTAAAACTTTATATACGTCCACACACAGTTTCAGTGGTGATCATCTGCTAAGGAGGACACTTCACAGTGTTTGACTTCTCCATTTTCACAGAATAACATTATATCGTTGTCTAATTTATTTGGTAAAGAGGGGATTGAGAGTGGCTCTCAGGCTGAACAGTGCACACAGCAGGGCTGAACAAATCATCCATCGCCTATTGCAGAGGTGCTATTTTTTTAAAGCCAAAATGTGGATTAGAATATCAATTTAGATTAGTTATTGTCTTGATCTATACACATCTAATTCTACAGACTGAAGAGGACATCTTTGTTTCTCACAGATCTGCACAGATATCATTTTAAATGTGTTTTGTATGATTCACAAACAAATGTGTGAATCATATTGCAATTCTGGTCAAAAAATAATCACAATTCGATATTTATTCCAAATCTTTCAGCCCAAGCACACGGCGACCTTTTCCCTTCCTCCCAAAAAAAAGGTAGCTTGTGCCACGCGTGTCTTTTTCAGTGGCTGTGCTGCTGCATAAACTGTAGTGTTGTAGTGGTCACTGGAACAAGTTTGCCTCTCACAGTCGACTGCAGCCGCCGTCAAGCGCATGTTGAGCTGGATCTGTATCGACAGACAAGTCCCGGAGTCACAATTTACATCAGAAACTTTAACAAACACCAGGAAAACAGTCTGGTTTATTTAAAGGTTTGGGGCCGCAGCAGAAATCTTTCCTTATCGCCACTCAGGCTCTTCTTTCACTCCGCATGCTGAGCGAGACCAGACGGCAACAAGCCTGCGGGGAGGGTTGCATCTGCTCAGCCCACCAGTGGTGAGCTTTGCAGAAAGAACAGAGTGAAGGAACAGGATTAGGCAGCTCTTTTCCTACTCCCTGGACACTCACTCAGCAGTGATAATTTGTCCTTGGGCTGTGTGGGTACTATGTCTCCAAACTTAGCATGTGCTGAGAGATTTTTTTTATTACCTGTGGTTCTGGTACCTGTGATGTTGGTACCTGTGGTGATGCTGCAGGTGGTGGAGTTTGAAATCAAGGCAAGTGAAAAATCCAGAGCGGCGTGTCTGTGCAGCAGCAGCAGCCTGGGGAGCTGTCCAGGGTGCTGACACTCGTGCTGCTGTAATTTCTCCTTCGTTTCATGGTGATTGATCAAACTGGTGCCAGGAGACAAATATAGAACAAATGTGTTGTCAGATCTGACAAGGCATCAAACCAAGATCATTTTATTGTGTTAACGTACTGCACATCCTCAAACCCAAACAAACAAAACGCACGTTTGTTGTTGATGAAACATATTTATTGGTCTTTTATCCATCTTATTCTTTCGAGTTGTTTTTATTTAATTTATAATTGAATTAGTTTATCAATCAGTCATCTGCTTTGATGACCCCTAAAGGGAGAAGCAAGAAGAAGAAGAAGAAGCTTACTTTTTTTTTTTTCAGGCTACTGTCACTTTTTTTTTTAGATAAAATATTCTTCTGGTTAATTTTCTTACATTTTAGCAGCTCTCCGCTGGATAGATTCTCAGATTAATCAATACTGAAAATGAGTAATCCATAAAAATCACAATTCTACTTTACAATGGATAAACAGGGTTCACCCTGGCCAGGTAACCAGCCCAGCACAAGAACACATGCAGAAACAACCACCACCATCAACCATTAGCTGTATCACCTGGAGATAACACCCACCCACAGAGAGCACACAAACTCAACACAGAAAGACCAGGGTCAAACTAGGATTTCAACCAAGAACCTTTTTTTCTCTAATGCACCAGTGTTTATTTATTATTTAAAATACAAAATGGAGTATGTAATGTATCTAAGAGATCTAGCTTCAGCTATTTTGCAATCTTTGTCCCTGCCCAGTTGTTTGTATTTCTTTTTCAATTATTAATAACAGTGGGCAGTGTGTTACAATTAGCTGCACAGCTATGATCTTTGTCACTGATAATAATAATAATTATAATAATAATAATAATAACAATGCAGTTTATTTGTAAGTGCCTTTCAAACACTCAAGGTCACTCCACATCTTGAATGAGACAATAAATCAAACAGACAGAAATTAAGCAGTTAAGATAATATGAAATGGACAAATTCAACACAGTAGATGGAGTCTACGAACAACACAGAGAAAACAAGTCAGAAAAGGAGAATTTATCATTTTACATTACATTACACATCAGTAGTGAACAGGAGCAGTGGGCAGCACTTAAATGTGTCCTGCCTTGCTCAGGTGCACTCCAGCCTTTGGCCCGTCCCGGGATTAAACCAGTGACCTTCCAGTTACGAGCCCAGTTCCTTTCCTCTTGGCCATGGGCTGCCCTAGAAGAGTTAGCATGATGAGCTAAAGAAAACTGGTGTAAATGCAGAAATCAAACCACTTCAGAATTTTACTCTGACAAGTTACTTCTTCTGCGGCGTCTTTTTTTGTTATTTCTGTTCCTTTGGTAGAAAAGTAACATTTGGAGTTTTATTCTCACAATAAAAACTGAAAAAGCCTTTTTTTGTTGGAAAGCAGCTCAAAACCCGTTGGTGTGCCGACTTTTGATGGATTGGAGCATTTGTGCATGAAATGGTCTGAGCCATTTGAATCCAAAAACTCTCTCACACTCGCACTTTTATTGTGCTCTGTCACACTGAAGAAACAGAAAAGGATTCAATAAAGACGTGAACCACTGAACAATCCAGGACGTTCATGCCTTTCAGCAGTTCAGTGTCTGCAGTCTGTAAAATATCTAAAATATCACCTTTTGCTTTTATTACAAACGATGATGGGGGAGAGGATCATTTGCTCAGAAGCAGACGTTTGTGGACGCAGTAACGTGTTGTTCTGATGCAGATCAGACACAGTGACCTCTTATCATCAGCTGTAGGTGCTTAACACAGTCAAAACACTGTTCTCAACTTCATGAGATGATTCATAATGTATGCTCCATTTATGCTTTGTTGCTGTAAATTGTTTGCCAGCAGATCTGCTGCAGCGTGACAGATAATGAGGTGATTGATGTGCTCATGTACTTAATGACTGGTTTGTTGGTTCAGAAAAGAGGATGTGGTAACGGCTTTTTTGTTCCCCCTGGAAAATTCCACTCAGAGAAGGACAGCAGGTTTGTCATGTTATTGAAACCGTAGTTGATGGGATCTCAACAGAAATAGTAAGATAATTGAGTTTTATTTCTGTTTCTGTTAGAGCGCTTTCACACCAGAGCTGTTTAGTCTGCTTTAAATGGACCAGAGTTTGTTTCCCTCGGATAGTCTGCTCCATGTGGAAGCTCATTCGAACCCCAAACAAGCAAACTCTCGTCTGCCAGAAAAGGGGTGGGTCTTGGTTCGCTTGCAAGTGAACAATCCAACGAGAGGAAGTGAGGATAACTCTCTGCCTCGCCTGCTGCTCATACTGGGCTTAGGTTTGAAGACAAGTAAAAACAGAAAGACTTTGTTTTTGTGTTGAGCAAGACGGCTGGAGGGGATTTCCGTTTTTTGTCCTGGCCAATCGTTAAGCCGGGTTTTCTTCTTCCTCATGCTTTTTTTTCCTTCCTGGTCAGCGCTCGTTTCGGGGCAATACCGCCCCAGACTATCCTTATGTGTATGCGCCCTTAGTCCTAAACCTGTCCCACCAGATTTCCCAAGGTAATCTCTGAGTCCCTGAAAGTCTCTGCCCACAAAAAACACATTTTTACATTCAGCTGCTCACTCAAGACACGCACTAAGTAGAATTCCTCTTTCTCTCAGTCTGTCACAGACGAGGTTTCTCCCAAAGCTGGAGCTCATTCTCTCTCAGATCGCGTCATTTACCCGATGCTAAAAGGTTATTCTGGAATTATTGATCAACATCAGCAAAAAATAGGTTGCCTACCCTCGTCTTGTTTCCATTCAGATCGTTGGCAGGTGCTTTTACAGCTCGTCTCTTCACTGAAAAAGTAACTTCTTTACTCAGTTTAAGATTGATATATTTGTCCTTTGTTGTCCTGTTTTGAGGGCACTGCGTCATTTTAATGTCAGACGACAGTTTCTTGGCAAATATGGAACTTTATGTTGCAACGCAGCTTCCAGCCTCAAGTAATTTAGTGCCTGGCCGTGTGCTCATGCATGTCTGCAGTGCAGTCAGACCAGATGCCTGTCAGTCTCTCCTCTCTGTCAGCACCACTTGTGAACTCTGCATTCATCAAAGCGCCCGGGACGAGTGTTTCCTCCCTCTGTCGACTCCATCACAGCGAGTGAAACAGCTGCTGACTCGACTCTGTTTGCGTCTGCGTCGGTTCAGGGGAAAAATGTTGTTTCAGCAGCGCAGCATGTAAACACCACGGTTAAAACAACAAACCCCAAGACGCTAATGTAATCTCTAATAATGTGCTGAGTTCAAGGTCTCGTTTGAAATGAAAGGAAATAAGACACTGAATTCCAGCTTTGAAAGTGTTTTTAGATAAAAACACAATTACTTTTACTTGAAGCCTTCATTCAACCTGATAACCTCATTTTCTTGGGTATAGTGTTAAGTACGTGTCTCTTACTTATTAATAATTCAGTGCTTATATAATACATACAGTTAAATAATAAAAAAAGACAGATTCGACTACAATAATGTCTACCCTGTCATACCCTTTCAAATCAAACCAATTGTCTTCCTTTTATCTCACTTACAGCTTTCAAATGATATTTCTAGATATTTAAAAATGTTATTTGGCTTCTGAAAATCACTGTGGCCCCCTGAGGCGTTTGTTCTCCTGCTCTGGGACCAGTGAAATAAAAGAGCACTATTGAAGCCTGACATCAGAGAACGTGAAAGCGTTAAAAGGAGTGGAGATGGCGGCAGGTGGAGAAAATGATTGGAATTGATCTTGTTAACTCGAGTCAGTGGTGCAAGACCAATTTCATAACATGCATTCCAAAGCTGGGTCAGACACAAAGAGAGAGCGAGGATGAGAGGAGAGAGGTGTGCAGAGAGAGAGTGAGAGGATTTCTGCCAACTGACCTCATTAAATGCAAAAAAATAAATTCAAAGTTATGAGAAGTGTGTCCTTTGCCAAAGAAGGCAAATCACCAAAATACAGAAGGCAGGAGAAGAAATGGTAACAAGCTTGTTTGGCAGCGTAGTACTTAGAGTTTATGTTTGTGCAACGTCTAAGGCAGGGGTGTGGGAACATTGTTTTATAAATACTGAGTCAAATTCTTCTCTTTCTTTTTTTGTCTTGGCAGAGATCCGCGAGGCATTTAAGGTGCTGGATCGTGACGGCAACGGGTTCATTTCCAAGCAGGAGCTGGGGATGGCCATGCGCTCTCTGGGTTACATGCCCAGTGAGGTGGAGCTGGCCATCATCATGCAGAGACTAGACATGGATGGTGAGTCACGCACTCACAGGACCACACGCAAACACAACACACAGGTGTAAAGATGCACGGTGAATTCCTCTCCTCGTGTGCAGCAGAGACTTGACAGAAACACTGTCTACGATCGTAAAGAGCTTCACACCTTAAGTCACAAAGTACGTGGTCTCATCAACAGGCGGAGTTTTCGATGCACGCTTCCACATACTCATTTTCCTCTGTGTCATGCATAAACCATGAGTGTGTGTGCGTGATTATTTCAATCTCAATCATTTTACATGTGAACTCATCTCAGGAGAGAGAGAGAGAGAGCAGATGGACGTGAGGTCGTGAGAACACAGCGTTCACAGTCGATTTTGAAAAGACTTGAGTATACGACATAGGTTTAATTATTTTTTTATTATGTTTGTTGTGCAGTTAGAGCTGTACACCGACTCTCATATCAATGCTGCAGCTGAGTTATTTTCTTCAGTGCCGTCCTCACACGTTTGTGTGGGAGGTCTGGACTGAAACCTTTTTTTTTTTGAGCATTGCCGAGCTGCGTTGTATGCATCAGAAGTTGGTAAAGCAGCAGCCAATCAAATAATGTTAAGGATTCAGGTCATCAAAGCCTTGAAGCCTTAAGATTCACACATTTGCATCATGTCGATGGACAATACCAGCTGTCAATCACACTGGTGTCCACTTATCATGGAGTTTCCTCTGAACAGGAACAGATTACATCATATTGTGTTGAAGAAGATCATTAAGCCTTATGCTACCAATCAACAGGATTTGGAATGGGTACTTTACTCATTACCATAACTCCTTTGAATAGAAGACAGATGGATGGATACGATGGATATGGAAAGCAGAGAAATCGAGCTGTGCGCCCGTAGTTGTCATTACATCAGCCCTCAGGACTTCTGCGGAACGAGCGTCCAATGACAGACCAGATTCACCAGCGCGTCACACGTTTGTGACGTCAGCTTCTCAGTATTCCTAAACGCTTCAATAACTACCAGATATCCGAAGGGAAAGTTATCTTTGAAAAAGGAGCTGAAGCACTCACTCGTTGATCATCAATTGTTGACAATTCTACAGCCATTCAATCGAAATAAATCCAGGCGGCCTGATTATTATGATGTCATAAGAAGGTTAAATCCTCAGGAAAACATTCATTGATGGTGTGAAGTAGAAGCTCATTTTCTTTGAGTTATTTTTGCAACCAGTGAAGTCGCCCCCTGGTGGCTAACTCCTACTTCCACCATACTTCTTGGGCTTCACTTTTCAAACCATGTCCATTTTTAAGTACAGTTTATGGTTGAGCTCAAACACTGCACAGCCCAGCTGTCAGACAAGGTTGCCAGTGTTCTTTTGTCCGACAAACAATGGCTTCACACGGACATCCCATCAGCGTTGCTTTAGCAACATGACCAACTGTTGCTACTGTATGTATTAAGCCCTGACAGACGGCGCTCTGCTAACCTCCAGCACCAGGCGTGGGGTCTGCCCACCATCCGGCTTTAAAAAGGTGCCTCTGTGTAAGTCCACACGTCTACGCCTTCACCTCTGAGAGAACACTCTCACATCACAGCACATGCAATGCCACCACGTCTCTCCGACAGACACCAAAGCCTGCTGCCTGTCTGTACTTAAGTGTGATTGACATTTTCAAAGAGCGCTGCCTCCTAAAAATGTTCTAAGGCGATGCTAAATGTGTGATCTCTGTGCAAATATTCAAACTCTTCCTTGCTGCCACATCAGCCCTGAGTAAGTGCTTCTCCATCTCACGGTGGAGAGAGAAAAATAGATGTAAATGTTCAGCGGTGGATATTAAAGTTTAAGAAATTACCATCTTTATTCCTCTTATGACTCATCTGCTTCAGACTCTCAGGGGAGCGTCGCTGCTTTCATGCCTCAGGGCTTCTTCCGGTGCTGTCACAACCGCTTTTGTCTGAGGAACTCTGTGAAGTGTGATGTTTTTTTTTATTTATTTTTGTTTAATAACTGAGCAACAGCACAATTAACTGCACAATTAAAGTTTAAATAATAATACATTTTATTTCAATTAACAATAAATCAGCTCATTAATCACTTTAATGAGAGCTAAAGAGATTAATGGAGCAGATATTTACAACCAGTTTGAACAAACATGAAAGAAATGTCTTTTTTAGACTCAGAAATCTGGTGATTCTTGGTTCGTCTTCTCACGTTAACGTGTATCGTCACAATGATGACAGTTGAAGAGACACAGCGTGGACCAGAGGAGACGATGATAGTGATTGTATCTTGGCTAAGTAGTCGCGCAGCAGCAGCAGCAGCAGCAGCAGCAGCAGCAGCAGCAGCGGTAACAATCAGATCCTCGTTCACAGCCATCGATTCTTCTGAGCGCGACAGTCGAGGAGATACTGATGAGTGATCTGCCGCTCGTCTCGGCTGTCGGGTCAATCAGTGTGATTGTTAGTGACTGTCGTATGTCCCTGATGGAGAGAGGTGTGGCTTCTCACAGCCTTCTTTATTGTGCTGTTATGACTTTGTTGCCCCATGTTCTGTGCCAGAGCGAGCAGCATTTCATTTTTATCCTCCTTTTGTCTTTAAATGAAGGAAGCAGGAGTTTTCATCGCCCATCATTTCCAGGTGAAACATGATGTCACTGACTCAGACAGAGACGCTGTGACTCTGTATGTGTCTTCGAGCTGCCACAAACCCTCATGTGTGTATTTATGTGTGTTTACTGATATTTCTGGTGTAGAGGAACAGGTTACTTAATATCAAAGACTCATTACACAGAGATGTTTATAGCTTATAGCTGAATCTGGTGCAGCCATAAAGCTCCACATTGTCCCTGTGACTACACTAATAAGTACATCATTATAATATAGAACAAAATAGCACAAAATATCCACCTGTTAAACACTCAGGTTTTTCTTCAAATAAAATGGAATTTGATGGTTCTTGAAGCTAATAAGTGGAGGTTTGCTGATGCTCAGGTCAGATGTCAGTGTGTAGAGGATTTGATGTTTCAATATTGCTGCATCACAAATTGTAGTTAGATGTAGAATTTCTGCAGGATTTTAAAGTGGCAAGACTAATGTCTAAATAGTCTACTTCATTAATTCATTAATTCATTCATCTTATATCGCTTTATCCTCCATATGACACTTGGATCCACCTCAGCACTCTCACCCTCCGTCAGACCACTGTTCCTAAAAGCGTCTGCTAAATGCTCAAATGTAAATGTATTGTATTCCACAGTGTTAACTGTGTGACTCCAGGTGACCGGTTCTGTGTTTACCATAAAGCACATAGCAAATGCACAACAACATTTGTCTCCTGCTGTATGTGACAGCCATAACTACGGTGGCAAAACCCTTCCTGCTGCAGGAAAGTCCTCAATGTTGGACTTCTGTTATTGTGCGTTTACAAATCTATCAAAAGCATTAAGATACTGTGTCACGTAACTTTGGTTTGAAAGTTGAATGTATGTTTACGGTATGGTGGCATATATGGTACATAAAACAGTGCTGAAAATGCTGTTTTTATATGAAATGATGGTCTTTTGACCCTTGTTACATGGTATCTCGAGTGTATTCATGCAAGTGAAAAAGAAAAGATTTCATCATAAAAGGTTTTATATTGAATCTGTCACATATCATTAAGTTCTTATTACGCTGTGCGTTCTTTATTTTACCTTAAGCATAAACTATAGTCGGATGGGCACTGTCAGATGTTTTAGAGAAACTGATTAATTTACTTATCTTCTCTGTCCATTTAAGTGCCAGACGGCCGTAGTCGCTGCCAGCGAACACACACGAGTATTAGGTGGAAGATGGAATGTAAAGTAATAATTATGTAAGAAGTCATCTTTTATTTTACCAAATTTAAAATGTCAGATGAGCTCAGGACTATAAATGAAGAATTAAATATTTTATAATGGGAATAAAGTAACCGTATATCATTTTCTGGTCGTGATATCACAGAAACACAGTTCTGAAATGACTTACGTCCGGGATCATCATCGTGCAAGTCACAAACTTCATAATATTGCAACCCTATAATTCACAACAACGGAGTATTATTTTCTGAAATTCTTCCCGTCTTTTACTGAATACATTTTTTTTTTTAAAGGCATGCAAACAGAGGATTTTTTTTAAAATATCAAACATACACGTCGTATAGCATGAAAAAATGGTAAGATATGAAGATATGTAATCTTCAAAACTAGCTCCTTGTATATAAAAAGTTTGGATTAGGGTCTTTCCTTCACTCATAGAATAATTAAGTACAGTCAGTCTTGTACTTTTGCCTTTTTTTGTTTTTAAACGCCAAGTTCTCCCTGACTTTAAACACGTTTTCTGATATTTCAAAAGAGTCAATCAATGATTTAAAAGAAGCACTTCGTCACTCTGACTTGTTCTAAAAGTGTGCAGTCACTCTTTGTTGTGATGCTTTGTAGTCAGTAACTATGTGCAGAGCAGGTCACGTCACATACACAGTCACTATGTTAGAAGTTGATGCTAGAATCGGCTGCCTGAAGCTGGAAGCAGGTGTGATGGGAGCAATGAGACTGAACCACAGAGAGAGTGTGCTTTAAAACACCTTTCACCTTCCATTAAATCACTTTGTTCCAGTGGAAATATAAAGAATAGAACTCGGAGGAGGAGGTGGTTTGTAGTCTGGTAGCTGCACAGGCACAAACACCTCTCTCTCCAGCTCCTGCCAGTCCAGCTTTATCTCTGCTGTCATCGATCCATCGCTCCGTCCTGACACGTCTGGATGTTAGCACTGCTTCATAGAGCCTGTCGTACAGCATTTGCCCTGTTGAATATGCATAAGCACAAGAGCAGTCGATGGTATCTGATGCTACAGTGTCAGCACGTCACTAGTGCATCACTAACAAGCCTGAGGGGAAGAATGTCGACAAGAAAGACACAGAAAAACCATGAGACAACAAAAGTTTGAGATGTCCCAACATCAACATCTCAAGACATCGGATTTAAGATGTCTTTTAAATGATCAGAGATTAGCAAAAACTAGATTATCTCACCACAGTCATTTAAAAAATGTCAGTTTTAGTGTTTTTTGAAGAATTAAAACAAGTTTTCTAATTTTTCAGCTTCTTAAATGTGAATATTCTGGTTACTTTGCTCCATATAACAAATAAATCATGAAAACTGAATACTTTTGGTTTTTGCACAAAACAAATTCCTTTGAGGACATCGTCATTTCCAGGTTTGAAAAACACAGATCAACACTTTTCAGCATTTTCTGAAATTGTACAGACCAAACGATTACTTGATTAATCAACAAACTAATCGACAGATGAATTGATTCTGAAAATAAATTTTAGTTGCATCCCGATATATTTGTAGTACTAGACCTTCATTTGGCAAAATGGTACTCAGCCTTCAGGCATTTTTAGCTCGAGTGCCGCTCGTCATGTGACGGGAATTATTCCACCCAAAGAGAAAAATGACACAAGGATTTAAACTACAACATTACAAATCCATGATCTGTTGATTTGAGTTGCTGCTGTGTGCCGACGTCTGATTCTTTGTCTTTTGGCAGAAGCTTTAACTGCTAGCAGCAGGCTCGCAGATTAGTGCACTGCAGGAGCTCCATGTTGCGAGTGCTTCTGCTTCATATCCACTGTCACAGCGTTAGTCGCAGCTCTGTGTTTTTTTGATGTATCTTTTCGTGGTTGCAGATGAGGAATCTAACGGAGTGATGCGACGAACGCTGACTTTGAATAATAACTATAGAGTCTTAAAGAAAGTCCACATTTCCCTTTAAAGCTCAGACACTGGGGTGTAATAACTGAGCTTCTATAAAAACACATTGTAGAAAAAGAAGAAAACAACTGCAGAAAACTTGTTTTTCTGCAGCCCCACAGGATTCACTTGCACTTCACACTCCGGAAAAGTTCATTGCTGTGTCCTTGTTTTCCCTTACACTCAGCGTCACTTGGTGTTTTACACTCATTCAGCTCCGGGCTGTGTGGTTAGTGTGTGCTGTGCTCAGCGGCACATCAGCCGTAGCTGATCGGGACAGAAACATCATTAGATATTCACTCAACCTCGCTTCTCATTCCAAACTGATGATGGGTTCTAGTGCGATGCAGTTATTTGCTGCAACAGTGAGACAAGAGAGCTGAGCTACAGTAACGCACAGCAGGAACAAAACTTGTTTTCTCTTTCTGTGATAAATACACACGAGAAATATTAATCGGCTTAAGAGATGGATATGGAGTGAAAATAAAAGACTTGTGTTAAATTGTAAAATGTCATTTAAAAGCAGTATTAGATTAAAACAAAAAAGGGCAATTCTGGACCCCAGGAATGTGGATCCCAGAATCTTTTTCATATTGAGAGCTGGATTTAAAATCACATCAAAAATCATATTGATCACAGTCCTGAATTCCACTGTAACCACTTTCAAGGTAATTCAATAGGACAATCTGAGTCTGGACCCACAGAAAGCTCACAGTTGACAGATGTAATTGCAGAAATGTTTTCCAGATTTTTACTTTTATGATTGTGTTTATGTGGGCATACTGAGTTATGTGCATTATTGATTTTAATTAACACTTTTTTTATCTCTCTATCTCTAACCTGTTTCTCTTAAAAATGCCTGCTTGGTGGCAAAAATAGAAATGTAGTTTGTGCACCAATTTGCTGTTTTTATGATCTATATTGCAATCTATATTTGATCGTGATAGTTTAGTTTGGCATCCTAAAAAAAGTTGGTCCTCATAAAAGTGGCGTAAATGCCTTTCCCACAATATCTGGACAAGCTCCTGATGTGATGTTGGATGGAGGATCTTCTCCCAGAGCTGGTGTCTATGAGCTGCGTGGCTTCAGATGCTCAGTAAACATTCTTATTATCTATAGATGTGCCATGGTGGAGGAGGTCGACTTACAATCAACAACCAATTACAATTAGTCAAAAATCAGTCAGTAAAGATCTTTCTGTTGCCTGATTTCTTCACCTCTTCACTGAGATTGCATAACATTCACTAACTTCATCAATGAACAACTCGATACCCAAGTTTAACCGACCTGGTTTTATTCTGTGATGATTAAGATTGAGCGGTCACAAATGTGTCCTTTGACTTTTCAGGTGATGGACAGGTTGACTTCGAGGAGTTTATGACGATCCTGGGACCCAAACTTCTGTCTTCTGAAACGAGGGAAGGCTTCCTGGGCAGCACAATAGACAGCATCTTCTGGCAGGTAAGACTCTCTTCAATACGTCTGTTCTGCTGCTGTCACAAGTCATGAATTGAGCCCGATATGAAGAGTCAGATGCTGTTTGAGTTAAAAACTGTGCAGTTCTCGATTCTGTTGTTGGCCAACTACAGAATCTCCTGAAAAATGGAACCAATCACAAACAGGTTTTCTCCCCTGGGGCACGAGAAATGGGCTTCATACGATGACTACAGAGAAGCAGTGGCCATTGAAGAGCAGCTTGTCTTTTTGATGCTTCCATTTAAAGTGACCTGTTCACCCGGCCGGTTAGACGCCATTACTAGATAACCATCGCTCCTAGAACATGACATTTGTCGCTTTGCATACGTCGTCTGGACCATTGGTGTAATGAGTTGTAGGTCTATGCAATCGCATACAGAGGCATTTTGATCTACATCTGCATGAAAGTGGGAGCTGAATACACTCTTTCCGGATTCATACTCTCAAATCTTTCAAATAAGACTGAGGGTGCATTCACACCAGGAGAGTCCAGGGACTCGGTCCGATTGGGCGGAGAATGCCGAAAGATTTCACACTATCATTTGGTTTGGTTCACTCTCACACTTCACAAAGACAAAGTCACGCAGTTACAACAACTGCTTGTTTGGAGGCGTATTTTCCAGAAACGAGCACTGAACAAAAGCATGAGGGAGAAGAAAACCTGTCTCATTAAAACTCCATCTCCTTCAGCCGGCTTGTTCACCACAAACACAAACAATGGAGCAACACCAGATTTTTATGCAGGTTTCTGGTTTTACTTTGGTGTTCAAACCTAATTGGTTTTTCACAAGAAGGCAAGGCAGCGAGCTATCCTCACTTCAGTGAACCAGGACCTAGATTTTCCGGCAGACCAGAGTTCGCTTGTTTGGTCCACACCAGAGGTCGGATGAGCTTTCACATCTGCCCAAACGAAGCAGGCTATCCAAGGACCAAACTCTGCTGTGAAAGCGCCCGGAGGTGCAGTCTGGAATTAGCCAGGCTACAGAACAAGACATTGAAGATCACATCCTTTTGAACTTTGCACCATTTTATTTCCAACAGTTAATTGATTCATTGTGATATTAATCAATAGAATAATTGATGATTTAAGTAATCCTTGCAGCCATGCTAACTGGGGTGAACCATGAGTGGAACCATGCACAAAAAGGAATGAATTACAAATGATACAGTATGTGTGACAGGGACAATTATTGTAAATCTGAGAAGGGGTTTGAAATCCAAAGAAAATCTAAATATAGATGTGATTAATTTAATTACATTTTGAGAACCATGTACTTCATTTTCTGCACACTGCTCGTGACGCTGATGAGCTACGGTCTCGCACAATCAAATCAAGATTTTATGACGCCGAAAAAAAGGATTGTGCTCAAAAGTAGTTATTATCTTGACCCAAGTCTCAGCGGTAATGCAATCTATAAATCATGCTAGAGGAAATGCAGTCAGCTTTATTTAACTCCGTCTGTGTACTCGCACTGTTTCTGTGCCCTTTTTGAAGGGCACTCGAAAACTAAAGGCTGAATTCCCATCCTGTGATATTGTGACTGATGACGGCTGTGCATGACCCTGACAGGTGTGCCTTTGGACAGTCCTGCTCGAGAGTGTCTGAGGTATGTGTGAGTGGAAACGTCTGCGTGAGAGTGACTGACTGAACGAATGAGACAGGGAGCAATGAAATGTGCAGACAATAGAAGGTGTGAGGGAGGGTGAAGGGGGGGTGGTGACTAATCGAGCAGGTGTGAGGAAGAGGATGAAGATTTGGCTCAGATACAAGCACTTGGCAAACCCATCGTCATGATGTAATCATTGGCTTGACCTGGGCTTTTTCTTGGGGGCAGGAGACTGTGGTTTTCACTACGAGGACACGAGTCTTAGGAGGTATGAGAGAAGGCTGGACAAATGTGTTGCCAGCTCTGTTTAACTGCTGCAGTGACCTTGGCTCGTGGAGACAAGCTCTCAGCCTGTGGTTTGTCTGGCTTTGTGGTTTCTTACTTACACACTCACAAACCCACATTTCCTCTCTGATTAATTTAAGCCTCAAAGCAGGAATTGGCAGCAAATGCCTCATCTGATGTGTGGAGCATATTAAAAAAGGCCCTGCCACGATTGATCGATCGTGATTCTTTCTCCGCCTGCCTTACAGACAATTGCTTGTTTAAGTTTGACAGTTTTGTGCTCAGTTAAGTTTGTTAATGGATCGTAGTTTGTGACTCAGATCTAGTTATTTTGTGCTCAGTCATCCAGCTTGAATGTCCTGGTAGGACACAACACTGAGAATTAAATCCATACGAACAAAAATAACCGCCATCCATCAATAAAACTACTCAATGTTATGTTTTGTTTTGGTGCTAGTAGAAGAATGGAAACTAAAAGTTGAAGTCATTTGCTTCTTGGTGTGTATTACTCTGCTTTCAGATGCAGGGTATTTTTTAATCACGATAACGTTTAAGAAATTTTAAAGCAAATCTTGCCATTGCAGATAAAGATACAGAGAAGAGACTTCAAGGCTTCTGCAAAGACCTACTGGGCCCATTAACATGAATATTACCTATGAAGATTCAATTATTTATATGATTATAATAACACTACCCGGTTAATGTGACTTTTCATGAGTATATTAAAGTAATACATCACAGATACATTAGTGTAGCTTGTTCTTTGAATCACAAGAACAGTGCTACAGGATGTATGGAGTCATGTGTTGTAGATCTGCTTCTGACAGCTCAGACGGGTCAAAGCAGCATTTGCATTCAAACACACTGTGATGTCCCCGCAACACAGACTTGTTATAAACCCAAGTTTGTCAGAAGTCGTCTCTCAGAAAGTTCAAAACTGTCACTCTGTCATCTCAGAGAAAACCACCTGAGGTGCTGTTGTCACAGTCAATCTCAAAGGGACACTACTGTGATGGTACAGACCAAAGACCTGGTTCTGCACAAGAAGGTCATCATCACTGCCCTTTGACTTCAGAACAGATGCAGTTCCGGTCACATTAAAAAGGTTTTTGTGATATATAGTATTAGATAAATAATGTAAATCCCTTGAGGGCTGTACTAAAGATTGAAATAGTACTTGATTAGAAAATGGTTCACCAAGTTATCAGCATTTGACAGTGTTTCACAAATGGAAATGTTCCCCTTTCTTGAGTTTTCACAGGGAAGCATTTATGTTCCAAGGTTATCAGAGTTTGTCCACCAGAGCAGATCAGTATTCACTCTGCAGCAGCGTGACACGAGCCGACCCAGGACAACTCACAATAACCTCACACGTTCCGTGTCTATCTCTTTCTTACACTGACCTCATGCTGTGGAATCACATCCTGTCACGTCCTCAACCAGCTGGACCGACAGGATAATGATTCACTCGCTGTCTGTCAAACACTCACCTTCATATTCACTTGTATTTGCTTTGGAGCGATTTGTTAATGTATCTAATTTCCCATCTGGATAATTGTAAGCTTGCGACTGTCATCTGTTTTTCTGAATCATTATAAGATCAATTACGAAGTCAAAAGACATGCATTTTAATTCATTTTAATTTAAGATATTAATCTCATTGAAGCTGGGGTAGGCAGCATAGTTTCGCTTTATCCTTTTACTGAGAGTGTGTTTGGTGTCGTGCTGCTGGAGGAGACTTTCAAATGTTACCACACCAGTGTCCATCATGGACAGTCTGGTCTGAGTTAGGGATGCAAGATATTATCAGTATCGATATTATTGGTTTTAAATACCCAGATCTGACTAATGACTGAAACAGTAGAACAGTAATACAGAATAGGCTGCTACCTCCTTGACTTCTATGCTGGCGTCCAAGCCAACTATTGTGTTTTTATGTTTATTTATTTGCAAAAGGAAGACATGTATATCTACATGACTATGCAATAACACTGTGTTCATTTCACCACAGAAGAAACATTAAACAATATATCAGCATTGGTTATCGGCCCCAGCATTTCCCATATATGGGCATATTGGATATTGGCAAATAGTCCAGTATCGTGCATCTGTAGTCCGAGTGCTTTATTTGGACGGTGAACTTGAGCTACAACGCACAGACACGATTGGACTCGGTGCTGGAATATTTTTATAAAAACGTGATATAATTGGCTGGTGCAGAGCGATGCAACGGATCTACATTGAGCTGAGCCATGTGTGACGCAACAAAGTGAATGAGCAACATTTCGGGTAGAGTGTGAGTTCAGTTTAAACACAACAGAATGTGTCGATATGGGTAAAACCTTTGAGAGATAGACAGATTGCCTCAGGTTGAAGTGTTACCATGTTCATCTGGTGGGAGGGGCTTAAAATGGTCCCAAAAGGTTTAATGACTTGTGTGTAATGAACAGTATAAACTAGGATTCCAAGATTGATGGAAAAATTGTTGGTTGCTGTAGTTTAATTTGCAGGTTATTAAAAATGTTCACATTTTTAATGGCTGCGGCAATGTTTGTAGGTTTCTCAGTAGCTGAGGGCGTCACCACTGATGACGGAACAGCCAATTTGAGCATCCGCTGTCTCCTTGAACTGCCATGTGTTTGGTTTAAAGTCTCCTGTGATGGGCCAGATATACGTATGTGTCAGGCTGTAAACAGAGCCCAGAAGAGGTGCAGAAGTGTTGATTTCTTTGGATAGATTTGGAAATGACCTTGTGTCACGGGCAGTGACTTTACTCCTGTGTGATAACCTCGGTTTGCAGCGGTTGTAGTGTGATTTTAGAGGACTCTAAGAAGACTCTTTTCCTCTGTGCTTAGAGGACATTATGAAAAACAGGTCACCAACCCTTACGTTGTACTAATTAATCCCTGAGCTGGATTGTGATTCATGATTGAGATGGTGATTTATGCCAAGTGACCGGCCGGAGCTCTGAGCTTGACTGCAGATCACATAATGCTCTGTCATAATTTATAACTTGTGGAAAACTCGTAAGCTGCTATTGTCAAAAGCCGCAAATCATAACTTGTCAAACACAGTGAGTTCCATCTCGGTCTGGTTCAGATTTATGACTTGATTTCTTTTGTGGCGAACAGATTGAGTTGAAATGGCTTGATGCCGGTTGCCTGTCTTTATTATATTATTGTTTTCTGTGTGTGTGTGTGTGTGTGTGTGTGTGAGGTGTGTGTGTGTGTCTGCTGGAAGTGCACCATGAGGAAAAACTACCATGCTACTCTGCAGCAGTGTGCTTTTGTTTTTTAGTCTGGTCTTTCTCAGATTTACACCAGACCTGGTTGGAATATGATTTGGGTCTTCATTTCTAGATGATCATCTGGTTGCTCAAAGGTTAAAGTCTAAGAAATGTGGCCATAAAAACACTTTCCTAAGATACCTCCAATAAAGAGATAACACCATGACACCATTATCTGATTATTCTGGTCTGATTTGCACTCCAATTTGTCTGGAGCCCCAAAGTCTCTTGAAACACCACTGCAGACAGAGGAGGGACAACCCACAACAGAATGGAGGTAGACATTTCTCATGGCTTCTACTGACAGCTTTTTGTCACTTAGAAATTTGTATTTAGTTTGCTTTTTTTTTAAAGTGTCCACGTATTACTTTGATGGTTTAAAAATGGTCAAGATGTGTGCACTTGAAGGTCTGGAGATGGTCATCGATGGTTCTTTAAAAAGGTTCCCAGTTATCCAGGTCTTTGTAGATACTGGCCTCATATCAAGCCCAGCTGCCGATGTCTACATCTGTGCTCCTGAGGATGAAGGTTCAGTTCCAGTAGTCAAACAGAGCTTTGGTTTTGTCTGGCTTCCATTTTCAGATTTGGTTCTCAGTTCAGGCAAAGTGCTTTCGACTGTGTGGTTGATGAGTAGTGAACCAGAAGCACATGTGAACAGGTATTGACACCAAACCTACCGGGAAACAGATTGGCTATTTAAAAAAAAAAAAAAGGATAAAACTGGCTGAAGTGTCTCTTCTATTAAAGGTGAATCAACCATCTGGTGGTGGAAATAGGGTCAGCAGACTTTCAGAGGTGCAGGCTCGATCTCAGGTGTGTAGGTGAGTTGGCAGGAAGCAGGACAAAAAAAAAAGGAATATGAGGAAACTAGAGCCAAGTGTGTGGATCTGAGCATCAGGAGAAATGACTGATGATGGGTCATTTTCCTTTTTTGACAGACTGAGATCATTTTAGAGTCGTTCAGTGTAAAAATCATGTGCTTATTTTACACTTCACCCACTTTGAAAGATGTGTTACTGAATAGGAATAGAAATGAAATGAAAAAAAAATCTCCTGCTAAAACAAAGTTGAATAATCCATATCTGACTTCTGTGGTGACGAGTTCAGCCTTTCTTAGTTTTCTGGCACACCACATGAAAAAGAGTTGATCACTCATCTGTTAGAGTTTAGTTTTAAAAGGATTAATGCACAAAGGGAGAAACAATGAATGAGTCAATTACCAGAGTTACAGAAAGTGTCTTGGACTTGTTTAAAGCTGGAGTTACAGTGGTGTTTTGTTTTTTTAAAAGCATTGTGAGACTTGACTCTCGCAATGTGAGTTATGATCAAGCACAGCTGCAAAGCTGGTCCTCAAATTCAGCTGAGTCTTGTGGTCTCAGTCAGTGAACAAAGCTCCATATAAACCATATTTGGTTGAGGAGTGAGAGCATGAGGACCACGGGTCATAGTGTGTCACACCTTTAGTCAGTTTGACTCATGGTGGACTCACATGCTTTATTAATTCATTCTTTTTTGTTTTCTTTGCTCCTTTTGACAATGAAATCATTCAAACGTAATCATTTTGAGACGTGAGATCAAACAACAAATTGATTAATTGAGAAAATAATTGATAATGAACACAGTCATTACATTGCTGAACATTGTAGATCTGTTGTTTTTGCTTTGCCCACACTGTGTGCGTCAGACATTGAGAAGTGTTGCATTTTCTAAGCGGTAGTGCGAGCCAATCAAATCATGTGATCAGATCACATCGTCAAAACTTAACTTAAACGTAGACCTTTCCTCGAGTGAACCTATTTACGGTGGACATACAGCAGCAGACACCACTCCTCCATTACTTCAACCAAATTAGCAACCCTTGCTTCAAAGTAGGCCATTACTGACACTGCACTGCACGGCTAAAAGTCACCTCCAGCACCACGCCTTAGGCTCACCCTCTGTATAGTGCCCAACGTGATGCATATACGTGAGTTCACCATAAATGGGACCATCATTTATTAAATGTACATCATGCTTTATGAAAGAAGTCCTGAAGCTGTTGATTAAGAGCATGAACTCCATAAACATTTGTTTTTCTGATGTTATAAACCAAGTGAGAGATATAGTCATTTTCTCATAGGTGTGCACACAAACCAGTGGAGCTGCCCCAGTATGGACTTTCAAGAGAGGATCATTTTCAGACTTTGGTTTCACTTCATGGATCCAGAGACGACCTCATTGTTTGATCCCTGCTGAGAGTGAAGATCATTTTGCAAGAAAAAAAACACTTTTCCTGGATGTTCTTCCATTGATTTCTCAAGGACACCTTGAGGAAATTTCACAAAATGTAATACAAACGTCCCCTTGGACTCAAAGATGAACTGATTAGATTTTGGTGGTTATGTCACTGTGACCTATTGCTTATCTTAAGAATAGGAAAGAGAGTCTTCACTTGAAAAAACTGTACACATTCTGGGACAATTTTGGGCTCGTGAGCATTGGATTTTGTGGGGAAAAAATTAATTATTTGATTGTTTGGTTTTAGTTTTAGTGAAAACATTTCTGAAGATGCTTTTGATGATTTTTTTGTAGTCTCTTTACAGCTTGGATGATTATTACTCTGTCCAGCAAATCAGAACAAACTAGTCCAAATTGTTCAATCGATACACTTTTGCTGGATTGTGTTTGAATTTCAGCAATGGTGTGACGTGATCATTTTTGCTCCACATCGTCTCTGCAGTCATTCAAACATAATTTCCATTCTGATCGAGCCTCAAGCCAAGGCCCACCGACAGAATTTGCCTATGACCGTTTGAAAGCCAAGATTAGTCTGTCTGGATTTATTATCTCTTCTCACCCTTCCTTGTCACACCGTAGTGGGAATTATTCCAAGCTCTCCAAAATGCCAACTGGAATCCAAATGAAGAAGTGCTGACCAGCAGTCGTTCTGCTACAGGCAGGTAATATGAGGAGAGCTGGTACTTCTCTGACAAGCAGCACATTTCTGATGGATTCAAGGCCACTATGCAGGATGTAAACACACTGTGAGGGCATTCACATGCTCTCCTGGAAGACAGGGGAAAAAAACTCACACTTTGTCCTGCCAGGCATGGCCTTGAATAGTAATGGAGGTGGTATAGGGAGGGGAGGTGACGTGACAGAGTGCTAATCAACACCAACGCTCACACACATGCACATGTCCTCACTTCTCCACCATATCTTATCAGCGTCCCCACCGACAGTCTGGTTACTGCGAGTAGTTTCACTCTAATATGCCCATTGTCTGATTCCAGAGGCTGCCAGAAAAGTTACTGAAGACGATCAAAGTGAAAATGGATTCATTTGTCTCAGTCATGGCGAGACTTCTGCGACTTTTATAACAGAGAGGAGAATCATACCCAACAGCATGACTTCTCCTCTGAGTGGGTTTTCATTACCATTTCACGAGTGTGTGTGTTTTAATGGAAGATTCCATTTGTTATATTAGTGAAGGTTTATTATCTTGTGTCTGGGAGCAGGTTCTAGTCCAGTGTTTAACTCACCATAAAAATCACTGGTTTATCAACAGTGTTACGAGGACATGATTCTGGTGCGTTTTTATGGAGAGGATGTTGACGCTATGAGGAAATCTTCTTTTTCTCGTTCTATCCTGGTGTTTTTTGCTTTTAATATGGCTTAATTGGCCAATTCTTTTTTCTTTTTTTAAATAATCAGCCATAGCTGATACAGTGCTAAAAACATTATTAGACCACCACCCAATGTAAGGTTTATGCCACAGCTGCCCTAAATAAGAGTTTTATGTTTTTGTAATGGTTAATACACCAGTATGTAGATACTCTTTAACCAACATGATATTTATAGTAAAGCAGATTATAGTAAAGCCGTAGTAAGTATTATTTATTGAGTAAGATGCCAAATTATTTGGCAATCATTTACTTGCATTCATATTTGCATTCCTGACCAAAAAGATTAGTTTTAGTGGTTAAATTTAGTGACTTGATTCATTTCTGACTTCTCAGAGTAGAAGCCCAGTGATCGGGCTCAAATTTGGCTACAAAAAGTTGAATTCAGTTTGTTATTTGCCAAATAAATAACAATAACACGTTTTTGATAGATTTCTAAAAATATTTATGTTTTCTCGTTGGTATGGCTAGTTTATCTACTCAATATATTAAAAAATTCAAAAGTGGCAGTCAAAATAGGCAGAAACATTATGAACTGGGTCACGAACGGGGTAAAACTTTGCATTAGAGGACCCTTTCTTTTATTCTTTTTGACATTCTGGTTCCCCTCCTCTCACCCGACCTCTCCTCCTCATGTCCCCTGTAGCTCCGAGTGCATGTGAGTCAGCTTGGCTGCCTTCAGCGAATCACTTAATCGCGACTCTTTCTCATGCAGACGGCAGCTCTGAGAAGTGTCAGTAACACATTACGCATTACATTACCAGTGCCCAGAATTTAATGGTATCTGTCAGTTAAAGTAAAGTCCCCCCCCATCCCACTACATTTTACTGACATACTGGATTTCCCACAGGACAGTGTCTTCATTTGTATCTACTAATTACAGTTTCTATGTAGATTAGTGCATAGATTAGGGATTTATGTGTCTGTTAAATGTCATTAAGGAGACACAGGCCTGTTTCCCATGTGTTCATCATTTCACAGCATAGCTCCGTGTGCTAACAGGGGCTGACATGTGGTTTAACCTTTTTTCACTTGGCTGTGCGTCAAGGCTGCAGACAGAGCATGCATACTGACTATAAACATGACTTCTTATTTGTTTACTTTTTTACTCTTTATTTGGAAGTGTGGTTGTATGAGGTGCTTATACAGCCAGTGGTCAGGCAGGTGCGACAGCAGAATAACTGATTTTAGTCTCATAACAAAAGACTGACCTCACAAAATCTACATTAGTTTTAAGTATGTTGCATATCTTAAGAATGGGTTCACTGCTTTAACTCATGTTAGACCAAACTGAACTGTACCACGATGCAAACACGGCTCTCTTGTTACTTCAGTCAGTGTGAAGCGAGACTTTCAGACACTGCAGTCACAAAATAACACAATATTACTTAGTGATGGAGGCAGCAATAGACTCAACAGCCCTCGTGTTCTGTTTGGTAAAACTATTGTTTATTTATTATTGTTTATTATTTAAAGGCTGCCTCTCAGTAGAAGGAACATGGAACAACAGCACAGTCAGTCACCTGCATGTAACACATTGACTCGTATAAACGTCTAAAAAAACTTTAACTTGTAAACCTTCTTTCCACTTTTAAGCGTCAGCTTTGGGTCCTCAGCTTTGCACTTGTCAACATACTAAAGCTCCTAATGTGACATTTACGTGGAGATGATTTTAATTTCCGATTTGAGAATCAGCAGGTGGCTTGGTGCGTCTCTTTGCTCTTTCCCTGCATCTCATGCTGGGTGTTGCTTTTTAAGTTTTATTTTTCGTCTTAGAATAAAAAGAAAAAAATATCAATAGGTCCTTATTTGCGAGGCACCTGGAGCTCTTGGGTTGGACTGGGCTTTTAATTAGGCACAGGTCAAAGTGAAAACAAAAGTTTCCACCACTTTTCAGGCAAAGAATTTGGCTTGTCATCATTTTCAGGCTTTGCCTCTCGCAGCTTCCACCCTTTGGGCTTAATTAAACTTATTGCTGAATAGTTTCAGGTTTGTATTGAGCAGCAATCAACCTCCAAGTGAAACTGTGCTTAGAATTAATATGGTCTCCTCTTCCTCCACCCTCTGTCTCTCCTACTGTCCTCAAGTCTTTCATTTGTTCACAGTCTTTCTCTCATCTGTTTCTACTCAGTAAAGGGGATGCATTACATGAGGCAGGTCATATGGATTCCTCTGAATCCAACTAATGAGGGCTGTGACCCTCAGGCAGTGCATCTAGTCTGCTCCCCTCCAGAGGTTAATGTGAGGAAAAGTTCTTTGATTAATAACATGATCCGTAATTGGCAATTGATAGCTTGCTCTGTGGCTTTAGGCAGCCCCGCCTGCTCCTCTTAATTAATTACTCACGGTCTTTAGATTTCCTTTAAGTTAAGTCATCTGAGGTCTGTTGTATTTTTGATTTGCTGCTGGCAAAGGTGCTTTGTCATTGTTCCTGCAGATGCAGATGAAAAGTGAATGAATCTGTTGAATATTGAACTCTGTTCAGAGGCTTCAGATAAATTTCCCTGAAGGATTCACAGAACTAAACCAGGACCTGATGTGAATATTGATCTTCACAACTTTGATGTTCTCTGCTCGTGTCTGAAGATGCTATCAAACTTCTGAAATGAAGCTTTGTGCTTCCTCTTCTATTACAGCGCAGTGTTCACTCCTCAGCGGCTTACATGTCCGTGTTTCCACCCGCACGAAAGTCCAGAGAGAGAATCAACGATTCCACAACAAAGCACACAGAAGTAGATGATCCGTTGTTGCCTCCATCATTAAGATTTTAAACAAAGATTTTAAAGTATTTAAGGATTTTCCTCACCCAACATGAGGCAGCAGTAGAAAAGGAAGAAGCACTTTACAAAGTGTCAAAGAGGCAGATTTTGTGTACTTAAAGCTGCAGTGCGTAACATTGGCAATTTCTTGTTGCTATTATCATTCTGCCTCAATTTGGTCTTCACAAACTAAAACCATGTAACATTTGTACGCCGCGTCCTTCATCTGAAAATGGAGCTCTGTCAAACAAAGATAGTCAGACCTGACTGAAGCAGTGAGAAACAGATTTGTTCACACTGAGAAACACAGAAAGAGTCACGTGGAGCTTAATCAGCAGTAAATCCATTTGACAGTGGTTTGAATGTGGTATTTTATCAGACAAGGCCTTTGATAAATGGTTAAAATCTGTTTAGAAACTGGTGTGGTATGGATTCAAATGCAACACAATACACCACAGGACAGTTGGAAACACTCTTTATTAGAATCACAGCAGAGGAAATGGCAAACAGACTTTTGAGCGGGGAACAGCAGGCAGACAGGTAGATGGGGAGAGTTGAACCAAACAGGAAGCTCAGCAGACAGTCCAAGGAACGGGCAGACAGGAACCAGACACGGAGGCAGAAACGTGCTCAGGGACAGAAGGCTCAGCTGAGAGCCAGGATTCAGGCAGAGGCAGGCAGGTCAAGGACAGGCGGGGTCAGCAATCGAAAGATAGTCCAGAAATAAACGCTGGTGAGTCTTGCATGAGGGCTAAGAACATTCTGGCACAGGAGGGAGTGAGGAGCTGGAGTATATAAGGAGGGCTGATTGCAGGAGATGAGGAGCAGCTGTGATCCCAGGTGAGTAGTGTTGGCTTGATGAGGAGGTGTGTCTTGGCAGGTAGAGTGGGGTAGAATCAGGTGAGTGGAAACTGCTGATTGAACTGTGACATGTTGAACAACAAAGGCCTTTCTGCATGGAGTTTGCATGTCATGTTCTCCCTGTGTGTGTGTGTGTGTGGGCTTCCTCCCACAGTCTAAAAACATGCAACATGGGCCCATCACCCTATGTCCGCTGAGATTGGCACAGCACACCCCCGCCCCCCCACGAGCCACGACCCTCCTGTGGAGGATAAAGCGGTAGAAAATGGATGGATGTTTTCTTGGTCAGTCAGTCAGTCATCATCTAACCGCTTTATCCTCCACCAGAGGGTCGCGGGGGGTGCTGTGCCAATCTCAGCTACATCGGGCGATAGGCGGGGTACACCCTGGACAATTCGCCAGTCCATCGCAGGGCCACACACAGATAGAGACAAACAACCATTCACTCTCACACTCACTCCTATGGTCAATTTAGAGTGTCCTATTCACCTAAGCCCCACATTGCATGTTTTTGGACTGTGGGAGGAAGCCGGAGAACCCGGAGAGAACCCACGCACACACGGGGAGAACATGCAAACTCCATGCAGAAAGGCCCTTGTTCCAACCGGGGCTCGAACGCGGGTCTTCTCGCTGCAAGGCGAGAGTGCTAACCACTACACCACCGTGTGGCCCTGTTTTCTTGGTGACACCTCTAAAAACCATGTTTGAGTTTCACTGAGCTTCTGCTGAGGTGGCACACAGAACCTCATGTAAGAAGCTGACTACCAGTACGGCATACATCCACATATCACAAAGCCTGAATTATCCCTTTAAGGGCATAGGGATCATGTTCTGAAGAATTCATTTTCATCGAAGCCTCATGTGGCCAATGTCTCTATCACCTGTAAAATGGCAGTGACTGGAGATATAAGTTCCTGGTTCCTGACTCTCACTGTGCACATTATGTTTGCTTTTTTTCCATCAATCTTCTGCGCTGTGACGGCTAGATGATGCAGTCTTAATGGGGGCATAAATTTCCTCAGGAAGGCTCTGTGCCTTTTTCTTTTTTTTTCTTTTTTTTGGAAGGGCTGTTAAAAAGCAGAGATCAATAAAAGTGCTGAAGATTCAGTTTAACAATGGGAAGCTGGTGAGACTCAGGCATTAAACATAAACAATGTAGGATGTAAGGTATTAGTATAGGTATCAGTAACTGTGGCACATATCTCTGTAGAATCATTAGTGTGCTGTGAAATCAGTTTTATGTAAGATTATTTTATATATGGCATTTAAAGGTGCTGTTTTCAGTATAGTAATGTTTGTTTTCAGTATAGTTTGATCTGGATTCAATCATTTATTGTTTCTGTGAAAAACACTTGTTGCAGGCTCACATCTTTGAATATCACAAACCAGAATGATCTACTCATTGTTTATGACAGGTAATAATGAAAGTAATCTTCTGAGCTTCACCTTCATAATATACTTTTAAGAGCAACAACGGGGTCGTGTTTGAGGGAGGTTCAACTATAACCCAGATGCACATAAAATACCTCCATTCATCCATTTATCTCTTTACTTATTTTCCACTTATTGAAAGTCAGATCACAGTGGCTAAGTTTTCCAGCTCCTCCTCAGGCGTCCCAGTTTGGAATTCCCATAAAACGCACCGGTAGAAGGTTCCGAGGAAGCTTCTTTTAGCCGATGCCAGAACCACCTCAGCTGAGAAAAGAGCAGTGGTTCTACTCTGAGGCACTTGTACTTCAGTTGATCCAAACGCCTCATGCTATATCACTAACGCTAATCCCAGACTCACTGTGGGTGAATCTCATTTCAACCACTTGTATCAGTGATCTCACTCTTTCACTCATCAGCCTTAAGCTCATGACGGTGGAATCGGAAGGTAGATCGACTGGTGAATCAGCTCCATCTATTCCACAATGGGATCAATAAAGTGCCCACATTACCGCTGATGCCTCATCAGTCCACCTGTCCATCTTTACCTCGCTCAAGTTATTATATATGATGAAAAAATATAAGTTAAAACTGTAAAAGTTAAGGTCAAAGCACATTTAAAAACATCAAAACATATTTTAAATACAGTAAAAATAAAATGCAATTAAAAAAACTCAAATACAAATGAGAACACAACATTCAAAATAAAAAGTAGGAATGTTGCTTGCGACCTTATTAAAAGATATGAATGAATTTTATGCTCAACTGAGATTGAAAGCCGACACGGAGAGCGTGTATTTGTGTGAGTGAGTGTGATCATGTGAAAACAGACCCACTGTTTTGTAAATAATGCAGGCGGGTCAATATACACTGCTTTGTAAATAATTAATATCCAGGCAGCCATCAGCAGCAGAAAGGTTTGCATGAGTTATGTCCTGAAAAGTGTTGGTGAGATGGAATAAAGTACTGACGAGTTATTACGTCACAGCTTCTAACACACACGCACACATATCTAATGGGATTTGTTGCTGAGTGGCTCTGCTTTCACATTCTCTTCTGTTTCATTGTCACTGCGCGGCCACTGTTAATGGGTCCAGTCTGTCCACTAAGTTCAAATCTTTATTTCTTACTTCTAACTCAGTGATGATGCAAGAAAATGAAACACAGTGGCAGTAAAAACTGACAAGTGCAACTGTCCCAAAATGTAAGAGCAGGGAGAAAATGTGAGTTTTCTGCAGAGGGAAGAGAAAAGTTTCCCCTGAATGTTGAATCAAGTTGCTTTGTTAAGGGTTTGTTGTTGTTGTTGTTGGACCTACAGTACTCTGCAGTCAGCCACCAGAGGTCGATCAGGACGTCTTATCAATAAAGTAAGAAGTAGAAGTAGAATCATTGAGCAAAATTCTTCACTCATGTGAAAGTCAGGATTGACTGGATACAGATCTGAAAAATAATAATAACAACGTGATAACGTGATTGTGGTAAAAGGGGAGTTTGACACTTGACTAACATCCTTAGAGACAATTCCTTGTGTGTTATATGTTGAATTGTATTTATTTATAGTTGTGGATAAATAATTTGTATATTTGTTCAGGATATCCATTAATTATATATGATGACATTTATTTATTTAATAAATGATAAAGAGGTAGGGATATTTTACTTTTTTTTTACTTTTGGACTTGGACTTTCATATTCGCAATAAATACATAGTTTTTTTTACATTCAAGTTTGTAGGTATGTGTTTATTTACAAACCTTTTGTGTACTAGTGAAAATATAAGCTTTATGTCTGCAGTCACCCTGGCCTAAAACTACCTGCCTCTACCTTTAGAGTTGCATTTTCTTTTTATTCAACAACATCCACAGAATAAACTTCATATTGTTATACTGGTATTATTGTATCTTTGCTACTTCACATGTGATAAGAACATACAGTCATCAGATTAACCGTCAGACCAGATCTTTATTAAAGTGTTTTAGGGCTTGTTATAAAAAAAACCAAAAAACCGAGGTGAGAAAATGTTCTGCAGGACGCACTCAGCCGCACCATGTTTCAAATGCACAAGTACTTTCGCCATTAGAATCAAATGACTTCCCTGGCTTATCAGGTAAGAGTTTAAATTAGCAAATGCAAATGACTGGACTTAAGCGTGTGAGCAGAGCATCATCTATAAGCTGCTCTGCAAAGGGCTGAAGTCAGCAGATGGACTGATGCTGGTTCTTGGCACTTTCTCACCGCCTGTGTGTGCGAGCAGCTGAACATGCCTGGTTTCACCATTTTACACTCTTCAGTTTGACTCCTGTTCCTCGTCTCAGACCCTGAATCCACCCTGCAGGCGTAAAGAACAAATGTGCAGTGGATTGAATCAAATTGAGAACGTTTTACGGTTTAATCTAAGGCCAGTGTTTCTCTTTGAATATCATTAGATTAAGATGGATTGAGAATGCATGCCATAATTATAGTTTATTGGTGAGTACTTATTCTATATTCTATTTTATAATCTGTTTCAATTGACATGGGATAAACAATCTGATAAAATTGAGTTTGAGAAAGCGAAGGAACATGATCTTCTTCAGTTAAATATGCTACAGCTTCATCTCTTACCCGTCGTGTTGTTCAGGGATTTGTGGTTTGTGGTAAATCCCTGTTCCAGTATAAATATCCTGACTCAGAGTTTGGAGTCTTTCAAAGTAAATGAATGACCCTCCGTCGCTCGATCCTTCAGCCACAGATTCAGTGTCACTCTGAGCTTTAATCACAGTATGTGACATTTCCAGAGTCGCGCTGTGTTCCGTGTTCTTCAGACCGAACTCCTATGAAGACAAAGAAAACAAATAAAACTACTTAAGGCTTCTTCTCTGTGATTTGGATTCAACAGTGGGTGTTCTACTGAAGCTCTTATTGTGTTCAGTGGGAGTCACTTTGTGCCTGAGGACATCTTTCTCCTCTGCCTCCCATATTGTCTCATAAAGGTCACTCCCTGCTTGAATGTGGATATTGAGTGGACAGGTTGTGGTGAAAATGGCCTTTTCTTATCTGCCACCTGCATTCTCACTGAATAAGTCTATCCGCTGACTCGTCCTGCTCTTGCAAGTAAAGCGTTTGCTTTTCTGATGGTGACGCTGGTAGGAAGCAGCAAGGTTTGCACGAAGGTTAGGCAAACTGGCAAAGTGACGTGAGACCTGGTTTTTAACTTTGAACTGACTGACAGATGTGACAGGTTTTCATTTTTGTTCACTTGTCCACGAGAGGTCTGTGGGTCACGTTGGTAGAAGGAAAAAGCGTGAACGACGGTTCGCTGGTTTCAAGCTGTCAGAGTTCACTGCACACTTTAAATCCATGGAGATTAAACGATAGATGGCGGAAGTCGACAGACTGAACAGAACTGACCCTTAAAATGTCCCTAAAGTGCTCGTCAAAAGTATGGACACAGCCAGGGTGGACATTATTCCAGTAACCTGACATCTTCATCTTTCTAGTAAACTTTCCATCATCCTACTCTGGAGGGCCCTTTAAATAAATAAATAAAAGCACGTAAAATCAAGGAGATATTGAAAATGACTGGTGCTGGATTCTGTCCTTTAAAATAAAGTGATCACTACACAAACTGTAGTTTCCCTTTGCTCTGTGTTCTACGCTTGAGTTTCCTTGCAGTGATCTTTACCTCTGCTGTCACTCAGGCTCTCCCTGAGAAACAACAGCTGTCCACCATATTCACTTTCTATGAAAACAGCCAGCGAAAAGACAGCTTGTCTCGCATATTGCCTGGTGTCGCCTGGTCTATAAATGTAGGGATTTGAACAGCTTCTTTAAATGGTTTCGATTGCGAGTGTTGCATGATGGGATTGTGTGATGTCGGCTATCAGAGCTCTATAGTGTGTGTTCTGAAACAATGTGACAGGTAATGGAAATTAAAAGTGTGATGAAATTGAGCGCAGTGTGTTTTTATGACCTGTCAGCATCAGTGGAGTTAGTCATTCACTTTTTAATTAAAATGAATTAAAACTTATATGCACTTATATTTGTTCCTTGTTACCTGTTTATTTGCTTATTTGTTAATATTCCTGTTTTATTTTACCTTTGATTGATTCATTTTACTTCCTCTAAATCGGTGGTTCTCAAACTTTTTTTATACCACCCAAGAAAATATTGAGCTCCTGAAGTAACACCATTACCACCAAGGTTTTTTCAGTGTAACTGAATCATTAGACTCTCATTAAAAAGGTTTGTTCACAGAATCGTTCAGTACTTCCTGCATCACTGAGCTGAGAATACAGCAGAAGGGGTCGTGATGCCTGCACCCGACTCCTCTGTTAAATATTGAGATTTTTGAAAATTCGTTGCTAAACGTTGGAGATTGACGGATGTTGTCAGGAGTCTTTTTAACTACAGTTCATCAGACGTCATGCTCATGACTCTTCCAGCGCCGTCTCTCTGCCAATCAGTGGCCGGCTGTCTGTCGATTTAGTCAAATTTAGTATCAGCTCATCTGGCTTTTGGAACCTTTGCCAGAGCAGGTACTAAAAAAAGTACCAGGCACCAATTACTGACCCAGCTTCTTTATGGAGTCTGAGTTGTATGTGTGTTCATTAGCTCACATTGAGGCGAAGAGATAGTAAATGGTATTGATTGTAAGTGTGAGTTATGTATCTGCCAAAAGGCTTAGAAAGTCTGCACCTCTGGTGCAACGTTCTTCCAGAGGGTTTATACTATAACTACAGTTGGTTCCACCCAAGTTCACCTTTAACTGTCAACTGTCATCATTTTCACTTTCATCAAGTCAACTTTCAAGGATTTGACCTGATGTCAGTTTAGATTCACTGACTGTTTTAAAAATGTGGATGAATCTTTCTCCTGTGGTTCAGTCTCACCAACATACAAGGTCGCAGAGAAAATGAAAAAAGATAATAATAATAAAACCTGAGTTTCAGGGGCACTCACTCCCATGTCTACTCTGTGTGATGTGTGTTGTTGATTTATCAAGTTATTCCTCTGAGACTTTTGTTAATTAAAAAAAGGATTTTATATAATGCATGCAGTCAAATGTGGATGATTCACTCAGTCATCTGCCAGGCCAAGCTTAATACTGTAGGTCAGGCCATGTCAATGTCTTGGTAAGTCGTGCTTTTCAGTTTGTCTAGTGTTGTCTGTTATTTGGATGAGAGGATGAAGCTGGAGAAGTGAGGAATGGAACTTAATGAAAGCATGAGGACCAGCGTTCAGCATGTGTGACATCTGCTGTCAATTCACAGTCAGTATGAGATTGTAAGCAAAAATCTTCGTCAGTCCAAAAGTGGGTCTCGTCCATAGCTTTCGCTCTCACCAATGCCATCGTGTTGTTTGTTCTTTCACGGCAACAGTGCTGCTTGCACAGGACGCAAGGTCCAGCTCCAGTCCGACTAAGCCTGTACGTGTACGCATTATCCAGGTATGTTAGTCTGACTAAGACCTGACTCAATTTTAGTTGCACTAACGTGTTTACATGACATTAAATTATTAAAATCAGACTTTTAAAATGTATGTCGACGCACCAAGTGTCCGTGTCCAAATAAATGCTGTGCTTTACGGTCTATTTGACTCTAAATGGGACAATAATCTAAGAAACAGACCCAAAATGATTAATTTAGACAATTAACTCCTCAGAAAAATATTTATTGACATGGTTCAGAATTAGACGAGTGACATGGATGTTGGTGCCTCTGATCTGTTGACATTAAATCAAAAAGCTTGACACAGCTGATAGATTGATGGCATCAGTTGTGTTTGATTCAGTAATTAAGTTGTGATGTGTGTCGTCGTGTGTGTCCCTTCTCCTGCACTGATCTGTTTTAACTGTTCAAACAACAACAATCACATCAGCTGCAGGATTGTGCACGGAGAATTACCAGATCACGTGTGAGGGTTTGCGCACGTGAGCTTTTGTTTACGTCATGTTTTTGTTTAAGTTGTGGGCAGCAAAATGAGTGAAATGACTGAATACTTGTTTGGTTGAACGCCTGTCCTGTCAGGCTCCACCGCTGCAGTACAATACATAGAGTTTTTACACGTGACACCTTTGTCTCTTGTCCTGCAGTTTGACATGCAGAGGATCACCCTGGAGGAGCTGAAACACATCCTGTTCTACGCCTTCCGCGACCACCTGACCATGAAGGACATTGAGAACATCATCATTAATGAGGAGGAGAGTCTGAAGGAAAACTCTGGGAACTGTCATACAGAGTTTGAGGGAGGTGAGCCAAAGTACCTGTGTGTGTGTGTGCGTGTGTGTCGGAAAGAGGGAGTAATCTACACTGTCAGATAGAATTTGAGTTTCCTCATCAAGAAACCAAAAGACTCACCACACACCTGCTGATTTATTAAAACTGGGGCCTAATGTCAGCTGATCATCTGATCTGGAGTGCACTAAATATTCATGACCAGCAGAAGAGCGTTTTTTTTTTAGTCTCAAATTGGATATACTTGCTGACTAAACATAACCATGCTGTGTCTTTGATTGTCACACACCAAAGAAAATCTGCTCACTTGATGTAAGAATGGATTTCTTGCATGTGCCCTTTGCATCATGTAAGAAGAAAGATTAAAGCTGCTGTCAGCGATGTCGCCTCTTGGCTTATTTCCTGTTCTTTGCTGCCATTAGCGTTCCCCTCTCTCTTTCCTACGTTACTTCATTAACATATTTGGTCGTTTATCCACTGACACACAGCCTGACATCATTAGGAAAGAAGTTCAATGCTTTGTGGACTTCTGGCTCCTAAATGGAGAAAGTGTTGTAGGATACTTTAAAAGATTCTGCTAGATTTCCTGTCGGAGTCTAAATCTGAGAGGTCAAACACTGTAGATCAGTGACAGCTGTCAGATATTTAACACAGATTGGAATAAAAAATTTTCACTGACAGCACTTTAAGACATCACCTTAACTATTTCCGTGCAATCCAGGTTCTTAGAGTGCATTGCGTCTCGACTGTAGTGAAGTAACAAAATGTGCTAATCATATTTGACATCTGGTTTTGAGTCAGCATTTTCACTTTTTTCTGCTCTCAGTTAAAAAAAACAAAAAAAAAACCTGAATTAACATAAAACTATTAGAGATGAATATATAATGAAAGTAACATATGGCCTGGTGTCACAGTGGAGTCACCATATTCAACAACATAGCGTATGGGCAGCAGGTCACAGTGTTAACATGTTCTTGGCTGTAAGCGAGCAGATGTTCACTGCTGTTGCCAAATGATATGTTCAAATAAACATTATTACTGGGGTTCATTTACCTCGTGTTCCTCTCTCAGCAAGTCTGGTCACGTCCTGCTGTCTGTTCTCTGTAGCTTTTCCTCCATTGTCTCCCAGTGAGCCGTGACCGGACCGCGTCATTGTGTTCACATCGTCAAAACAGATGGGACAGGTTATAATGGAGGCTAATGTGGGAAGCACATGCTTTGTTTATTAAAAAAAACAACCCATAAAACTGTAAATAAAAAGTAAAAATGCAATTATTAATCTAATAATAATCTTTAAACTTTGACCCATTGCAGGACAGTTTGTGGCATGAAATGCTGGGACCTGGACCTGTGCAGAACTGAGAATGTTAGACCTGAACCCAGTTGGATTAGAGTTAGGGTTACAGATGTAATTATCATCCATTTTACATCCACAAGGTGTCAAAACCAAACAAAGTGTCTTACCTAATGTAACATTAGCTGCCTCCTCCTCTGTGTCTGGCTGTGAGATATAATAACCCATCATCCAAGAAAGTTTGTGAAACACATCCAGGTTTCCTGTTCTCCCTTTCTTCTTGATTAAAATGGAGGCATTGCTAACCTAATCTACTCGTGATTTCAGATTAAAAGTCACAGTGATATGTGACAGGCTCATTTATAATCAGCTTTGCAGTTTTGCTGCAGCACAATGAAAAAAGAAAACTTGGACTATTTGCCCTTTTACTGTTGCAAGTTGCTTGCCTTGCAACCTCTGTCGCTAATTAGCCGCCATCTGCACCCTCCAGCTGAGTCGGACGTCCGGTCAATGCTGTCTGAGTCAGCTGCAGTTGGATCTTCTTGGCACCAATAATACACAAAATGTAAAACAAACCAATGACCCAACTTACTTTGTAAAACATGAGGGTGAACTTGTAAGTGCTCTGTTTCACATCTGAGAAGACTTCTTGTGTGTTACTAAAGGCAACATTACTAAGCAGGGTCCTGAGCTACTTTGTTATACTGTGTCTAAAAATGTGTGAAAAATCCATTGAAGCTTTTATCCAAAACACTCGGGGATTGTGCTTCATTGAAGACGAGGTATTACCGGCCAGCAGCTTTGTTTGCATGTGATGCATGTGTAAAAAAAGACTCCTTCACCAACTGACTCAGAGGTTTCATGTGGATGATGGAGGTTCACGGCTTATTCCAGAGTAGACATAGACCAGTTTTACCTACTTGTTTGGTCAAAGTATCAAAGATAGTTATGAAAGAATCCATGCATGCATCTGACGCGTGTCTCCATTTAGAATAATGTATTTGTGGTATATCTACGACTGGCACCTCAGAGTGGACCTGAGGAAGCAAAACCTAGAGGAGACATTATTCTGCTCAGAAACATCCAAGCATCGTCTTGTTGGCGCTAACTGTGCCTTGGGAGGAAGACTGAAAAAAAAGACTCGAAACCTCATTTACCGCAGGTACTATCACTGATGATGTGTCCAAGAAAGTGCATGCATGTAACAGCCATGTGCTGCATGTCAAAAACCCACGTGAATTGTAATATAGATTATATTGACTGTGTGAAACAGCGTTTTGTCAGTGAGGACAGCTGTGGATCGCACCTGCACTTTAACAAATAGTGTCGTCACAAACGACGTTCCTGCCACATTTATGATGAACGCTGACCACCGCTGTATCCACGTGTAGCACCTGCCACACAGGGACACCAGAGTGTGCTCGGCCATGGAAGAATCAATACATAGTGTCACAGTGTGATTCACACCGAGTACAATCCATCCTGCCACCGTGGCGCTCATTGCTTCAGCTCTCTAATATACGAGGGAGCATAAGAGTAACTTGATTTCCCGCTGGCTTCACCTCGTGCTGGGATCGATACGTGTAGACTCCAAAAACAACCAGATGAAGAATGGAACCAGGGAATCGTGCAGCTTCAGCAGGTGCTGATCCATGTGCTACCCAATAGGGTAAAGTACAGAGTCCGGCAGCCTCATGTTACTTGACTCTGTTCAGACTATTAACAAGGATGATCGGCACATCTTCGCTCCATCTCAGTGTGCAAAATATCCTAGTTTGAGTGCTCCTGAAAACTAGTATTTGAAGCCACAGTGGCAGTAGTGATCGTGGAGTTGAGCAGCAGTCCGTGCTGTAACACCTGCTAAACCAATCTTCTGAAATGATCTTTATTGTCGTTAAACAACCAAAATTGCCCAATGAGATTTCGAGGTCAGATGGAGGGCTGATCAGAACCACTGTGACCAACTTAGACGAATGAGTCTGACATTCTAACATGTTTTGATGGTGGGAGGAAACCAGAGAGCCCAGAGGAAGCCCACACACACACACAGGGAGAACATACAAACTCCACACAGAAAGGTCCCAGACCGGGAATCAGTCTTCTTGCTGTGAGGCACCAGTGCTAACCACTATACCACTGTACGGCTTAGCTGTCATTTCTGATATTTCATATCATATATCAGTGTGGTAAGAAAAAGGGGTCATACTATAGCAGCCAATAGAGGGTGATTAAACTGGTCTGACTTCACCTTTGGAGAGCTGCCATGTTGTCCATACTGTCTGACTCAACTGGGTGGCATAGTGGCTAGCAATGTCGCCTCAGGCCTAGAAGGTTTGAATCCCTGTCCAGCCGAGGCTTTTTCTGTGTGGGTTCTCTTTGAGTCCTCAGGCTTCCTCCCACAGTTTAGACAAATGCAGATTGGGGATAAGGTTAACTTGACTCTCTAAATGAACCGTGAGTGTCATAGTAAATGGTTGTTTGTCTCTTTAAGGATCCTGCGACGGACTTGTGGAACAATTTGGCAACACTTCAATGTATTTTGACTTTTTCCCATTCCCCATTTCCAGTTGAAACTCACAAAGAACGGCTTTCATATTGTTTCTTATGTCTTTCTCTCACAGATTCAAATGTGTAGCAGTCTCAGCACTCACATTACTTTTACAACATCATTTTCTGGCAGGTCATTCATCGTACCAACACATTAAAGTCAGTTGCTTAACGCCGTACAATAAAAAAAGATCTGTGGTGCTCACAAGCTGATAAACCCACTGTAACTTTCTGGCAGGGAGTGATGATGATTTTCAAACCTTCCTATTTCTAAATGGTTATTATAAAATAAACACTGAGCAGAGCAGAGCAGAGCACAGGTGTGTGATTATCCACAGAAAGGTCAGGTCATTCAGAGCACATGTGAACATTGAGAGCATGAGTCAGAGCCTGGAAGCCAGTGCACACGTCATTACCTTTATGACCACAGCGAGTCCACTGGAGGTTTCAGCTGAGCGGCTGACAGCAAGTTCAGGCCACTGGACCAAGAACTAACATTGAAACCACAGCTCTCCTTCCATCCTGGCAGTTCAGCCAGCAGCTGAACACATGGTCTTTCCATCGACACCATGTTTAACTCTTCATGAACTACAATTTCAGAAGACTTGCCAAAACTGGACTGCATCTGTGAAATGATCTCACTTTGCTTAAATAGTGGAGTTTTGTGTCTAATTGTGAGCAGAAGGTCGTGGATTCCGTTCTAAATCTTGCTGAATAAAAGCCAGTAGAGAGTGACTTTCCATCTGCTCTGTAAAACTATAGGGTGTGCAAGCTTCACCCCCCAAAAAAATATCTGAACCTGTTTGTTTTGGTTGCAATTTCTCTGCCATTTTACTGTGACTCACACACTGGCTAACTCCTCGCTGTCGTCTCTGCTTCAGTGGTCGATCAGACAGACAGGCAGGGTGCACGAACACAGGCAGGTCATCTTTGTTTTCAAAATCACAATGTGAGAAACTTAATTATGTGAAAACGCAATTAGCATATTGCAAAGACTGCAAAATCTAATCTTTTAATTGTTTTTGTTTGTTCTGTGTCCCACGGCAAGTTAAAAGTGCAAATGTTTGATTCTCATCGTCGCTTTAATGGTTACATTTTGTGCTGCATCTTATTTTAAATCTACAACACAGTTAATCTTGCAGAATACTTTATTCATTGATGCCGTCAGGACATCAAATAAATAATTCAAATAAGACAGTGTTTGAGTGTGTGAGTGTAAACTAAGCTTTTCTTGATAGAATTAGGTGAATTGCTTGTGTGCAAAGGTCAACCAGGACAACGTTCATCAAGCATGGAGTAACCTAACTATATTGTCATGTTTTATATTATATGAGAGTATAGTATTTTTTTTTCAAGCAGAGCAAACCGATGTCAACTTTGTCCTACTTTCCACATTGCACTTTCTTTGGAGCAGCATTTCTGATGACATCACTGTCTCCTGAATTAAGAGTTAAAAATAGAGTGAGCTGAGAGTTGTATGGCTGTGGGTCGTTGGCCCGGCTCCCCCCCAATTACCACACCGCTGAGTTACCGGTGGGCGCCGGAAAATGATCTCAGAGAGCCTGAGCTCAGACGGCTGTTGTGTGATTGCGCGCGTCAGCTTGGATTTGTGTAATAATGGCCTCGACTTCAGCGTGCCATTATTCATTTGTGCTCCCATATTTTCTATTGTCTTTAAATGCTGTCAAGAAGTTGGCCGTCCTCTGTGCTACTCTCCACTCTCTGCATTGTTTTTCTACAGCATGACACAATCTTCCGTCATCAATTATCTAATGTGGATTTGACACAACATTAAACACCACTCAGTATAAGTAATGCAACAGCACCACAAACAGCATCCACAGAAAGAGAAGCTTTATAGAAACTCTCCTAATACAGGATTTATTTCAGGACGGTTGGATTTCACAGCATGTAAGATGGACTCAGTGGAATCTTGGCTGCCAGTGAGGACACAAACAAAAGCAGATTTTAGCCACTTCACAAAGGGGCTAATCTAATAATACTACACCAGTACATGTCTATTACATGTTTGCCACTTTATCTTGATGTTAGACTGCATTTGCAGCCTGAAACTGAAGTTTGTAAACCACTTACTTTTCTACGCCAAACAGAAAATCATGTTTTTAGCTCTCTGAGACATGAGAGCTGCTGGTTTAACTGTAAGTTTTTGTACCTGAGATAAAGACAATTGAAGAATTTAAAACACCGACGTGACAAAATAACATATTTGAATTATCTCTTGTATTATTTAATATGACATTTACACTTTATGCTGAATTCCCTCTTCGCCGGTCACTGCCCAGAATCCCACTGGTGGTTGTTCAGCTGGGATTCAGAGCAGAGCTGTTAATTCTGCCCGGCAACACATATTTAGATTACACGTCCACTTACCAACTTCTGCTCTGGGACAATGAAGAATTTCACAGTACAGTGTATTTTTGAGAAAGATGAAAAAAAAGCTAATATTAAGACTTTTTTTATCATTATTATTATTATTGTGCAGAAGTTTTAGGTAGTGATTAATCATAAGAAGGAAACTTTTATTTTTAGTCCTCTTGCTGCAGGTTTTATTGACTGGTATAATTCTCTCCTAAGGGGAAGAAGCTGACAAATGAACAGGAGTAGTAAATACTCATAATACACAGTAAATAAGCTGCAGCAAATGTGCTCTTTGTCTTCATTATATTTTTTTTGGGTGCAAGAAAAAGATGAATTCAAAGAGGGCATCAGAAACAGAAGTGAGGAGCTTTTTCATCTTTTGTTTACCGCCTCCTTATTTTCCTTTCCAGTTCACCCATCAAAGCAGAACCGCCAGACGTGTGTGAGGAAGAGCCTCATCTGCGCCTTCGCCATGGCATTCATCATCAGCGTCATGCTCATCGCAGCCAATCAGATGCTGCGGAACGGCATGGAGTAGCCGCGCTCACTGTGCGGGGGACGAGCCGGCCTGCATGTGCATGCCAGTGGGTGAGGTCACGGCCCCCGGCCGATGGGAGAGGAACTGCGAGGAGTGATGCTCAAAAAAACAAAAAATCATCATCAACAAAACGCCCCATTTCAAAAAAATGTTACTTCTGTTCTTTTTCAAAGCGACACCTCGCCACCTGACGTCCAATGAAACTGTGAAGCCAGCATGAGGAGTCATGCAGGACTCCTCCCACTTTACTCTGACAGGGACACTCAAGGGCTGACATCACACGTAATACTGTCGTCTCCGTTTCCCTGATGCAATAAAAAGAAATGTTTAGAAAAAAGAAAATGACACTGAGTGCAGTAGTTCAGAGCTGCCTGCTTTTTCAGCAACATGTGACGTGCGAGCGTGCACATCTGTCGGCCACCGGGAGTCTGACGAGCTGCAGTCGCAGCCAACAGTTGCCCTCTCATTAGATAGTCTGTGGAAAGATGACGGCAGAGCTCGCTGCCACTCAAGCAGAGGGATCTGTAAGCATCAGGCCGCAGCTCCCGGCTCTCCTGCGGTGCTACGATACTTCATCTCGCTCAACTTTCTATTTTCAACCCCTGCGTGTGTGTGGGCTGCTGTGAGCTGCTGGCATCAGTTCATCAGGCTGACAAAGCGAGCAGTGGAGAGAGTATAATGTTAAAAGTTAACTCCAGGCTTGTAGCACTGTCGGTGAACACTTCAAAATACAAATAAGAGATTTCTGGGTTTCATTAAAGAGGGGAGATCCACTCTCTAATGCTCTCACTGTTAAATATCCTCGGCAGGATTTAATGTCTGTGCTGATTGAATGCAACGTTCCAGTCCGTCAACTTTCCTTCAGTCTGTCTTGAGAAAGAAGTTTTTCAGTTTTGTTAAACCTGCTCTAAAATCAAAACCAAACAATTCATCGATTCTCATGTAAAATTCTTTTTCACCTGAAAATACAACAGAAAATTGTGAAATTTAATGATTTCTTGATTGAATGATTACATTACATATATGTATATACAGTATATGTGTATACACACACACACACACACACATATATATATGCCACCACCAGCAGAGGACTTTTAACAGTGAATGTGTCTCAGGGTGTTACTTTAAATCACCATAAATAAAGTTAAAAAATTATAACATAGTGTTATGGAAAAACTTGGGTCTTTTTACATTTGTTTGTCTTTATAACATGTGATTTGTTTTAAATGAATATTTCCCCCCATGTGTTCATAATCTCTTGTGAGCTTTTACTGAAATTGTGAATTTAATTGATCATTTTAATTGTTATCTTTATCACTTTTTACCTCAGCAGGGAGAAAAAACAACTTTTTCTCTTGTTTCAGTTGGTTCCTGGTTTTCATCATCTTCTATGGAAGTGAACATAGAGTTGGGGCGAGGCTCCAGGTTATTATTGCTGATATTTAATAAAGAGATGATAGTCTGTCTTTATATAAGTAACCTGTGTTTTTCGCTGAAGTTACTTTTCCTTTCCTGTTGTGCGAGAGAAATCGACGTCTGAATAATTCTGTGCAGATGTGTGAAGGTGTGCAGACTTTCCCGCAGCACTGAATGATGTCACAGGTCACAGGTCAGCTCTGAACTCCTGCACTGACTCTCATCTCCACATGTGGATTTTGGAAAACACCCATGTTATCAAGTGCATGCAAATCAAGTCAGTGTCTTCTGTAAATACTGTAACCCGCGTCTGAAGTGTCTCCAGTGTCTCCAGTGTCTCCGGTGTTCAGTGTCTCCGTGTGTGCATGTCTGTCACTGTTGGTGCTCTCTGCTCACTCGGGTTCAGAGGTGGGGGAGGGAGCACATGCCAGGCAGGTGCAGGCAGGTGCAGGCAGTCCCCGAGGCCCCCTTTTCTGCTTCCTCTCAGCCCTCTTTGCCAAAGCCATAGAACTCCACAGAGGTGATGAACCAAGACAATACGACAAAGAACGCTTTTTTTCCCTCCTCCTGTTCCCACACAGACACACAAGATCAAACGGGCATTTTGTTTCGGTGGAAACTCGTCTGTCATGTTGGATCTGAGTCCTGTTCTTGTTTGTGCACTGAAGCTGTCATCCACTCCAGTGAGAGGACTGAAGGATTGTGCAACAGTGCCATCTAGAGGTGCAGAGAGATGACATTGTCCCATGCCCTTGGCACCCTGACAGTGTGTGTGTGTGTGTGTGTGTGGCCGAAGTTTCACAGCGTTACATTCATAATGTCTGGAAGTTGTTGATATAAAATGGGTGATTTTATGTCAGATGTTTTATGTCAAATGTATAGTTTGGTCTACCCACACTCGCACTTGTATGCGGACACATATTTAACCATATTTATAGGATAAGGATTTCTCGCCTGTGGCAGAAAAAAAAAACCTGTCAAAGGTTTCACTCACAGATGATTTATCAAAGTCATATTTTGGAGACGGATTAAAAAGCAATTTGTGCAAAAAGAATCTTTTAGGAAACACTGGTTTACTTTAGTTTTTTAAGTCAGTGGTTAGGATTGTCGGTCTTGCAGTATTGGTGGAATTTTGCCACCACATTCACACACTTTGATTTGTTCTTTGAGAAGAACCTTGTTTTTTTTTTTAAAAAGAATTTGTGTTTTTCTTTCAAGGATTGAGTTCCAGGTGCAGTGTGATCAAACCTGCAGGACAATAAACCTTTATTTTTAAGGGGGAAGCGCACAGTGTCTCTTCAGCATCACAGCTGTTGGATCCCACTTTGTTTGTTTGTTATATAACTTTGTATAAAGCTAATAAGCATATCTATTAGACAAGCACATACTACACTTACTTTGCATGTGCAATATTTAAACGTGTAGACTAGAGAAAGACTTTGAGTTGTACTATTTATTAGAGGCGTAATAATTATTAAATTGTAAATATGGAAATCTGTAAAGTATAATAAGCATTGATGCAATAAAGTGTTTTTTTTTACTTGTTTCACTTTTATTTTTCTCTGAAGGGAAGTGATGTCTTTCTCTGTGATGAAGGTCAAACGAGATCAGGATTTTATTTATTAATAATCCCCCAAGTATGTAGCCTACGCTAACTGGAATGTAACACAACCACAATAAAAACCCAGAGAATAACTGCACATCAGGTAACATGAAAAACAAGTGTTTGGTAAACAATATCTCTGATATTCAGCGAGGACACTTCTGAAATATTGACAATTGTAAATAGAGTGTTACGATCACAAAGCTGTGAAACATGAGTTAGAGTCACTGTTCTGCTTTGTTTCCCTGTTTCACTTTGCCACCTACAGGGGGCGCTGCTGCATTTGGATTACATATACATTTCTTTATTAAAGACATTTTGTGTAAACACTTACAGGGATTTAATGGTTTAAAACAGAGGTCTCAAACTCGCAGCCTGCGGACCACATGCAGCCCCCCCAATGAATTTCATATCAAGTTATGAGTGATTTTTTTTCTCTGTTTCATTCATTTTGCATCATAAATATATTTATATCAGGAACTCTTTATCGTTCCATATCAAAACAAACACTTTATCTTTAAAATGATGTTTTCCCACTTGTCCGGCCCTCTATTGACCAAACTCAGGCTTTTGGGTTTCAAATAATAATGTTTTCAGTTCTTTTGTGTTTTCTTGTATTTTTTAATCAAAGTGTGTCGAGTCACTGGAACCACGAGAAACAGGAGCTCTACTCTATCCTGGGATTAGAAGACAGGAAGTAGAGATGAAGAGGATTCCCAGAGGATTTAAATCAACAGCAAAATGTGTCCACACTGAGGCTTAATGAGGGAATGAGTGGCAGGTGAGAGAGTGAGTGTGTGTGTGTGTGTGTGTGTGTGTGTGTGTGTGTGGGGAGGAGCATGTTCATGTGTCAGGCTGAAGGTCTTAAACTGAAGCAAATGTGCTGGTAAGTTATTTCATGTACATTTTTAAACCTAGTCAATGTCATGACAACTGTTCCTTGACTTAATGTCTTGGATAATCTCAACAGCAATGTTTCTGTTGCTCTATTTTCTTTTTTAATATCAGAGTTAATAAATTATGAATTTCATTTAAAAACTAACATTTAAATGGGCATTTTAAGTAATTAAAAATGACGTATTATTGATTGATTGACTCGTGCAATGAAAGTTTCTCCACACTTGACTTTAAGTGTTGCCTTTGATCGCTGTGTATATATATATATATATATATATATATATATTTTTCTTTCACTCCTCAAGGTCCAAGCACGTTTTTTTATGTTTCTTTTTTTACGAGCACTCTAAAGCGTAACGCGCATAACTTTGATGAATAAAAAGCCCTCTTGTGGAAGGATATATTGGTCAATCAATGAGGCAGGAGATGCAGCTGTAGGTCATGAGAGACACTCTGACAGTTAAAGTGACATGACTTTGGATGTCTGTCTGTCTGTCTGTCTGTCTGTCTGTCTGTCTGTCTGTCTGTCAGGACCCAGAGACACGTCCTTGGACAAAGTCGTCTGCAGACTTGGCACATTTCTTTCAAACGTACGCACACACTGTAGTGAAGTCAGTGTGATGTGAGCTTCCACCGTCACAGACTCACTTTGGTTTGTTAGGCTGTGAACACTTCATCAAACTCCACTGTCATTTCTACAGATGTTTCTAACTTTGTAAACAAAAAATACAAGCAAACAACCCTCACAAGAAACCACATATTCCAGCGTTGTCAAGGTAACGTAGCACAGAACATATTATGGTGATGTCCCATTCCCATCAAGTGAGTGAGGGTTCATGGCTTGAGGGTGTAGGTGTCAAGATTTAGTTTTAATTCATTCAGTTTTAATATTGCCTACATTTGAATCTATTATTACCACAAGAGGGCAGCGTGAGGCCCTGACCAGGAAAACTAAACAAAATCAACTTCTACAGTAAAATAATGGAGTTTAGACATATTTAAGGTAAATTAGAGCTCAGTATTACAATGATCTACCATGTGTACATAGCAATATTAGGTGTGAGTTGTCAAGCTGCTGTTAAACTGTAACATGTTCATTTTAAAGTCCAGATTCTGTTTATTGTCATATCCATGTTTCTGTTTTACAGATGATGGGAAATCTTCTTCAGACAACAGCAGCAGTGACAGACTCTCACTCTCTGACCTGCAGGTAATCAAACATACCTGCAGATGATCACATGATCATTTTAGTGGTTCTGCTACGGAGCTGCTGAAGACACAATCTAAGGCAGTTTAAGCCATTTTAAAGAAACAGTTTGATGGGATTTTCAAATGGTTCACGGTAGAGCTGAAACAATTAATCGATTATTAATCGATTACATAATTAATCAACAACTATTTTGATAATCAATAATCGTTTTTAAGCTTTTTTCATGATCAAAACTTTTTGATCAAAAGATTTCCGATTGTTTAAGCTTCTTAAATGTGAATGTTTTCTTCATTTCTTTGCTCTGGATAACACAGAAATCATTAAAAGTTAATCATTATGAAAAATTTTTTTAGTTGCAGCTCTAGTTCACAGTAAGAAATTAACAAAACCAAATATTTCCTGTCATTTTAAACTGAGTATAATTTGTAATTAAGTAAAAATACCTTTTATATTTAATGTAAAAAGCTATTTTTTTGTCCCTAAATGATCCACCATATCAGTTGAACTTAATTTAATTCGATCAGACTCTTCATGGTGTCATTTAAACTTAACAAACTATGTATTAATTAGGGCTGAAACAATGACTCGATTTATTGATTATTAATTGATTACTAACTTAATCAAGTGTTTCTTTTTCTTTAAAGAATTAAGATACGTTTTTGGATTTTTCAGCTTCTTAAATGTGAATATTTTGTGGTTTCTTTGCTTCATATAAGATAAAAAGCTTAATAATTTTGGTTTGTGGACAAAACAAGACATTTGAGAACATCATTTCCAGGTTTGAAAAGAACTAATCAGCTGAAAATAATTGACAGATTCATCAATTATTTAAGCAATCATTAGTTGCAGCATTAATATTTATCCTATTCCATGGCTCCAGCATCAGTGTTAACATGCAGCCTCTGTCCTCCAGAGCCACACCACCCTCTCTGACTCTCCTGCTAAAAACAGGCCCTTGTGCTCCCAGCAGGCTCCTCCCGTTTCATTTACATCTTAAGCATTTCGCCGATGCCTCATCCTGAGCATCGTAGTGGGAGGAAACAGCAGGAGCCCAGCGTCTGCCTCAAGGACACGTTTGCAGAGGACGCACAGCTGCTGCAGAACCAAATCCATAGCTTTACATTTATTTTTAACGTCTGGCTGCCACGGGCGGTGCTGTATGATACTTTTAGTATACATCTTTCATAAAAGGATATGTTCAATTATTCATAAGCTAAACTGGGATTCACTTCCCCACGTGGCAGCTTCCAGTTTGCAAACATCCCTCGTAGGACAAGAATCTAAAAAGACATCGTTCATTCACACCATGAAAAAATCAACAAAATCTATTCACAGAAACGGTAACCATGCAAAAACCAGGAAACCAGGTGTTTATTGAAAGACAGGAGCAAACAAAATCCAAACTATTCTTAAACTAATTGAATGACATCATACGTATCAATACATTTATTAAGCCTCCAGCCCTCCCTCCCTGATTCAGTGATCCACAAAGTGCTTTAGTTAGTTTTGGCCGTCTGCAGTTTGTAGTTATGGCACTCAGCGTTTAAATCCACCCCACTCTGTCCTCCTGTGCATACAGTACGTACAATCATGCTACAGGACATATAACGTGTGAAAACTCGTGTGATTTGAGATGATTTACATCAACTAGAAAAAGAAGGGCCTGATACATGAAAATGTGCCTTTTTTGTTCAAATTATAAATATTTACAGGGTGTTTATTTTCATAAGAAAAAAATATAAATAGATTTTTTTGGGAGCGTGAACTCTTAGTTACTTAATCAGTTTCAAAAACTAGCATTATGAGTTATGACCAGTGCATATTATACTGAGAATTTAATTCCAGATGTTTTTTCTTTTCTTTTAAGTCTGAGCGACGATATAACTACAGGATGAAATGATCAGACATTGAGGAGGAAGTTAGATTATTTTCCCCCCTGACAAAAGACAAACATAGCTTTGAGAGAATAATGTCTGACCTTAAACAACGTTGTACAGAAGTGGCACATAGAGCATTTATGGCAACAACACATCTTTAAAGTTTGTCACATGAAAGAGAGAAGGTTCTCATGCAAATGTTGCATTATCTTAAATATCCAGTTTGTAGGAAAAAAAAAGAAGAAGAAAAAAAACAAGGTTAAATCGCTGAGATGTTCACACTTCAAATCTCTTCCAAAAGCATCTCCTTCATCTCTGGAGAAAGAGCAGGAGCGTCTGCCTCATCCGTCCGTCCCTCCATGTGTCCGTCTGTCCGTCCGTCGCGGCTCGGGCCAAGCTGACATCAGGCAGCACAGCCTCCGGCCTCATTTGGTCCCGTTGATATGTTCCACTTGATTACTGCTTCATGCTGTTCTTTATGGTCCATCTCTGTCCGGAGCACGACTGCAGCACCAGCAGGTAGCCAAAGTACACGTTTGCTGGCACCACCTCCAGACAGCGGCCGGTCGCTCGGCTGATAATCGATTCATTCTGAATTAGGAGGAGAAATTAGGTTCTGGTTATAAAAGTCATACTGTCTTTAATTGTTAATTAAAAGACTTAATAACATAATATCAGGGTTAATGTAACTCAACAAGTGCCACATTATTTTGAGAAAATATAAACAGTAACGGAGAAAAAACACCATTAAGTCAAGTCAATGTTATGAGTCTTTGCTAAAAACCTGGCAACCTTACAGAAGTATTTCACAACATACAATCTACTGGGGTCACACGGTGGTGTAGTGGTTAGCACTCTCGCCTTGCAGCGAGAAGACCCGGGTTCGAGCCCCGGTTGGAACAAGGGCCTTTCTGCATGGAGTTTGCATGTTCTCCCCGTGTGTGCGTGGGTTCTCTCCGGGTTCTCCGGCTTCCTCCCACAGTCCAAAAACATGCAATGTGGGGAATAGGTAAATTGGACACTCTAAATTGACCATAGGAGTGAGTGTGAGCGTGAATGGTTGTTTGTCTCTATATGTATGTGGTCCTGCGATGGACTGGCAAACTGTCCAGGGTGTACCCCACCTATCGCCTGATGTAGCTGAGATTGGCACAGCACCCCCCGCGACCCTCTGGTGGAGGATAAAGCAGTTAGATGATGACTGACTGACTGACAATCTACTGGAGTAATTAAAAAAGTTTAAGGTACTTAAAATTCTCCTTCAAGGTCGGCGATGAAAATCTGACAACATAACAGAAAGTAATACTCGAGGACACCACAATTCTCAAACTAGTCACCAAACACAAAAACAGTCTCCTCCTTACCTGAGAGAAATGCCACGTCTTCTGCTTTACGTTGGCGATCTTGTCACAGTTGAGGAGCTGAGGGAAGCTGCTGACCTGGTCGTCCACCACGCAGCGAGTGTCCTCCCCGGTGCTGCCCAGAGGGCCAAGGAACAGCTGACCCTGTCTGGTGTAACGTCCTATCTGCAGCAGAAATCACAGATGGCAAACACGTTTATATTAGAAAATGATTTTTATAACAAAGCCAAAGTTAATTTGGCAAAGAAGATCATGCGGTAACAGCCTGAGCGTCGTAAAAACCCTGAACAGAACAAATTCAGGTGTGAAAAATGTCTGTTTTCCATCCAATTTGGTTATTTTTGCATATCCATTTCTTTCTTGCTATAAACAGAAGACAGTATGCATTACAGGGCTGAGTGGTGGAGGAGCTGACATTAGCTGACTCAGCGCTTTAGCACAACATGCTAACAGCAGAACTCTCTCCTAAGAGGGTTTCCACTGAGCCTGTGAGAGAACCCCAGCTGTGAGTCATGCCACAGCTTAAAAACAGAGTAATGAGTTGTTTGTGTCTTTTAAAGAAGGAAAAACAGTGTCTGTATTGCACCTGAGGGCCCCATCCGTGACACGGGTGGAGGGTGGCCGTGTGGTTCTCCTTCATGCCCTGGTCCATACATAAATGGCTCACCTTCGAGTTACGAATCTGAAATCAAACAAAACGATCAAACATTAAGACGAGGGATGCAACGAACAAGTATTTTCATAAATAAACAAAGTGTCAAAAGTGATGATTTTCTCAAATGTCCACAAACCAAAAGTATTCATTTTACATTCATCAAAATAGTTGACCAATTACATGCATATTCAAAGAACACGACTCTCACTGTGTTTGTCAGTGTAGCAGTGCTTTGTTCTCAAGTCTGTGGTGACACTTAATGTGCTTTCAGGCAGACGCGGTTCTGGTTCTGGCTCCTTTCTGGAGTCTCAAAACCTTGGTCCTGTTTAGTGAACCAGCCCGCGTTCACAAGTTTAAAAAGGAACTAAAGTGGGAGGACGTTGTTCCGTGTTACTCAGGCGGAAGTAAACGCAACACTGGTGTCACTACCCGATTTGCAGTGCACATGAGAGGGGTCGCCATCTTGGGAGGGTAGGTACGGCAACTCTACTTGGACAAATATCAGAAAGACATTGCATCACTTGCATCACAAACGCTTTCCTCAAAAGGTGACAAACGCTAATCGGCAGCTGGAGTTAGCGGGATGTAGCTGCTCAAGAGCGCAGTTTGTATATGGAAATGTAATAAAGTTCATTCGGGGGGACAAAAAAGCCACCTGCGATGAAATGTTTTTGTGACATTTGTCCAAGTGGAGTTGCCGTACGTAGCTGCACAAGATGGTGGACACCTCTGCATCTGCAGCGCGAATTTGTGCAAATCGGGTAGTAACAACCGGGCACATATTTCCTCTACTTCCCACTCGTCTTCACGACCCACAATATGACACGCCCACTGATGATGTCACGGTTGGGAACCAACTATTTTTTTGGTTCCTGCTGAGACGTAATTCTTTTTTCAGTTTGAACACGGCAACTGGTTCAAAATTAGGTTTGTGAACCAGAACCGTCAGAGCCCTGCCAGTGTGAAGATGTCATGACTATGGACCTTTGAATTGTCCTGAATCTTCCCCCAACAAAACCCCAAGTTAAATGCATATAAGATTATTTCTGCTCCAGTTATTAGTGTGGGAATTATAAAAACGTCAGATCTATATTCAAACGCAGATTATCTTAGAGATACCAGAGACACTTTCTATGTCGAAATATGTTTCATAAACTCCCTCACTGTTCGTTTGTTCTTCATTTTGGCACCAAACCCACAGATGAACCAGTTTCTACTTTGCTCTTTTCTAACCTCTTCACGTCCACGCGTGACTGCTGACTCACCTCGCCGTAGAACAGCGTGTTGTTGTACCTCCTCATCTCCGGGTAAACATTGTCGAGGTACCAGTCAAAGCTCTTGCACTGCAGACTCTTCCTCAGGGCCACGCGCTGCGAGATGTCTCCGTAATCAATGCCGTGGTTCTGCATCACGAGAAATCGTTACACACCTCTTTTCTTCTCCATATCAACATTTTAAACAAATGCTAAATAGTTGCTCCTGATATAAAGATCCACCCTCTCACCCTCACCTCCATTGGTATGTTCCAGGCCAGGTACACATTAGATTTGTACTCATCCATCCAGACCTCAGCCACGCGCAGAGAGTTGCGTCGCGTGGTGAAAGCTATGTTACTGTGGTACGGTTTTTTCGTCCGTGCGATGTGAGCCACTCTGGAACAAGGCAGCACCTCCATACTGCCTCCACACAGCCACGCCTGCAGGGACATGAGACACAGAGGAGAACAAAAAGTACATTAAAACTACATTTATGCTTCTTTGACACTGCATGTAGATGCATAAGCAGCACAATTTACAAACTACTTTTACTTCCTCCCTTCAAGAACTAGGTGTCTCAGGCTCTGCACTTACCCCACTCTCATCCTATCTTCAAAACCGAACATACAGAGTAACCTGGGGAGGATCTGTGTCGGAACCCTGTCCTCTACCTACTGGGGTCCCTCAGGGTTCTGTCTTGGGCCCTCTCCTCTTCTCACTATACACCAACTCTCTTGGTTCTGTTATTCTCTCTAATGGTTTTTCCTATCACAACTACGCCGATGACACCCAACTCATTCTCTTTTTTCCCAGCTCCGACACACATGTAGCAGAACAGATCTCCGCTTGTTTGACTGACATCTCTCAGTGGATGTCTGACCATCACCTGAAACTCAATCTCGACAAGACTGAGTTTCTTTTTCTCCATTGAAAGGGATCTCCCACCACAGACCTAACCATCACCCTCGACAACTCTGTGGTAGCTCCTTCTCATACCGCAAGGAACCTAGGTGTGACACTTGGTGACCATCTCTCCCTCACTGCCAACATTGCTGCAACAGCTCGATCTTGCAGATACATGTTGCACAACATCAGAAGGATACGGCCTCTTGTAACTCAGGATCTGGTCCAGGCTCTTGTCATCTCACGCTTGGACTACTGCAACTCCCTCGTGGCTGGTCTCCCTGCGTGTGCCATACGACCTCTGCAAGTCATCCAGAATGCAGCAGCTCGACTGGTCTTAAACTTACCAAAATTCTCGCACACTACACCGCTCCTCCGCTCCCTTCACTGGCTTCCTGTAGCTGCTCGCATCTGCTTCAAGACTCTAGTGCTTGCATTCCATGCTAGGAACGGATCCGGTCCAGCCTACATCCAGGACATGATCAAAACCTACACCCCAGCCCGCCCACTCCGCTCTGCATCGGCAAACCAGGTTGCTGCCCCGTCACTGAGAGGATCACACACAGAACTCGAGACTGTTCACTGTCCTCGCTCCCAAATGGTGCAACAAACTCCCCATCGACATCCGGACAGCTGAAAGCCTCCACATCTTCCACCGCCGACTAAAAACACATTTCTTCCGACTCTACCTCGACTAAGACAACGAAAAAAACAAACAAAACAAAAAAACACTTGCTTATACATCACACTTATGACTAGCACTTTATAGTTTGGCTTACTTCTCACTCTTACTTACTTCTCGCTCTTGTTTGTACCCAAATGTTTAAATGCACTTATTGTAAGTCGCTTTGGATAAAAGCGTCTGCTAAATGACATGTAATGTAATGTAATCACTATTGATGATGTTCTAGTCACTCTCTTGTTTAATAGATCTTTTAAAATGAGGTCCCTGATGTCAGCAATTATTTCTCATGACATTTTTCTGGAACTTTTCCTCCCAGCCCCTTGTCAAATTTTTAGAAAAATATCCAAAGTATTCCCACAAGAGAATACAGCAGGAAAACCTCTAGTGAATTCACATTGTCCCGTCTCCTTCACGCTCAAACCAGGTGCCTTCCCCTCGAGACACAATTACTCAAACAAGTGCAGCAAAGAGATATTTTATATTTTTTAAAAATAGGGCATTCAAAACCGATTCTCTTTTTGAAGACTCTTTACTATTTCATGACTTTTTAACGGCACTTATCACAACAACATGAATGGAAATTACAGGAGACAGGAGGATAACGGTGGACAGCAGTGAAATGAATGTAATTCACCTTTTTTAACTCATTTTTAATTCTGCACTTCGACAGATAATAAAGTATCCTGATGTAACTGTCTTGCAGTTTATCAGCCATCATAGAATCACTGTATCGTGATAATATGGTCATCATAGTGCATGTAGTACTGTATGTACTATAGAGCTGCAACTAACGATTATTTTCATAATCGATTAATCTGTCGATCATTTTCACGAGTAATTGATTGATCCATAAAATGTCCGAAAATGTTAAATGTTGATGCAATGTTTATCAAACCAGTCAAAGTCTTTCTCAGAGTCCTGGAGATTCATATTGACCAATCCAGAGATATCGGGTGAATAAAACCACATGTAAAATTTTAGAGAGGAAATACATTTCACTTCTTCAAAGTCCATTTAACAATAATAAAAAGTATCGTAGCAAGTCTTGGCAAAAAAAAAAAAAAAATGAAAGTAACCGACAAACTCTCCACTCTCTCTGAGTGTACATTCACTTCCCTCTCTGTGACCTATTTATCTCCACTGCCCTGCTGTGAGCCGCACACACACACACGACTGGTCCTCTTAATGGGCCTCATTTATCAGCGGTGTCGCGCTACGGTGGCCGCTGCTCCACTTTAAACCTACAGAGGTAAAAGAGGGAGCGGCGGCGAAAGGGAAACTGGGTGACACACAAACCCTGATGCCTAGTTCGATGTTCTCGCCGCCGTAGACGTCCATGCCAGAGTCGAGCAGGCCCAGTTCCCCGAAGTAGTCGCGGTTCACCACGAAGGAGCAGCCGATCATGGCGGGAGTCCTGCAATTAGGAAAACACTCACTGTATTACTGATATTTACGCCTGTGTGTGTGTGTGTGTGCGTGTGTGCGCGTACATGTCTGCAGTCGGCCGTGAGGACACATTTTGATTCAAGCTCATCTTTGTGAGGACATTTTGTCCTTGTGAGCGCTACATTGACATTATTCATGTGATTAAAAACTGGCGTTTCTACTCCCTTTTTGGTCAAACACCAGCATTACTGCATTTCGCACATAAGAATAACAAATTACTGACCTAAGCTTTAACAGCAATCATCCATCCTGTGTGACACAGATCAGTGCCACAGGTGCACCCTTGGTAAATTGCTGTGGGAATATATGGAGGTGTGCGCGTTTATAGGTCGTACAGTAATGATAATGGTGCACAAGTCACAAAATAGACCTTTTTTTTTTATTTTTGTTCATAAAAACAAGCCAAACGACCTTTCAAATGTGACGTATTTCCAAATTTCACAAATTCTATCTGATTTTAAAAAATCTCAGGTGTGTTTACATAGTTGATGAAAATGGAAAAAAAATGTTTTTTAAATCAGATTGCCTATAGGTTGTGCTGCAAAAAAAGGATATGACACTCTACAGTGTATTGCACATAATTATAGCCTCTGTATATATACACATTTTAATATAGTCATGGAAAAAATCAGCCTAAATGCTCTGTGTTCTCAGGGTAATGTGGAGGAGGAGGTTGACTTGAAGTTGACTTGCCTGATGGGAGCAGACATGTCCCCCTCGTCCCACCACTGTTTGGGTGGGCTGATGTACATGCACCACAGCTCCCAGTTGTACCCGTGGCCCGAGTTCTCGTAGCGCTCCACCTCGAATGTGTCGTGCTTGATGTTGTCGATGGAGGGCAACAGGATTCTCTTGTGGTCCTCTTTTATTCTGGCCAGGACTGGCTCAGCCCTGACACACACACACACACACACACACAGAGTAAGGGTCCCATAATGTCCAGTTTTGTCATCATGGAAAACACTACTTTTAAAAATGTGACTTTTGCGACTGCAATTGCAAAGTAATTTTTCAATAGAACATGATGTTAATTTTGTAATTTATAGTCCTATTTAAAGGTGATAAAATATGTCACCTATGAGTGGACACCAGTGTGATTTACACAGTCTTGTATAAAGTACCTTAAAGGCAGTAAAAGTACAAGTATCTTACCAGAAAATGACTTTGGTAGAAGTTGAAGTCACTTTTTTAATAACATTATTCAGTAAAAGTCAAAGTATATGATATTTACTGTACTTAAGTATCAAAAGTGCTTTCCTGATGTAATACCACTGAGATAGGGCGAGTTGCAGCGTGTGAATGTGTGAAAACTGTAGTGTACAACAGCTCGTCAAGACTAGAGAAGCTCTATAGAAATACGGACCATTATCAACTCTTCTTCTGATTATATTTGGTAGTAACAAAGATGTATTGAAGTAAAAGTTGCTAGATTTTAGATGTATTTAAATGCAAAATAATAAAGCAAGAAGCAGATATACGTAATAAACCAGCATGTGTGTGTGTGTGTGTGTGTGTGTGTGTGTCTCAGGATGTACATTTTCATTGTTTGCAGAAGTTTTGGCCCTCGGGGAAAACTGAGGATCCCGAGTTAGAGACTCACTAAAACACGGCACACGACTTTCTTCAGATCTTTTTACGTTGTACCAAATATTTTACAGATTCTATTTGATTCAGCTCAGTGCAGCTCTGGAGGCCATACACATAAACATGGGTATGGAGGGATATATATATATGAATATAAATAATGTGTGTTTATGCTGACTGAAGTGGGTTGTGTACACACTCTAAACATACACACTGAGCTGGAAAACAAATGTCAGGCTCACAAAAAGGTGTCAGCGGGATGTGCTGCATTCAAGTGTTTATGTCTCAAAGACATCAGCTTCATTTTCTAAACAACTGCTCAAATGTACTTTTATGAACAGACTTCCTGCCAAGGGCATTCTTTACTTCTCGTTTCTGTTGTGTTTGTCCAATAATGAAGATGTAATGCCCTACAGTATCCTTCAATCCCGTTTCTACGTCTTCCTTCACTCCTTATCTTCAAGCTCCTCAGGTGTGAAATTGCCTCGTGTTTCATTTATCCTTTCATTCCCCTCGTTCAATTGATTTCTTTTTCACGACGCGGTGAAACTTTCTTTTAAAAGGGTGATGCGTAAACTCCACTGTTGTTACTGCGGTTATTGTGATTTGTAATTCGGCGAGTCTTGTGCCGTAGTCCTCGTAAATGGATGAAAAGACATTTTTTAATCCAGACACACACACACACACACGCAAAGGCGTTAGGATAAGAAAAAGGAGAGATACTGTGTTGATGCATTGTGAGCAGAGTTGCTGTGCAATAATCAGGAACGATGAATGTTAATCAACTCGAACCGTTGTGGATCATTTTGTAAAATAAGACACTGAAGGAGTTCAGCGTGTATTAGCTTCTGAGAACGCAGCAGAAAAAGTAAATCACGGCGGCTCCACCTTTAATCCTAAGTGAGGCCCTTAAATCAACAACGCTATATACACTGCATCTGCACTGCCCCCAATATTCCTGTGAATATTTCATCTTACAGATGTGAGACATTAATTGCTGTGCACAGTGAACTCGGGATATGTGACACCACCATGTTTATGTGTAGACCATCTATCATAAAAATGAGATTTTAGAAATTTAGAAAACTTTATTTTTATAAAAGTTTATTTATTTGGCAAATAATAAAATTCACCTTTTTATATCCAATTTTGAGCTGACTCACTGGAGTTAAATTTGAATGTATTCAAGCATAATATTAAACCGCTAATAACTATAATTTGACATTGTAATCAAGAAATAATAATGTGCTTAACGACTAACCCTAAACAGTAAATTAAAAATAGCATTTTGGGTAAAGAGCTTCTACATACTGGTGTATTAATCATTACAGAAACATAAACGCGGTTAATTATGGGCATTTGTGGCTTTGTGTGGTGGTCTAATAAGATTCCAAACTTTCCTCACCAGGACGGCGTAAACTCCACATGGGCGTCAAAAAACCCTGTGACTTCGGCAGTTGCGACCTTCCAGCCCTCGATTCTGGCTCGGATCAGACCCTCTCTCTTCTGGTTCCTGACGATCTTCACCAGACCAGGGTAACGCTTGTTCACATACTCCTCCAGTGGTGCTTTGAGCTGCTCTGCAGGGCATAAAAATAACTACAGGTTAAAAAAGAGAGGGGGCGAGACGGTCCTTTAAATCCGCGCTCACGGCGTCATCCTTCATGCTGACAAGTCCTTGGATAACATTGTTGCAGCTCTGCCAGCTCCAGGTTTACAGCACAGTAGTTGACCCTGACCTTTGAACTCCAACAGAAGGGGGATAATTTAAAAGAGTCACATTTTATGTTGCCGTTTGGATCAGAATTAGGCCATAAAAAAAAACAAAAAACTGCATGACAGTTTTGCCATTAAAAAAAAAAAAAAGTGATTTGCATCTTTGGAAATCGGCCAGACTGTCATGTGCACGGAGTGTAACGGTGACTGTCTCTGCTTTCAGAAGCAAACTTCCCGTCGTAAATTATCTCCACTGACATCATTTCACAAACCTGTACAGATTGTCATACAATTACTGATATTATGGGCTATGTTTTCTTAAAATGTAATTGATGCTGTGGACTTGTGGCTTCCTCTACAGGAGCATCTTTGACAGTTGGAAGCTTGGGTGGTGATAATATTGTGGCTGAAATTCTAAATCTTTTATCCTGAACACTATCACTTTCTTGTATTAAATGTTATCCATAAAGATTCTGCAGGCAGCCTTTAGAAATGTTGTATTATTAGCAGGGTTGAACGATTTTTAATAAATACCTTATTATCTTGACTGAAATTGTAGTTACGATATAAGAGGTCATTTTTACGTCATTCGTCTCGTTTTCATTTGAAGAACATTTAAAAATGATTACTGCGCGATATTTGTGCAGATCTGTGAGAAACAAAGATGTTTTCTTCAGTCTATAGAATAAGATGTGTTTAAATGAGGACAGTATTTAACATAAAATGGTCATTTGATACACATTTAAGAAATATTGCGCCTCCTGCCATTTGAAAATTGCAGTAGTTTCGATTAAATTGCTCAGCCCTAATTATTAGTACGATTTCAAATGAAGCATTATGGATTAAATCAAAGCATCTTCTTTCAAATCAAACAGTGATATTTCATTGTCACTGTTCAGTCAAAAACCCACCACAAGCACGAACACACACACACACACACACACACACCCACACATACACACACACAGAGAGGAAGAGGAAGAGAAAGATGACATTGTTCTCCTTTCTTCTCTTCCCTCTGGTGTTTTCGGAGCTCCGCAGACTCCAAACAGCACAGAGGGGAGTCTGAGGTTTCCTGGGCGTCAACAAACGCAGCCACGTTTGATCTCTCAATCAACTCATCAGCCGTTTCCCCTCGGACCAAAACACCCACAAACCTTCTTCCTCTGGATCACACACACACACACACATTTAAAAACTCCTTACACCAAAACACATTTCTCATTCCCGCTTCTTTTCGCCCCCATATTTCTCTCCGTGTGCCTCTCTCTGTCTCTCTCACACACACACACACACACACACACACACACACACATTCTTGATCACAAACTCATTCTCTATGCTGTCTCTTCTCTCACACACACACACACACACACTGTGTGCGTCTCATGCAGTGATAGTGGCGAGTGGTTATTGTTTGCATGTCTCAGCCCTCAGCTCCTCTGCAATCTCTTCCCCCATGTGATTGATAGCTGGCGTTCAGCCAAGCAGCAGCAGCAGCGTCGAGGGATGTGAGTGAGGAGAGTAGACAACAGTGGCAGAGGTCTCTCTCTCTCTGTAACTGTCTCTCTCTCTCTCTGTAACTGTCTTTCTCTCTCTCTCTCATGTTCCACAGGGTGAGGCCGCTACATGTTTTTCTTTGTGTCAACTAATAGAAGAGTGCCATGGAATAATGGCTGACACTTTTTTTGGTGCAGACCTATTCTGCTTCACTTCAACTCGGATAACTTGTTTATCAATTCCACCATCATCTTAGTAGAGGTCGACTGACATTTCATAAATATCAACAATAATAATAAATCATTTGTCGGATAGATATTTATTCTTATTAGAATTAGCATTCCACCTTTTCTCTGGATGTAAATAGTTCAGTAATGTATTCTCATTTGGTTCCTCACTCTTAAAAGAAAGGAAATGGACAATCAATCCACTCGAAGTATCCATAAGACCAAGAGTCTTCTTCTCTTATAATCGTCTTATAAACTATAACTATTGGCTTTGAACAATCTCTTAAATGAACTGTCATTGAAAGCATGCGTCTGTTCTTCCCAATGAAAAGGGTCATTGCAAATAATTAGTCACATGTCATGATAAAGAGTGATACAAGGCTGTCTAACACAACAGTTATTTTATCTATAATTTGGTTTGTAAGCAATCTGTTAACAAATGTTCACTATTACTATTATACCATCATGCACTTAGTCATAAATGTTTTCCTCCCAAAAATGTATTACTTCCACTAGCGCGACACGACTGAACGTTTGATGGAAGTGATTCTGTGAACAAATCTTTTCAATTAACTGATTCTAATGATTCAGTACATCAAAAATAACTGCTTTACAAGTCATGAGTCACTCGTTTGTGTGTGTGTCGCAGTTTCATGCAGCCGTGCTGTGAAGACCCTGCCCACGTTGAGGAGGTTCTGTACTGTAATGGAAAACCAACCAAACCGTGTCGAGGCGAGGCGAGGCAGTACTATGTATTGTGTAATGTATAATTGTTGCAATGTGCATTCATGTGACTTCTTTATTGTGCAAACAGAGGGGAAAACTTGCACCAAATAAAACGGTAGCATATAGCGGCCATCGGCTAACCCTGATTTAAACCATGTGATGTGTCTCCTCACAATAGGAACCAACGGGGTTCAGGCTGAAACAGACAGCGAGGGAAGACAGTCACAGAAAACAGGTAAGTTTTTGTCTTTTGTTGACCATAGAAACAGGACATTATCAGCCTCATTCTTTTAATCTTTTTACTTCCTGTTTCCTTGTTGTTTGTCTGTTTTCCATTTTGTTAAGAGTTCTCTCTCTCCATCTCTTACCAGAATCCATTATCTTGTATTACCTCCCTCTCTTCTGTGTCCAACTCATTTATCTTAGAGCCTCTCTGACTCTCTCTCTCTGACTCTCCCTTCATTGTCTTCAACCACTTCTTCCCTCCTCCTTTTCATTTTGCCTGTTAAAAAAACCCCTGTTCACTATTTTCTTTTACCTCCATTTGTCCTTTTCTAATTTCTCTCCAACACAGACATCATATATTTCCTTCATTCCTTTTTTTTTCTCCATGGTTCCTTTTTTTCTGCCTGGTTTCATCTCCTCTCTCTCTCTCTCTCCCTCCCCCTCTCTCTCTCTCTCCGACCCTGCATCTCACAGCACCTGACTTGGCAGCACTGACCAATAAATAAGCCGGGGACATCTCTCCTGTGACATCCAATTGTGGTGTTCCACTTCTATCTGTCTGCTCTGCAAAAATTTAGCGCCATCAGTCACTTCCTGAATGCGACGCCTCAAAAGAAATGACCACCGGGCTTTTGTGAAGAAGCCGCTCAACGCCTTGTTAAGGCGACAAATCAACCTTCCGTCCCGCGGTCGACTCTTATAAGATGTCATGTGACTGCATGTTCATGAATAACACGAATACATGTGTGATCAGCGGGTTTGTGTTCAGCTCAAGCCACAACCCACAACTGCTTATATGGTCATCCTGGGGGTGTGTGTTTATAGTTGGTCACATCTTCAGGTTTTACAAAACGCGTTTTTTCGTGCTCTCTGAGTCAAAATTATGATTCATTTTATGTCGCATTTTTTATTTTAAAAACTGGAGGAGTGATAATTGCGCAGAAGTCACGAAATAGACTGTTATTCTTCTATTTTTGTTCATAAAAACAAGCCAAGCCAAGCAAAATTTCAGCAATTCACTCAAAAATTAAGTATTTTAGATTAAAAAAAACAACCAAATATTTCATTGCCTATAGGTTGTGCTGAAAAAACTATACAAGACACTATATTGCACATTCTTATAGCCTCTATATAAGTTCTAATATAGTAAAGGGGAAAAAAACAGCCTAAATTCTCCGTTTTGATTGATATAATAGTTAATGTTTTGTGGTAATTTCATTCTAAAATAAACCTTTAAAAACCAAAGCAAAAGTTATAGAAATTATAGTCTGATAAAGTCTGATGCTGACCTTAAGTGTGAATGTCAGAGTGGATGGTTGTTTGTCTCTGTGGCCCTGTGATGACGAGGATAAAGCGGTAAAAGATGAAGATGGAATTCTTATTTCCATTTAGCATTTGGTAACACTAAAAGGACATTTTCCAAGAACGTAAGACACGCAGTGCAGACAAAATCAGTGAAAAATCAATACTAGACTTCAGGCATTATCATCCGGAGTTGCTTCACGTGTCTCTCTGTGTTCTTGTCACAGGAGAGAAAAGGAAATCGTTGCTCTCCACTCACCGTCATCGCTGTTGTCGTCCACCAGGATGATGTCTTTGAGCAGGTGAGCTGGCGTGTGATTGACGGCTGAATGGACTGAGCGCAGGATTACGGACAGGGCCTCGTTGACGAAGATGAAAATGAGGGAGATCTGCGGGAGGTCTCTCGGGTAGCTGACATTTCTGCATCTGCACAGAAAACACAACCAACTCTTAAATACAACATTTGCACAACAGCGGCCTACAAACCCTACATTCTGAGCTTGACGCGCTTCACGTGCTGCCGTCAGTACCATAGAAGAATAAACCGTCTCCATGGCGGTGCTGACATCTTGTTCAGTTAGGCTGAATATCTGCAACTATGTGCTGCTTCCTGTTTGACTGTAATCACCAGGAGTTTTCCCCCCCAAATTGGTCTGGTCACAGTGTGTCTGCTGCAGATAGGAGGCCTATTTTTACTGCTGCTTTGTTGGAGCAGCTCTAATGAAGGGGGAAGATGTCGGGTGACACAGCAGCTTTAAGTTTAGTAAAAGTGGGAGAGGAAACACCTTCTTCACTCACTCGCCTCGTTCCCTTTGATCACTAATATTATTTCCATGGGAAATGAAATTGATTTTGATTATGTAGCTTTTTTGCTCTTTTTGGCAGGACTGACTGAGCAGTGGAGGACGGTGGAATCACAGCAAGTGTTTTTACTTCTTACTAATGTTGTTTATATTAGCAATAATACTGTAGGCATCAAAAGTTGAGTCCTGTGGTTTCAGCTTCATAAATATGTTCTGGCTTCTTTAATCCTCTATTAGAGCAAAGTGAATATGAATCATTGTAGGGCTACAACAATGAATCACTTGACCGATTACTCAATTGTCAACATTTTGATCATTGATCATTGTTTTATTTAATATAAAAACAAGTTCTGTGGTTAATTGTGAATATAATATTTCTAGTTTCTTTTTTGTTTGTGGACAAAAGCCATTCCGAGGTTTAGGAATGACCAATCAACCTTTTTCAAAAACAATTTATGTGAAAAAACATTAAAAAAAATTTACTATGATATTAAACATCACTTAATAATAGGAAATGTACTTCCTGAAACAGTGCTATTTTCTCATATACGAGTAGAGATAGAACCGTTTAGTACATACAGCTGCCAAAAAAAGTCACGTGTCGAGGAAGGCAGAGGAATCTCCAGGAATTAACTGACTGAAGGGAGCAGATTAAAAACCTCCATCACACTAATATAGTTTACACACAGTATGTATAATGTACAAGGCAGGAGACGCCAAAGTAATTATGGTAATAAGTAAGAAGAGGGGGAGGAAGGAATGGTGTGAATCAGTGTGACTGGTAACAGCAGTGTGCAGCAGGCAGAGCAGAGCAGCATGAATGATTCAAAGTGTGAGAGTGTGAACTTGTCTTATGACACGTACAGCCTCATTGATACATGCCAGTGTCACTGTGCGAGTCAGCTCATCGGCTGGTGACTCTTCCTTTAACTTCCCGGCTTCTTTATTTATCAGCCCATATTTAAAAAGGTGCAAAATAAACCCACAATCTCTCACTTTCACAGTTGTGCAAAAACCTACAGCGTTTCTAATTGGCACAACCTGATCCCTCATATGATCTTTGGTTTTTTTTCATCACTCTCTGTCTCTTACTCTCCTCTTTCATCACCTCCTCTGGGCTTCGTGCTCTACAGGGACCACAGGTTACTGTAAACATCGCAGACTCTTCAGACTCTGGCTCACACGCTGCTGCTGCTGCTGCTGCTGAGCCTGAAGGTATCACACACACGTCAACATGCCTCGAGTGTCACTTTGATCCCAACAACAGAAAAGAGACACACACACACACACAGGTGTAGGTGAGTTGGAAAATGGGACACATCACCACCTAGTGTAGTGGAGGAGAACAGGCTTCATTCAATCCAATTGGGTAGCCAATAACCAGAATATTGCCCTGATTCTGACCATTTAGATTATGAGGGAAATTATATGGGAAATGCACTTTATTACATTATCGGGAAGTTATTACATTATCAGGTTTTAATACATATTCAATGGACTCAAGTGCAAATTTTTATTACATTATCAGGTTCTACAGGGCATTATAATAGAAGAAGATTAAGATTAAGTTCCACGACTTGATCTGATTATTGCGTGTTTATTCAGATTCAGAAAACTTTATTGGTCCCAGACGGACAATTCATCTGTAGCTTCCCACACACAATTTCCAACAGTTCACACATACTTAGACGCAAACATACAGACATAAAGCAGATCACAAGATGGGGAAGAAAATGAATGAATAAGGTTACTAAAATTAGTCAAATTGACTCAGATCCAAGTTTAGTTGTTTGATAGCTGAGGGTACGAAGGATTTGGAGAACCTAATTGTTCTGCTCAGGGGCAAAAGAACCAGGTGCAACCTGAGGGTAGAAGCATGAACTCAGAGGCCAGGACGTGATCAAGAACATTGATAATGATTTTAGCTGCCTGATCTCCCCCAGACTGAACACAGATCCCTATGTCTGACCCCAGTCATTCTGCAGCAGATGTTTACAACGCTGCTGAGAGCATTTCTGTGCTTGGAAGGTAAAACACTGTACCAACAACAAGTATGACCTTATTCTGTTTAAGGTCATCAGAAAATGCGGTTTACATTTTGTTGTCCATGTAAATGAAGAAGCAGATTTTCAACGTTTATGATTAGATGCCAGCATGGTGCATCAGAAATTTAACAGTCAACCATAAAATTGAAATGAAGACATTTCTCACTTGCTGGGCCGGTGGTCTGGTATGTTGCGATCCAGAGAGATTCTGTCACTGAGGTAGGCGTTGTAGCCGTACCTCTCCCTCAGGTTTTTGGCGTCGCTCTCCTCGGCTGGAGACAGCGTGGCGGGAAGGCCGCCTTTCCCCCGGCCGCCAAAGCCCTCAATCAAGCCCAGAGATTTAGACAGACCTGCGGGAGACAGAAAGGGGAGAAGATTGGATGTCGGGATATTTTAGTCCGTTCAGTAAAACACTCGGTGGCTCACAGCTGATAGCCTGCCTCCCTGTCACAGCGCACACCTCATAAGATACATACAGCATGTAGGCAGCCGCTGTCACAACAGGTGCACGTCAGAGTGTATCATTAATGCCGGCACAGATTCACATAGAATACCATCTATACTTGGCCTGTACCTGAATACACTCAACCAGACCCTGTTTCATGGTAACATTTAAAAACATTTCCTTTTGAACACAAATTCAAAGCTTTCCACTCTTTTAAATTAGTGGCAGAACGAGTGGATTTGTGGGCAGCAGAGTGATTTCACTTACTATGCTTTACTAAGAAAAGCCTTTGCGTTGGCAAACATCCTGCTGAGGTCACCAAACCCTGACCTCTGACCTCCCTGGCACACATTAGTGTGAGGGGGCTACTTAAAGGAAAGAGGCTTCAACAATGAATCCATCAGTAATCAAGTAAAAACATTTTTTAGTCAAAAACTAGTGGATAACCTGGCAATATTGCAGCAAAAACAACATTTTATATAATATTTAAAACACATTTTTGTGATTTTTGTGAAGCAACGATAATCAACACCTAATTGCTGCAGGTTTGCACAGTTGGCGACTGATTTTCTGCAAAAGGGAAGTGATTCAGACTTTGTAGAACACAGAGCTGTTATGCTCAACCCTGTTCCGCACACTACACTGTAAAATATGTGACCGTACATTCACAGTAAATCCATCATCCTGTGTCCCTGATAGTCTTCTGTCAGAGTAAGTTAATCTTTGTAGTAAATTATTATAGTGAAATGACAGCTCATGTGACATAGTAATAGTGGGATTTCACATTACTTCCGTGTATAAATCCTGCATTTTACTGTCCTAACAATAGTTATGCCACACATTATTGTCATACTGGCAGCATTTTCCTGTGTACTGTATATTACTTTTACAGTTGTTAAGCCATATATTTTTTAACTTGCCTGTACAAATAGTGCTTTTGAGAATAAAGTTACAGTACTTATGTCACATATTATTGTGATTTTGCAATGTTAATAAATTCAAATGTATTTTACTGTAACTTTAAAGTAGTTATACAATATTTTTATGTAAAAATATAGTAATATATGGTATAACAGTAGTTATACCATATATTACTACGATTTAGCATATTATTTTCTCTATATACTGTATTTTACAATGACTTCACTGTAGTTGTGCCATATAATACTTTTTTGGCCCTGTAAATACTGTATTTTACTGCAAATGAAAGGGGTTATATAGAACTATATATTCATGTATGCTGTATTTAAATGTCTTTTTTTTAGCTGCATGTTTTTGTTCCATGGGGGTAAATCAGATCAGGTGGGTAGTTTAGTTTAAACGCACACTGCACTTTACCGTTTAATTGCCGGTACACCACGTCCTCCAGAGAGCTGAGTCTCTTCAGCAGGACCTCATGGCTGATGCTGGGCCCCTGCACTGTCCCGTTCCCCCGGGGCCTCTTCCCGTCAGCCAGAGCCTCCGGACCGGCGGGCCGGACGCTGCGTGTGTTGCACTTGGCCCAAAAAGTCATGAAGCCGGCAACGGCGAGCACGTTCAGCACCAGTAGAAGCCTCCATCTCCTAAACACAAAAGCCATTAAAAAGTCACCGGTGTCCGGGCTCTCGAGAGGAGAGCAGGGCAGTGAAGAGGGGCCACGGCCGGTGAAAGAAAAGCTGCAGCCGGGGTTAAATCCGTAGACCTGAGAGCCACCGAGATGATACTGCAGTCCCGAGTCAGGAAGCCGCTCTCTGTGCGTTCTTCACCGGTGTGTTATTTTAGGAAGCGTCCGATGAAATATGCGGCGCCTGGTCATCGGTCTCCATCACCGACACTCGCAGCCTGGAAGTAACCAACAAAGAGACTCGCTTATGTTGCGCTTGTGGGAGCAGATCCGCTCCTTAATAATTAAACAGTGAGGAGATGATCGGGTCTGCGCGCAGGAGAACACGTCCAGTCCTCGCACATCATCACCATCGTCGGTCTCCTCCTTCACCACCACCTCCTCCTCCTCCTCCTCCTCCTCCCCCCGTCACACGCCGTGATGATCTCAATGAGGAGCAGCTGCGCGGATTAGACGGAGGAGCAGAAGCAGCATCAGGAGCAGCAGACACACACACACACACATACACACATACAGCGCCTTCCGTGTCAGGTTTGGACCAGGTGTCACTTCATTGTTTATCACATTCTTTCTAACACAGTATAATATTTACTGTGCGCCGATCAGCATTTAAAGCAGCTATCTGTTTTAAAGTGACAGTTCAGGGGTTTTTTGGAGGGTGGTTGTGTCAGGTACTGCAGTGCCTGACACAACCACTGCCCACAGTTTCGGTGTTATGTCTTATTTATGGCCGGGGACAGACCGGGACAGAAAACACTTCTGTGTCATCCCATATTAGCTGAGCTGGTTAGAAGTTGCCCTTTGAAGACAGAGTCCTGGGTTTGAAACCCTGCTGTGACAGATAGATATGTTATTCATCTCATATTATGTTATTAATATCTGACTCTTTTTTTTTTATTTATTCATTTCAAAATAATAATTGTGACAATGAAAATGAAGTTATTCTTAAACAGTGCATTTGTTTGTTTCATTTACTGTATTTTATTTTATTTTTTTTAAAAAAAAGAAGGTCTGAAGGACCAGTTGGGACCCCAGGAATCTTCATATTATCAAATCTGGCTCTCATAGAAAGTTTGGACACCCCTGACGTAAAGGCTACATGTATAAGACCAGTACACTTTAAATAAAAATGTGTTGTTTTTGGACAAAGTAAATGTGTAAAACGCAAAATAACACATGTTGCGTGGTTTTATGCACATCATGTGCAGAATGTGTTACGCTACTGGCCAATCACATTGCGTATCTGCTCCGGCTCGCTTGGCAGAGACGTCTTCTGGGATGAATCAGTGATGAACAGGTAAAACTGAACTTAAACTGTGACACAAATGGCACTAATGAACCGTTAACTTGTGTAGCTTTAGCTAGCAATGACTTGTTGTTTTCATTTAGACTTAATACACAGGAGAGTAATTTGGGCAAAAAGAAGCCTTGTTATTATACATGAGGGATATTAGTCCTTACGTTGCACAAGTGGTTTGACATAATTCAATGAACTGGTTTAAGTGAATAATACTTTTTTATTTTGAATAACGAATCACGAATGAATGTTAAATATAACTTAATATTGGTCGAAAACATAGAAAATAAAGGAATTGTAATAAATTGATGCCAGGCTTGTCGGTGTCATCACTGTTGTTTTGTTATAAATGCAACAGCCTTTTTGAACTGTTTGGTGAAAGTCGAGTTAACTTATATTACATTAGACAAGAAGGACAACTATTGGGTATAAGTAGGATGTTGAAAATGATTATATAGATTTAAGCTAAATGGGTTTTTCATCTCTTATGTCACGCAACCCTTCTGATACACTTGATATATTTAACTGTAAAAAATGGAAATATTCTATGATAAACGCTAATTTAAAAAAAAAAAGTGAACTACATTCTTGGCAGGTATTACAATTCTATACTTGTCAACATTATTTTTTCTTGCTCTGATTTCTTCTGTACACTATGTAATGATACTTTTTTCTTTGCAGTTGCCCAAATGGAGTCCTGCGAAAAGGACACTTGTCCACCACCAGACTCTGAACGCTTGTAGCCATCTATAAGGATGCCACTGAAACATGCAAGAAAGTGTTAACAGTTACCAATGCCTCACCTGTTATTCAGAGATGTCACATTCAGTGCAGTTAGAACGGTTTCTGAAGTACAACAACGACTTCAATGACTGTGACACAAGTACAGTCATTAATGACTACGACAAGTTCCAAGTTCCCTCCAAGAGGGATTTGGTTTTGTATTTTGTAGAATGACCTCGCTGCACAGCTGAAATCTGTCCTGGAAAAAAAGGCTCCAGACATACTGACTGAACACCAGCTGACAGGCACACTGTCCACCAACAGCAGAAAGAATCTGAGACTGTGATCGTAGAGAAATGTGGATTGTAAATTGGAGACTGATTTTTTTTTTTTTTTAATATCATCAATACCACAGCAGAAAGCCTCCACATCACCAAACTTTGGTGTCTGAGGTTAGAAGCTAAGCACAACCCTCTCAATCATCTAACGATCATCTGACACTGATGAACCAGTCTTTGGAGAAATAGTTCATATCCTCAGGTAGAAAATGGCAACGCTCTAGTTTTTGTACAGTTTGTTCATGTGCATTTTTTTGATGTTCTGTTAAAAGAGTTGATGAGTTTAAAGTGCTACAAATGCCTTGGAATCTGTCTTCACAGCTCACGTTCCAGCACTCTTTACCACAGCCTTAGTCATATCTGTACGTGTATAGATACTTACCTGCCTTTTTGTACCTCTGCCGGATGTGATTGTCCTCCCGTGTATCAAACCTCTGCCTGGAAATAAACTCTGTTCACTGACTGAATCCTGCCTTTGAGTCCTTTGTTCTGCCTTGCCCTTGTTCTCGACATTCATACTTCTTTTAGGGGAAATGAGATGTATATCAACCTAACTGTTGTCTAAATTTCATGTTAAGAAAAATACATACAAATAAATATGGTGCCATATTTATTTGTGTTTATTATAGATGACATTTCTGATGACTGTAATTTTCACAACACACCTGTGTTAATATGTGCGTATTTCATGTAAACGCATACCTGTGTTTATTATTTACACATTATTACACATCTATGTGTTAATCTATCGCACACAGACAGTGTGTTATATTATTTACACAAGTGTCCCAAATTCAACTCATCAATGAGTAGGAATTTATCACAGGTTGTGTTAATTTTGACACATCCTTGTTAAGAGTGTAATAGAGAAAGAATCACAGTTTGGTAAATAGGAGTTGAACTGATGTGGTAAATACAGAACTTCACAATTTCACAGCATTTAAATGTGTGAATTTGTGCAGAAATAGGTCACCCAGATAACTGGGATGAATCAAGGAGTTGGGTAACTCTGCAACTTAGTGTGAGACATGCCAACACTGATGTGCAGGCAGCCCGGGAGGAGAGAGACAGCCAGAGACGGAGAAAAAGAGGTATCGTGAGATCAAAACCAGCACTAGATGGTGAGAAATGAGGCGAGAGACAAACAGAAAGAAACATCAAGAAGAAGAAGCAAGTGAATCAGTGAGATGCACACAAGGCGGCAGAGACGCAGAGAAAAAAGGGGGGAAAGAGTTTTAGAAAAGACTGGTTTGGAATGCAGACACTGGAGACGAATCAGAATTCAAAGGGAGACAAAAAAAAATCCTAAAGCAGGAGATAGAGAGGAAAACTGAGAACAAGAGAAAAATGTAAGATTGTGCGGCAGCTGTGTAGAAGATAACAAGGTTAAAAAAGGACGTGCAAGAGTAAATATGAATTGATTTTCGCTAACGAGGGGAATATGATTGTCTCAGGGAAGTCATGAACTACATTTCTTCCTTGGAAACGAGTAAAAACACAGTGTCAAGTTGTGTAGTTGTGTTCTCTGCTCTACATTCTGTCAGTGTTTAAAACAGATATACCAGGTTTGATGAAGTGTGTTTGTGTGTTATCAATACTGACTTTGCCAAGCACCAGCCTGGGGCCCAGACACTAATAACGTGGCTGCCAGAAAACAGAGTTTAGCCACTTATCAAAAGACCTAATAAAATCTATGCCAGCTTAAGTCAACAGTTCTGTCTTATGAATCTGTTTTTCTTGCAGTAAGACGGCCTTTTCCATGTGGAAACTAAAGTTTGCGAACTGTCCTCTGCTGCCTCCATCAGTGAATTGAATCGCTTTATCTTGTGGCATCATCGTTGAATCATTGTGTCTGGGTTTACCTAAGAGACCCAAACTTGCCAAATGAGATGGCAGTAGACCAACAAGTCCCGTTTCTCCCACAAGCTGAAATTGCAGAGATTTTCTCTATGGACTTTGGTATAGTAGAGTGTAAAGCCCCGTTTATGGTGATATAAAGCATCAAACATATGGTAAAGTTTATACACAAATGGCTATTTACACTCACATTCACACCTGTGGCCAATTCAGTTTCCAGTTAACTTAAGCCAAGCCTGCATTCTTCTTTGGACTGGAGGAGAAAACCCCTTGTACACACGAGAAGAACATCATCAGTTTTCATGTGCGAGCTGCAGCTTTGGCTGTGGAAATGCCTCGTTACTGTTCATATCCCCCTGATGACAGATGAGGTGGATAAGAATGTTTACTCATTCTGTAGGACAGGACGGCGCACTGCTGCAGAAATAGAAACACATTTGGTAAATGGCAGTAAATAACTTGCACATTTGCTGCAGTAAAACAACAAAGTGCAGGACTGGCTGTTTGGTCCAGTGGTCGATAATGCAAATGATGATCCATAATTGTAACCTTGAGCTGGCTGGACATTAATAATTTGAAATAAAATATTGAATTAACATTTTAATTGGTCAGCATTTTAATTATGGATATCACCGAGGACACGAAAGGCAAAAGTAATTAACTAAATACTGGACAACCTGAAGCGTTCTCATGATGCTCGTTTACCCCATTTTTCAACAAGAAAGATTCCTTTTGTGACTTAGGACACATGTGGGTTTTAAGACCTCACCTATAAATGATAAAAACAATAACAACGTAATTTTACACAGAATTTAACTCAAGTATTTCACTGACGGCAGCTTTAAGCTCCACTACAGGCCGGAGAAGACGAGGTAGGGCAGGGAGTAAAGCTAGCTGGGTAATTATAAGTGGGACGGTGAGGGTCCGCTGGGAACGACGAGAGGATTTGACGAGATTATCCTATAAACAGTGTGGCGAGTTTCTCAGTCATCAATGCCAGGATGAACTCTGGCAAACCAGTGATAGAACTGTTCTAAAAATTAGCCCAGGGACAAAACCTCTGCACAAGTTAATACCATTCTCCATGAGACTCAGTGTGTTGCTGAGCAGTGGGAGGAAGTTAATCACTGCGCTGTGGGGAGGGGGAAAAAATGATCCAAAACCCTGACTTTGTCTTTTACTAAAAGCGTATTATATTCATGCAGTGGTACATTTATTGGTCCCACAAGAGTCTTTGGCATGACACAAAGACAGAGTGACCTTCATGTCAGGCTGATGGGAGGGTGTCTTCTTTTTCCATGAGATCAGAGTGTGTAGCACATGGCAGTGGGGTTGTACGCACCAACTATATTCAGTGAGCCGAGGGGTATTTTAGGTGAATCTCAGCCCACCTACACGTCCCCGTCTGTAACAGAGTCCCTTTCACAGTTGACTGTTTTTTTCCAGTGCTGAAAAGCTGACAGTTGAATCATAACTCAAACAAATACACAATGCAGTTTTCCATTAAATGACCTTTAAAGCTCTGTAAAGCGGATTATTTTTCTGTCATGGTGGCGTATTTCTGAAACCTCTGGATATTGAAGAGAGGCGTCAGTCAAAGCCAGCGTCCATAATTTTTGTTTCTATAATATCACTGAAATGCTTTCAAGTCCCAATAGCCATCGAAAACAAAACTTGTCCTCAGAGCTTCAAACAAATGTGAAGTTATTGATCAATAGTTCATTTAGAACCTTTCAGCTTGTAATCCAACTGGTCTGAGAGATAACATTTCTGCACGTTCTAGGCTCCGTTTTTAACCAGTTACTAGTTTTTGACCAGTCACAGGGCACCTTTTTTTAGCTTTTGGTGGAGTAGTTGCTACTCCAGCACCAGCAACAACAACTATCTTCACTGAAACATACAAAAATCTAGTACATATTACTAAATATAACAGATTGTGCGACAGATTTTTCCTTTTTTCACACGTGATGCCAAAAAAACGAGTATGCTAAATTCAACAATCAATTTTTGTAGCCACCTTGCATACTGCAGCTTTAAATATAAACTATGTATTTACCCTTTTCAAGTTAATGTAATTATAGAAAGATTTTTGTCTTCCCTGCTTCTCGTGAAAGTGTGAGTGAATGGCTGTGAATGAAACTGTAGTGTAAAGCAGCGTTGAGTGGTCATCTAGACCAGAATATAAATACAAACCATTTACCGTTTACAACTACCAATGTTCAGTCCATTTCAAAAGACGATTCACTCTACTGCGAGTATAAAATCAGTCGACAACAGCCTCTCACACGCAGCAGGGATTCAGTGACTTTCTCAAGGACAGACGCACAAGCATAAGGTTTTTTTTTGCCATCCTAAAGGGTCAGCTGTGCTCAGCGTCCAAGTTTAAACCAGGTGAGGGCTTTTCTGATGTTTTTCTAGTCTCTAATGCTCGGGGACTGTGTCACAGCAGGTGGAGCTTTTCATGCAACCAATTAGTTGGATATATTTACAGCAGAGGTGTCATGTGAGATGATGAACTGGGTTACAGCTTCCCTACCTCCAACAGAGACAGAAAAAGATATGAAACCACTGATATAGAGCTACAGGCACATGCAGACGGCAGCAGCAGCATCTGCTGCGCGGAGTGTCCCCGTCACGTCTTCCTCTCTGTCACTGTTCACCTTCATGTTCCGCAGGGCGCCACACAGCTTTCTACTTGGCAACAAGCAAAAAAACAAAACTATTAAATCCTTATAATGTCACAGCAACTACATACTCTGACACCGAGTGTGGATATTTACCAAACAACTTTTTCTCCTCGTCACTAAACTACCTGTGAGGCCAAGGTGCACAGTTTGGTCGCACGTCATCTGCTGTGGCACGGTTTCACACTCACAGTATCGGGCAAAGTGACGCATTTCTTAGCTCTAATTTAAATTGTCCTACTTCCCATCATGCCTCAGGGATCTGGTGGAATCAGAGCTAACAATGTAATTTCCTGGATGCTGCCTTTGTAACTTTGACCCTGTTTACGATTGGCATTAACACACGCCTGAAGTGATCAGAACAGTCGCTGTTAAAACCTCTGTCGATCACGTGCCTCCAGAGTCCAGGGGCCAGAATCAATTACCGCTTGTGTTCCCTCCATGACAGGGTCAGCAGTACTGTACCTTCATCAGGAACTCCTCACTTTTTTTGGTGGTGTGCAAGTTTGTGAACAATGAAGCACTTTCAAAATCAAACAATGCAATTAGCAAATAGCAAAAACTGCAATTTAGGATAGACATTATGGCTTTAAATGTACACCATTAAAATTGCAACAGTTCTATTCAGGGAAGAAATAACAATTAGATACCAGATAGAGAAAATATATCATTTAACTTTATTGATATCCACAAAAAAAATTATTCCAGCTAAATCCATACCTTCGGAGGTTTAGCCAAAGCAAGGAGTTGTCCTGTTTTTCTTATGTTATCATATATGTTGATCATTGTATATTGACCTAAAACACAAGCACTTTTATTTGTGAAAATAGAAAAATGATCAGCGGACGATAAACTTATAAACTTGTCCCTGCCTTGGATTTGAAATGTATGTTTAGTAGCATATCGTGATCTCACATGGTCTAAATGCCTCTTTTGCCAGATTTCACAAACCCAATTAATTTTTCTAAAATAAAAATTCAGGATGTCGACAGCATAAAGATGATTTAAAATGACGTCTTGTACATGTTTTACAGCTTTAAGCTGTGTTAAAGCAGACAGTTGGATTCGAAACATTAGAAACGTTCCTCTGAAAGCTACAATGTTGTCCTAAACAAAACTGGCTCCTTAACATACATGTATTATGGGTAATAACAACTGAAGTAGCCTTCCATGGCTAACAAAGATAACTCTTTGGTCATTTTAACACAAAGAACCACACAGTAAAAGTAAGAAGATCTCTTTAAATGTGTCTGACTGTGTGGTTCAACCTTCACACACAGGTCGTCCTTCTTCAGCCTGTGAGAGCAGCCGAGTGTGGACAAGGTGTCGGGAGCTAATTCGTCTGCTATTTCTCCAACAACAGTTCTTCCCTTCCACTGCCCGACAGCTCAGCGGTCAAACCTCCTCAGTCTCCGCAACCTGACCTCCTCAGCTAACTCTTGCTCCTCCGAGAGGTTGAATCCATAAGGAGGAGGAGGAGATCTCTGGCTGGTTTGTCCTTCAAAGCAAACAATCATTAGATGGATAGATTACTTCAGCAATCAGTGACACTCCAGTCACCCTCCATTTATAACTACCCTTCCCCTCCTCTTGTACCTCTGTCATTCAGACTGTTCCTGATGGCCATCTCTAACTGCTCCTCCTCCGTCAGTCCACCTGCGTTAGATGCTGAATGATGCGCTGTGTTCTGTGGTGAATAATGATGGTAGCCAGAGTATTCTGCACCGGTGCCACTGTAGCCTGGAAAACACCAAAACCAACGGTGAGTAAGTTAGTCCTGTGTGTCGCTATCAGCCACCAAATAATTTATGAATATAGATTCATTTATTTTATTCTTTTATTCACTCCATTAAGTTCATTCAGGCATCGTCTATGTTGTAGACATTCTCTCTATATCACTAACTTGAATACATTTTTTATGAATGAAATAGAGAAACCCCAGAGAGAATAACACAAACGGGGGGGAAAAGCTAATAAATTAAAAGAGAAGGCAATTTTCTGCATTGTAGGTCATTTAAGGTACAAAAACACCTTTCATTCATTTTTGAAGGTTGTAGCTTTAACTATAGGACTTTTTTTTAGCAATAACTAGTGGAATCCTTAAGAGGGGAATTTTCTTTTATCGCCGGTATCACTGATATCCTAGTGTAAATCAAATGTAGACAGCACCTAAGTGTGTGGTAATAAATGTATTTCTTTTATGTGTTCAAGGTTAAAAGGGATATGTTCCCTAATAAAAGTCTCTGACTTTGTTTGGACAGCATAGGAAATGAGATATAACAGACGTGATACAAAATAATCCTTGCAAAGGGCTAATACTGTATGTACAGTATAGTGAATATAGGTACCTGAAGGACCTGAGGCACTGAAGTTTGCTCTGGGCTGTGAGTTATATCCATTCATTGACACAAACTCTGGTGAAAATATAAACAGACAACAGACTGGGTGGTGAATATTCATTTAGATGTGTGTTTCTGTATATAATCATCTTATACATGGCTTAAATCACATTTAAAGTTCAAAGGATGACTGTAAATTGGAATTTGGTGAATGCTTTTAGGGCAAACGTTTACTTTACCAGCACATTTCTTCATTAAGGGCTTCAGGGGTCCTGACGTGTAGAGCAGACCCACCAGGATGCCCGACAGGTGACCAACAAACGAAGTCCTGAGGATGAGGGGAACACAGATTAACTAAATTATAAAACACTGCCATCTTTTGGGCATTTTAATTCACTGCTCTAGATGGCATGTGCTAACAGGACGACTCTGTCAACATGTCCAACTGTGAGGTCAATGTGAGACGAATCAATCGATGGAAAAGAAGTGGATGAACAGGGTTGAGGAGGATTTTACTGGCCTCCTGACTGAGATGTTCACTGTATGAGGTGGCCATAGACAATAACAGGAGACGTTAATGTATGTTAACATTATTATGTAGATTCTCTTCTATTTTGGAAAAATGTTCAGTGAAAATTGTGACTGAAAAAGCAACAAAACTCAAAACTTAAATTCAAACAATCCATGATGCCAACAAAAATAAATCTTGTCCGGTGCAAAAGAAATGCATTGCCATTTATTTTGTTGGGATTGATAACTCACCCAGGTGATGTTACGTGGATCAGCACTAGCTCCACCCAACTAGCATAACTACTTGACACAGGGACACCCATCACGTAGGTCACACCTCCAGGGTGGTAATGGTTATTGAGCACCTTCAGAGCAAACAGGACCCCTAGAGACAAAGTTAAATAAACAAAGTAGAATAAACCGGTTGAAATGTTGTCGTGGTGGGACTGGGCTTAAATAGAGACTTAAAGTAGTATGTATGGAGACAACATAAACTGTATATTTTGTGTTTATTGTTCATTTAGAGAAATACCAGTAGAATTCAAAGTTGCAGAGCATCTTTTACCTGAGAAGCCAACCGCACAGGTCATGCTGTAGGAGTTATCCTGTGTGAGCTCCGTTAACGTGGCCTCCAACACCAAATAGACGACTCCGGTGAGCAGAGAGAAGACTGACAGCACGTAAAGGAACCAGGCTCCGCCCAGCCGCCGCTCCAGCTTCATTCCTTTCCAGAGGAACGATACCATGTTGAAGTAGAGATGCCAATCATCTGCATGGTGCAGCGGCGACAGCAGAAGGCGACGCCAATCTCCAAACCAGTATGCCTGCTGCACACTCACACATGTCTAAGGATTGGATAGACAGTAGTATTCATGTTAGTGCTAATAGCATCACTCATCATAGAGTAAATGGAAATAATGCATGTCATTTTAAACATGCTGAACAAAGAAGCTAATTGGATAAACTCTGATCTATAATGAGCTCAAACTCATTCATTAGAGGTGTTACATGTAAAATATGTACAACAGTGACCTTCAGTGTTTAAAATGGTTACTGCAATCTCAATTGAAGACGCTGTAAGAATGTGGGCAGCCACTCACAGAAGGTTTGAGGAGCATGGAAGTTCACACAGAACTGCATTTTTGAGTTCATGAACCCACAAATGAAAATTTAAATAGTGATGATACTGGCCGTACCATGATATCAGCAAAGCCATTTTTTTTAAAATTCAATATGTTTCTTTAATCTCTCATGACTTTGTCATTATACATTTCTTGAATCACCTTAAATGAGGAGTTTGACACATACGATGTGTTAATCATGTGAATGTGTTTTAAGAAATTGTCAAAAATAATGTGAAATCTGTATCGTTTGTGCTGTGTTGTTTACCCGTAACAATGGAGCTGCAGGGAACAGGAACAGGTACACATTGAGGGCCAGGACAGCCAAGGTGACAGGTGGGATGTTGTCAAGACCCACCTGAAACACCTGGGAGGCCAGGAGCAACAGCCCCATCTGGGAGCCCCTGCTTCGGTGCCGCATACTGAAAACAACCCGGCAGAGAAATCTGTGAGGTCTGGTCATTGGGAGGAGCCTTAATTGTTCAGATTACTGATATGATTAATGATGTTCATATTTCAACCAGGAAACACATTGTTATAAAGTCTGAGATAAGACAAGGTGTATTTTGACTTTCAATATTTATTTAAACATCATATCATCATTCTGTTTTTGTCATTCTAACAGCTCTTTTGCCCATGACTGTAAATCTGCTTAACTCTAATGTCTCTGTCTGCATTATTTTAAACACTCACTTAATAAAACAATAATTTAAATGCACTGTGTAATTAAAATTCAACCACTAAAAGTATTTTTTCTGTTCAGGAATGCAAGTAAAAAGCTATAATTTGACATCTCAATCAAGAATGTATAAGCACCGTAATGCAATGTAATTTATCATTTAATGGAATGACGCAATCACTAAACCAGAAACTGCCACTTTTCCAAAAACAGACTCTTATCTTCCATTTTCTCTTAAGGTTGCCCAATAATGTGTGGTGTGTTTTTTTATACTGTTATAATCTTTTCTCTCTCTCTTTTTTAGCTTTCAAATGTCGAGAGAGTGATTCTGCACATTCCTGTACTGACTGCTCTGAATGATGACAATGAACTGACCTGTATTCAAAGCCTAAATGTGTGCAGTAAACGAGTTACGACGTAATTTATTGTGTTATATTTCAACGAAACATTTGGTTATGAAGAAAAAAACCAACATTTTCCTGCCACAGCCTGAATTGAAAAAGTTTTATTTCGTTTCCGCCCTCTTGCTCGTAACGTGGCGCTCTGTCAGTTGCTAATGCTAATGTAAATATGAGTAAATGTTCACCTGGTTTGCAGCTCGAGCTCACTTCAGGAAGTTTCTCCGTTCACAAACGAACTGGAACTTTCCTCACACACCGTCCGGTTTTCGTCTCTGTGTTTCTTCGTGTTTCATCATGTTCGTTTCTGAGAGTAGAGATTATCTGGCAACTGGTGGTGACGTCACGTCATCGGTCACGTGACAATAACAGAACGTCTTGTTCTTTATTATTTGCGGTTGGCAAACAACGGCTCAGTGCATTACCGCCACCACGCGTTATGGAGAGCAGCTGAATACGTCTTCAGGCGGGCTGGACCAGAACTTTGAGGATCCAGATCGTGAGTATTTAGCCACAAAGCTGAGTTTGTATTGTTGCTGTCGTCCAATGGTTGCAATAAACAGTCCTTTCAGCTGTTTTATAATAATTATATACTGCATTAGTCCAATACTGAATAGCTATTCCACCACTAAATCTATTCACTATAAAAGACATAAGTGAACTAAACAGCAAGGGGCCTCCAATAGTGTTTGTGTACATGGTAAATGTTAACACATTTAAGCAATCTGGATATCTTCAGATACATTTATATATGTAAATATTGTTTATCTTAAATTATTTGTATGATTGCACATAAAGTGCACAGTTGTCCCAAGTTTTAAAACCCAAAGCCATTAAACTGGTTTACTTATTTACAGCAAATGCATGTCTGCTGTTGTATTTTGTTTATCAATTCACGTTCAGTATCAAAACACAACTTAATTAAATTCACATGTATTTTTTAATATAGATTTTTCTATATATTTGTATGTTCTTTGGAGCGTCTTGAATGTACTCTATGAATAAAATGCATTGCTATTTTTTGTGTTTTTTCATTACATACATTTCAAGAGGTGTAAAATACAATAAAGGGTCACACAAATCAATAAAAGAGAAAACAGTGCAAACCAAAATTGACAACAGAGATATAAATGTAAATATATGGTAGGCCTGCACGTCTCATTCATTTTTTAATTCATTATTAAAGATTCTTCAGTAATTTGTCAGGACTCAGGGCACAAAGAGACATTGTTAATTACAATAAAATGAGAACATTAGCCATTAAACGCCTTCTACTCTGCCTCCAGAAAAACAGAACAGGAATCACAATCTTTTAAACTAAAGATCATATATCTTCTTAAATTAGTAGCAGTCAGATAAGACTTGAATCAAAACAGCAAAAACGAAGACACAAAACGATTAAAATTCTCAATTAAAACAAAACATACAAAGTAAATATAATGTTAATATTCTAATCAATTAAACAATTTAATACAGGGTGTGAGTACACATGTACATTAGCTAAAACGAAGGTGTTTATTTATTTAGTGCTTATTTAGGTGTTTAAAGGAGCATCGACTTGGTCTGAAATCTGAATCTGAACAAGTGAAACCTCCCACTTTGGCATCAATTACACACAGGTGCGTAAAGCAGCAGCAGCAGCAGCAGCAGCAGTACACCGTTTCTTAATGAATTATTCAGCTGATCCCTCACTCTGATCTCATTTGTCTCCACACATTGTGATGTCAGTCGGATGTAAGACATGTTAGCGACTATTTCCGGTGTTATTAAAAATGCTGCGATTTGTGGTAAATTGTCGTATTTCTGTAGCCTCCAATAACCACGATCCGGAACTGGCGGAGAGGCTGTTGCTATAGTGACAGCCGTACGCAGGGCAGATAGAGAGAAAGACGTTTTGTCAAATCAATCATACTGACTTAGATTATCACCGGAAACCCGACATTATCCCTTCAAAATAAAAAAACACATGGTCATTTTGCAACAGGAAAATACAACAAACAAACAAAAAAATTAGAATGTAGTACGTCTTATTAAACTGCAATAAATGCATTTTGGAATGTGTGATTTGGAACTAATCTACTGTTGTAGGAGAAACTGGTTTTGCTGTTGGGACATCTTGAGAAATTTCAATCAACTGAAGTTCTGTTTAGACTTTATCTAACCCAGAATATCAGAGATTTTAAGCGTCTAAAAATGGTGCGTACACATTAGTACATTAAAACAATGCAGCACACTGCCCACTGCAATTGAAATATTTATTTCCATTCTTCTGCTTTCAGCTTCTCCATGCCACAGCGGATCATCTCCCTCCATCTTGACAATCAATAATCATGATAAGTTGTGGGTTGTGACTGAGAAAAAACATAGAACAAACACCAGCATAAGCAAGCTCAGCCTGAGGTCCACCTGTACTAGAGTGTGGGACACACGTCCTGGTGACCTTTAGTTCCCTTTGTCCCAATACCTTTAAAAATATTTGTTTTATATATATAAAAAGTAATCTTAACCAGTTAGTTCTTAATTAATTCTTGGATGTCTGCTTGGGGCCTGTGTAAAATAAAACTTTTATTTCGAAAAGTCAAAGCGGAAGCTGTAGTTTGTCACGTAGTGTGTGACTTGGCGCAGACGGTGAAACAGGAGCTGGAGAAAGGATCTCAGGCTGAGGCAGGTACAGGTGTGTGTGTGAGTGTGTGTATTTATGTGTGAGTGTGTGTGCGTTTGGTCCATGAATGTGGCGGAGGAGGGAAGTGGTGACGGTGTGAAGAAGAGACAGAGCCGCGGCAGAGGAGGACAAAGGAGCGGCCAGAGCGGAGGAGGAACCGGGCAGAGAGCCGGGCACGGTGGGCAGAGAGCCGGGCAGAGAACCGGACAGAGAGCCGGGGACGGTGGGCAGAGAGCCGGGCACGGTGGTCAGAGAGCAGCGGGGATGTCGGAGAGGATTGCTTCGTGTGGCAGTCTGTGTGACAGCAGCACCAACCTGCTGCTACAGTACTGCAACAACGGTGAGCTGATCATCTTCATCTTCATCATCTAATCTCATCTAATCCCATGCGAAAATGTCGAGATAACAAAGAAACCTTGAGTTTTACCTTTTGTCTTAGGCTGGATGATATAACTGTCATCACAATTAAAACAAATAGCTACAAATAATCCATCATGATCACTAACTGATGTCAGCTAATTAAACATGTATTTTTGATTATCAATGAAGGATTAGATAAACATTTAATTATTTAATTGCGCTTACAGAAATCACACTGCACATGTGTCATTATGTATTATCAAGAGAAAAACACAAATTCTATTAAATTCTACTAATTTAAGTTAAAATGACTAGATGACAGTTTTTATCCTACAGATAACCATGTATTTAATTAGGTGAGGGTACAGAGTGCAGGTGTGGAATACTTGATCTGAAAAACACATTAAAACAAAACTGAACAGGCTCAAATGTAACAATTATATGTACCATTTAAAGTGCATGTAAATGGAAATATGCGATACCTAGAAGTGTCTAAAAGTGAACACAACTGATCTACTCTTGTCGCCATAAAACCATGTTTTCTATAAGATAAGAGGGTTCATTCTCATGACAAGATAATAATTTCTCACACCTGAGGTAAAACATTGATTAAATATTTTTCATGTTGATAGTAATGAAATTCTTATCGCAAAATGTTGTATATTGTTATAGAATTATTGCCCTGACCTAGGAAATACAAATATATATATGGAAAATGTCCAGCTCACCCACCTGAAAATATTTGCATCATTGGATTATGCATCATGTTAAAGTGATTATCAAAACTAGCCAGTTACTAATTCACTAATTGCTTAAAAACTCTAGTTTAAGCCACACATGAACATGGCTTTGTTGCTCCTCATAGATTTTCTACTTCTGATTACACATTGTGGTTCAAATGTATTTTCCTGATTTGAATATATGATAATCAGTGATGGACATTTGACAGTTTCTTTATCATTTCATCCTTTTCCTTCTGCAGCTCTGTGTGTATGAATGTATGAATGTCACATCCTGCTTTACAAATATGATGCAAATATGATGCAAATAATATCATATCAGACACAGACAGCAGAGGGTTGTGGCTCACGTGTTATTTACATTATGCTTCAGTAAAATCCTTGTCCTTCTGTCACTGTCTGCAAGTAAACTTTGCAAACAGACAGCCATATTGAGCGGACAGGTGGAGAGACAGCGAGGGGTCATCATGGGAGTCTGGCTGTAGCTGCTGTGATGTTTGGTCGATGAGCTGCGTGCGATGATGCAAACCATTTAAATCACAGAGTGTTGTGGTCCAATGTGTCCTGCAGCTCCTCAGGTTTCCAGGTTAAAACCAAGAGAAAGACACAGCGTTGGCTTCACAGGACAAAATAAAATAATGAGAGAAACCTGGGCGGAAGAAGAAGAAGAGAAATGCTCCATCTGCTTTCCACAGACTTTAAACTGTTACAGGAAGCTGCTTTCTTCCTCTCTTCTCCAAATCTTTTGAATTATTTTCCTAACTCATTACAATTGGGAATTGTTGTCTTGTTGTCACTTTTGGTTCCTGTGTGCATCTGTGCTTCATGGAGAGAGCTTTGGTGGCAGAACGTGCAGCAAAGTGCAGCAATCGGGAACCAATAGTGAAAATACACACAATGAAAAAAACAAAAGACAATACAAGTTAATAGTACCGAATAGTTCAGATATAGGGTGTTTCCCTCACATTAGTGTATTAATACAGACATGTTACATATTATGTCTTTAAGGACATTTCTGCTTTGAATAATCCTAAATTGTATTTAGAGATGGACATATCCAGTACAGATGCACAGTGAGTGAGGCTTCTCCGAACACAGCACAGCACAGCAAGTATCACACGCACCGCTTTGGATGCTATTGTTTGTCTTATTTTTCCAGTGTTGTTTAGCTCTGCCCATAGTCCAGCTCCTCTTCCTCTTACCGTCATCACGTTGGTTGTCATGATTGGTCAGGTACCATCTTGTAGTCTGTCAGGTCACGTCACAAATGTATGGCTCTGAGGGACAATCATATCAAATCAAAACGTTGTGTAATCTGGCCTTGGAATTCACGTGAACAAATATTTTTACATAGAGAGAAAGTTGATCCTCACAGGTCTGTATGTGTTTTTTCTTTTCCTTCATGCTGGCAGGAGTCAGAGGTCAAACTGTCTAAAAGTCTATAGGACTCCCATCCAAACAAACACAAGACTTTACACACAGGTGTAACCTGTAATGAATAGTTTTTGCCTAAAACATGCACAAGTTTGAGCAATTTCCATGCAATCAAGGTGATTCCTACCATTCCTACCAAGTTGCTTTCAAATTTTGAATTGTGATACAATAATGAGAGATGATGTAAACTGTGGGAGGCGGTGAAATGTGCTGCTGAAAATAGGCCTGTGTGAAGTGAGAATAAGGCGAGATGTGAGTGAGCGGAGCGGCAAAGAGGCGTTGAACAGAGCACACTGGGAAAATCAAGTGTAACAAGATAGAGCTACATCGTAGAGTTAATCGTATCATCTCGTCCTCTGTGTTGCATCTGCCCAGTTGGCTCGAGTAGATCCACGTCTTTCTGTCTCTTTATGTTTGCGTCTCATCATCTGCCTCCTGTCTTCCCTTTTTCCTCCAGTCGGTCTGTTCTTCTACCATCTGTCCTCTCGCTGTAACCAGAGATCACACCACAAACCCAATAAACACACCCTGCCTTTATAGTTTTACTGTTCTCTGGCGTGGGTGGGTGTACAATCAGTTAGAGTAGCTTCTGCAGTGCTGTCAATCATCACGGGTGATCTGAAAGGCCCTGCTGAGGTAAACCCAACCTCGACTGGGACATTTTGACCAAAAAAATTACAATGGGACTTGACATTGAATTAAAAACATATACAAGTCATTTAAATTATATAAATCTGCTGTGTGCAAAAAAATATACACCAGCTACACCTACTGGTGGTATGATGTAACAGTCAGTGCCCAACATCCACTGTTTTTATCTATCTATCTATCTATCTATCTATCTATCTATCTATCTATCTATCTATCTATCTGTCTATCTGTCTATCTGTCTATCTGTGTATATATATACATATACATATATATACAAACGTAAACACAACAAGAAGGCAGTTCACAAACCAATGAGTCACATCGCAATAGATGCACATTTATCGACTTACTTAAGTCAGCCTCTTTAATGTCTGCAGGACCCAGACTTTTAGCTGTTTTCTCTGTGTGGATTTAAGTATAGGCCAGCCCAGATAAAAGATATGGTGTAGCAACTATAAAGCTTAAATCAAAATGTCATCTTGAAGTCCATTTAAGTTTATGCACTTTTAAAGAAAAAGATCACTGCTAAATTGTAACCGATGGAAAATGAACATTATGATACAAAAAACAAAGATTTATAATGAATATTTATACTGTAAATTATCAGTCAACATAAAATTACGGCGCCAAACTCACCCTCATTGTCTCAAAAAGTACCATGTGCACATGAACAGGTGAGTTTATCAATGACACCACACCCCTGTACCCAATGCCGGACGTGACATCTTCAAAAATCTGAAATAAATGAAACTAAGGTTTAGCTCCTACATATGTCGTTATAGAGTACAGTGCTGTGTGGATTCATCCTGTGTGCATGTTTGCGGTGTAGAGGATTTCAATTAACTGTTCAGCCGTACAGTAGCTCTGGTAAATTCCACTCGCTGCCTCCAACTTCAGGCACCAGACACACCAGCCATCGAGCACTGAAGCTATCCATCATAGCACTGTGATTTAACAACTTCACCCTCGTCTCCAGTTTGGCCGTTTGGTCACCAGTTTGTAAACAAGAGTTTGTATAATGTGGGACTGTCCTTGTGCAGCACCAGCTCCTTTTGGTCAGAGTGAGCCACAGTCTGTGGGTCTTACTAAAACTGTCAATCTTGTTGTTTAATACTTTAATTCAGCAACCTGTGTGTGTGTGTGTGTGTGTGTGTGAGAGAGAGTGATTCTGAAGTCCTGCTCTGCAGCGTCTCTTCCTGGTGGTGCCTGGCTGGACACATGCCAACGTTGCTGCAGTGTGTGTGTGCAAAGTCAGACTCCGCCCCTCCTGACTCAGTTCTTTTTGCCGATAGCTTATGCCACAGGAGGAGGCGGAGGGTTGAAAATGAAGGATGGGGTGATCCAGGAAGTGAGGGAGTTTGTTGGAAGTGAAGATGGAGGAGGGAGTGGTCCAGGATGGGAGAGTTTGCGTGTGTAAGAGAAAGAGAGAGAGAGAGGGTGTGATCGACCTCTGGTTAGAGACAGGGAGGGGGGAGGGAGTCTGAGTCTCGGGAGACTGTAGGAGAGGAAGGGTGAGAGCAAGTGGACAACCTGACAGAGTATTTACTCTGTGGACTGACTGAGTGAGCGGGTGATTGACACGAGTGACCACGATGACAGGTAGGCGAGACGAGCTCCACCTGCATCATCACTTCACTGCACCATGAATATTTTAGCAGCCTCCAGGTTTCTTACTGCCCTGCACTGAATAACCCACCTCCCGTTGTCCACCTCTCTGGCAGCATCACACACACACACACACACAGATCCCACACACAGAGCCCACCCCACCCCTCAGCATTTCATCATTCATGTCTTTAAGTGTGTCTCCTCTCCACCTCCTTCTTTGTTTCTCTCCTCTGTCCATTCATGTTTAGTCCACCATCGTTCTTATAGGAGCTACTGTTTACTCTCTGTGTGTGTGTGTGTGTGTGTGTGTGTGTGTGTGTGTGTGTGTGTGTGTGTGTGTGTGTGTGTGTGTGTGTGTGTGTGTGTGTGTGTGTGTGTGTGTGTGTGTGTGTGTGTGTGTGTGTGTGTGTGTGTGTGTGTGTGTGTGTGTGTGTGTGTGTGTGTGTGTGTGTGTGTGTGTGTGTGTGTGTGTGTGTGTGCGTGTGTGTGTGTGTGTTAATTCAAGGTGAACCCTACTGATCTCCATCCTTTGTTCTTTTCCTCTTTCCTCCTCTTCCCTACCTTGTGTCCTTATCTCCTGCTCCATCCCTTCACTGTGTTTAGTAATCATGTTACATGAACCCACTAAGTGATATCATGTGTGATACTACAGATAACCTGGTTAACTGTTACACACACGATGTCCAGGCATGCATGGGTTTCACCAGATTACAGGAAAATAAAGTTCACAAAAGTTACTTGTAAACATGTGGTTAAAATGAAAGTATCTAAAAAGTGTCTTTCATTCACTTTCTGCAGCCGCGTCTCCTCATCATCCTGCATCTCTGCTCACTTCAGTGCACGTATGGAGGTTTAGAATCAGTGTTGTTGCTGTACTGTAGTGTATATAGTTAAAAAATGAATCATTCATCATTATCTCTCTCGCTCACTGTGAGTTTTTTCACCCACACACTCCTCCCACATACAATCTGTCCTCTTTTCCTTCAACTTCTCACTGTTAGTCATTCTTTCTTTTTTATTGCTCCTACAGTTTATATATATTTAAATATCAGTACTTATCAAACTTCCTGTATTTAAATACAAAGACACGTATTACTTCCTTCACTCGTGTGGATGAGGAGTTGAATTGCTCTAAAATGACTGTAACAAATTAGCTGTCATTATTCACACCGTGTGAGTTTTAATTCTCAGATGGGTCGTTGACTCTGGGACAGTGAATACAGTCTCATTTACGAGCTGGAAGCTGTTTAAAAAGAGACGGCCTTCTTTTCAGTTGTTGTGGTAATCCAGTTATATGTTATGCGATACCTGGGATGCATGAATTATTAATATACAGTATCTACCAAGTGCATATGTCATTTAAAATGATTACTTTTATGAGTAGCAAAGACCTTTTGATCGAAGCACAACATTTTTAATGGTGGATTTAAACAAAAGGCTGATGAAACGGCATCAGATAACTGAGCTGAGAAGAAGGAAACACTGATAAACGTGAAGAAGCTCGGGTCTGACACTGGGCTGCTGATCCTGCCATGCAAATCTCTCCTCTGTATGTAAACCTCAAGCTTGATTTCCCTCCGGCCTTTTCCTGTCTCATTTGGCTGCGAGATGTGATACAGTAACTGTAACTCCCTGTGGCCTCCTGCTCAGCTTGCAGCGCTGAAGTGACGCATGCGTCGTCCGTGCGTCGCAGCACATGCTGGGCCAGCGTGACCTGTGCCGTCCTGGTGGTTCTCTTCATGTTATTTAACTGGAAACACTTTACACCGCTGTAGCTCAGAGCTCTGAACGGTGTCCATGGGAAATTTTATGGTGACCTTTGCAGGACAATAGACAATAGGTGGTAGTATTATTTTAATTTCCTTTCAATAATGATGCCACTGTTTATGAAACAACAGTTAGTTTGGACCAGCACTCGGACCTTTAACTGTAGTACTGTGAGTGTTGGTTTAATAATCCGCAGTTTGACTTTGATAATCTGTATGACCACTGGTGGAGGATTGGGCTGGAAAGAGTTCATGAAGAATAAAAGGCCAAGTACTGAGGGAGGAGTGTGAGGGCAGCACATTCTCAGCATCAGCACATTCTCACTCACAGATCACAGAAAAAAAAAACCCATGCATTTCAACTATTTCTGTATTGTACAGAGAAATAACTGTAATGTAATGTGTTTTACTTTGGATTTAGCTAGATTAACCTTTGGTTAAACAAGGATTATTGTATTGATTCATCTTTATACTGTCAATGTTTGCAAATGACCCAGATATAGAAATAAATATAAAAGAGATGAGAACAGACACTGCATTTAATACTTAATATGATAATTAACATAAGCTGTTGTATTTACATCGAGTGTTTCTCAACCACATCTACTGTGTTTAAGTCCAAACACATGATGTGCACTTGTGCAAACACTTATACGTGCAGAGTTTTTTTTCAATCCTGCTGTATTTGAATTCCCGTATCATCATATTCCACTCTACATCTTGCATTTGCATCACTGCCCTCTGCACTTTGGCAGAAATATTGACGCGAAACAAATGGTGCAACTGATTACACACAAATCTAGAACTAGTGATGTTTAAAAACTCCACTGGGCATCCTTAGATCTTAATGTTTGTGGAAGTAAACAAAGCTTTGTTTCTCTGTTGACAACAGTTCCTCCGTCCCTCTTTTGTCTTTTCCTTGTGTGTGTGTGTGTGTCCAAACAATACAACCCCACAAGCCCAGTGTCTGGTGTTGTGTTCCTCCTCTTTCTTTCTGGGTCTAAATTATTAAACTAAGTAAATTTAAAACCACTTGTGGACAAAGCAGCAGCAGCAACAACACAAAACTCTTAACCTAATGCAGCTCATTGTGTTTACACCCAAAAAAACAAGTTAGGATACTAAGTCCAGGAAGCAGCGGTATAATAATCTCTTTGCAGCTCTATAACCCCGACACTGACCCTGTTTGCTTCTCTTTTAATATAAACTCACAGACTTTAATCCGTGTTTTACTATTCCAACAGGATGTCATGTAGTTTAACCCATAACCATCTCTCCTCTTGGATTTCCTGTGCAGATGACACGGTGTCGGCCAGCAGTAACATGGACATCGACGACCGGGTGTCTCACCTGGAGCAGAGGCTGCAGCTGCAGGAGGACGAGATCCAGCTCCTGAAGTCGGCCCTGGCCGACGCCCTGCGACGACTGGGATACTGCGAGGAGCAGAGTCAGGTGATGCAGTCAGGAGGCGTCCATGCTGCTGGGAGGAGACCGCTGGCCACCACGGCCTCAGCGGCACCTACCAAGGGTGAGTGAGGGAGGAAATCCACATCCAGTGCTGTGATGGTCAACTTTGAGTAAACATTCAATAACAAACGGGGCTGAACTATTTGGAGAAAATTGCAAGTAATTGCAATTGCGACTTGATTTGCCGTACAATTATAAGTATTAATAGATTCAAAACATGACCTCAAAGAAATTATAATGTCATTTAATTCCATATTTTCATGTTCCATTGAAGAGTAACTCAGGGTCTGCAGCACTTCATACAGCACAAAGGGACAGTGGCAGTGTGATTCTGCTTGTTTGTGAAAGTGTTATCATACCCTTTTATGAGATTTGTTTGTTTGTTTGTTTGTTTGTTTTTCAGTGCGTCAGCTCCTCCAGGCTCTTCCCTCCAGACCTCTCAGTAATGGCTACACTCAACAGAAACGCCTTCTGTCTTCCCCTTCTTCTCCTAAGAAAGAAGTGCTGCAGTCCATTAAGAGGTACAATTTCAAAAAATGTTTTTTTTCTGCTTGTCAATGTGCCCCACACTTGAAATTGTATGTGCACATTTTTTATAACTGTTTAAAAGAATAACACTTTGAGTATTTACACTCATGTAGGTTCCAATTCTTCTTGTATTCACAATTTACATGTACTGAGGAGAGTGACTCAACTTGTAATTGAATTGCAATCATTTAAGGAATCACACAATCGATGAAGCCTTGTGAAAACAAAGCTGCTGCTGCTGTTGTCGTTGTTGACAGTCATTGAAACTATCCCATTACTCCCAATAGAAAATACAGTTTTACTTCTACGATCCAAACTCTTACTACACCAGTGGTCAATCATGAGAGTAAAATTATTAAAGGTGGATGTTAAGAAAGGGAAAGAAATTATTCTGAATGTCTCCTCTTTTCTTCTCTAACCAGGAAAAGCATGTCCACAGAGCGTCTCACTCTGGTCAGGAGAGAGATGGGTGCAGAGAGTCGGAGTCGAACCACCTCCTCCAGCAGCTCCTCCGGTGGCAAAGGGTAACACATGTCTCCTGTCTGTTCATGTACTCAGCAGCTGCTAATATGTGAAAGATTCAGTCGATGAATAAATAAATAAATAAAGTGCTCATCAGTTTCTAAAATGGCCATGAAACCCTCTTTAACTTGGTGTGTATGTGTCCTGTGGGTCATGTCACATCTCTCTTTATTTATTGTTAAATTACTTTTATATTCTGTGCTGTTTGTGTGGAGCATAGAGCATAAAGTGGTTATATTTTTAATATTTAAATCTCGTAATCATCATTCTCTATCAGACCACTCAGCACTTTTATGCTACACTAGGTGCAGTCTGTCTCCTTCTAAATGCATGCTGGGATCATCTCCAAATGTCTTAAAGAGCAGGTTTAGAAAAATGGAAACACATCGAAGCATCATAGCTCAAGAAAAGCCACGCTGGAGTTTATCTGAAGTGGAACCGGTTCATAACACTGAGATATCAACTCATACCACTGATGTCCTGCGGTTCTACCGTAATGACAAGTATATGGGCACAAAGCTCTATTTCTCTGCTTTCCGGTCTCCACCCATCCATCTCCTACCGCTTTATCCTCCACATGAGGGTCGCAGGGGTTTGCTGTGCCAATCTGAGCTGACATAGGGGGAAAGGAAAAGAATTTTCTAGATACCACAAACAGTCCAGGAGTTACGGCAATGAGATGTGCACATGACAAATCCTGTCAGCGACGTCAGCATGGTAACAGAAGGGTTAAAAATACGACTGTGAACTCCCACTGAATGTCCGCGTATATTTTTAGTAGTGAAGTCAAATCCACTTCTGTGTGCTTCTTCCACTTTGTCTGCTCAGCAGTGACTTCAAGTGCAGAGCAGCAACATCACCACAGACACGAAAACAAACAAACAGTAAACCAAAGCTGCTGAACTGAGAAACACACAGAGAGAGTTGTGGCTTAATCAGCATTGTGTGAACTCATTAGAGAATGGTTTACAGAGCTGCAACTAACGACTAATCTGTTGATTATGTTCTCAATTAATCGAAGAAGTCATTTGGTTCAGAAAACGTCAGCAAATGTTGAAAAATATTGATCAGTGTTTGTCAAACGTGGAAACGATGATGTTCTCAAATGTCTTACAAAATGATTCAGATTGAATGATTCCTTTGAAAGAAATTTAAATTATTTAAATTATTATTTAAAAAGCTGAAGAATCAGAGAAACCCTCAAACCGATGAATCGATTATCAAAAACAATGACAATTAATTTAGTAATTGATTAATAATTGATGAATCGAGTAATTGTGGCAGCCCTAATGGTTTGTAACAGACATTTAAAAGTTACGCACTACAGCTTTAAAATCTCACCGAAATGTTGACAAAGAAACCCTAGAAATGAAAACGTGACAATAGTTTTTCTTTATGATATGATCGTTTCTTCCAGTTTCTTCCACTTACAGAGGTTTAAATTATTCAGACTGTGTCAGGATCAGTTCAGCTCATCATCATCATCATGAGTATCTTCTGCTCTGTCTCCTCCTCATTGTGTTTGTACCTCACACACGTCACCATGAATTTTGTGTAATATTACCAGGCATGGCTCTCTCCTCTCCTCTCCTCTCCTCTCCTCTCCTCTCCTCTCCTTCCCTTTCTGCTGATGGATCAGATTTCTACTTCTCCTTGTTGGTAAAAGGGGGAAGGGGAGTGGTTACCAGGCAGAGTGGGTGGGTCTGCAGAGTCAGGAAGTGTGTTGTGATTGGGTGATGGTTCGCCCTCAGGCTGAGCTTAAAGTTTGCTGCTGTGAAGGAGGAAGTTGTTGCTGTTGCTGCTGAACACAGGACACAAACCGCTGACTGCTCACCACCTTGCCCTGCTTCTCTATAACGGAAAGGCTGCAGACATGAAGAGATCATCTAGGTAAACAGCTGGTTTTCAAAAGAGAATCAATGATTAACAGAGAGACTGACAGCAGAGAGGCCTTACGGTCGAGCTTTTAGAAGAGAAACTCATGTTGTTGTTGTGTTCTCTGTGTATTTTGTGTAGCTTTTGTTTCTTGGTGATCAAATGGTTACATGAGGGTTTTTTTAAATCGCATATGCAGCTTTTTCAAATCAACTGGATGAGTTAAAGAGTAGTTTGGGGCGTCACACCCATCTGTGTTGACTCATATTTGAAGAGATTAAAGAGCAAACACAGTGTCTATGGTTGGAAAAATGAATTCAGGCTGATGTTTTTACTTTTCAGCAGTTACTTGCTTGTGTGCAGCTTCAAAAGGAAGTTGTGTTGTCTCATGAAACTGTTGTTGTCACGCAGACTGTTTGTTTCCCCTGTCTGTGGAGACTGTGGGTGGCTGTGGAGGGAGAGCTTCAGCACAGTAATGTGAAGAGCAATTTGTGTGAGTTGGGATCAAATTACTGAGGAAAACACACAACAATGCTAAATTACAGAACTTCTATTCTTACTGAAAGAGAACGATTAATGGTTGAATTGTTTAGTTGAAAGAAAAGAAACTTGTTGTTTTGAAAAAGCCCTCAGGGTGAAATGGTTTGAAGTTTATTTTTTGTCATTACGTCACACACATGGTTGAATTTATTCGCCTTTTATGTGTCATCAGTGGCTCATTGTTCTGTTGCAGGTCAGAACTAATGAATCTTGGCTCAGCTGTTGGATAAATAAATAAAATTAAGTTATGAAACACACGCACAGAGATGGATTGAGTGATCGTGAAATGACAGGAGACACTTAATGTCACTTTATTTTCTTCACATCACCAACTGTAGTTTTATTTATGTGCCTTGATTAATTCTAAGGCTCCAACGGGATTCATTTATTAAATTCCTCTGTATCCTCACCTGAGGATCTTCATGAAATGCTGCTGAGACCACTCCTTTATTACACACCAGACAGCAGCAGCAGCAGCATTATAACCACAGACAGGCAGCTGAGGGACGGATGTTACTGTACGATTACCAATTCTGCCCAGTGTGCAGAATCACTGATAACATTGATTACTTCTCCTGCTTAACATGGAACAAATCTAGACCACAGAAGCATTTTGCACCACAAAGACAATAAACCTGAATTGATTTTCATTTAATGTAAGGCAATGTAATGTGTGTGTGTGTGTATATATACATACATGCACACACACATATATATATATATATATATATATATGCAAAAATCTCTTATGCAAAAAATTGATAACAATGGCAAGGCCAGTTTATTCATAGTTTAAAGTTAAATTTACAGCCTGGAAATTCTGTTGCTGTTTATATTATTGTCTTTTGGTTTGTGCAGGATCCTTAAATTATCTGGAAACCTCTGTGTGCGGTGGCATATTTTACATATGGCCACTTTAACCTTCACCGACTGAAATCAATCAAATTTTGATGAAAAGAAAAGATCAGACAATCTCCATGATGTTGGAAAGATCAAGACCTTTTTTCCATTTGTCCCATCAAAACGTTCTCCCCCTCTCTCTCTCCCTCCCTCCCTCTCTCATTTATTGTGTTGTCCTTTTCTGAAAGTTGCCGCAGTGATGTCAGTTCGGATTATTGTGGTGCAAAGCTGACCACACATCAGTACGTCTCCTCTTCTGTATGAGTTGACTCAAGATTGTGAATGTGATCAGTCCATTAACTGAGCCACTGCAATACTTCACTCATAATGGATGTGGAAAATGGACGCACACTTAACAGTTCTCAGCGTCCACTCCCACAGTCCACAGGGCTTTGACCATCACATACTCAGGCCGCAATATCCGTCTCTCACCGACAGCTGCAGTCATTATTATAATCATGTAATGTTGAATTATGATAACCTTTTTTTTTTAATGCATCCACTCTTAATTTGCAGCTGAATATGACTTAATTTATTGATTTTGAATATTAAACAAGTAAAATATTACAAACCATGTAGTGTTGGTATAAACACCAGTCATACAGGCATCATGAACTCGATTTGGCACAAACCACAGGCACTTGAATCATGTCTGGTCACATTCAAATTATGATGAATAATCTAACACAGGGGGATTATAAAGGTTTTGGAGCTTGGTTACTCTTTGATTCTTTAATTTCTATGTGCTGATTTTTGGGGTTTTTTATGTACAATATATAAAGTATCAGCTGTATTATTGTCCTGAAGCTCTGCTGCATCTTGTCAGATAACTTTAGAGAAGAGGAGCATTACAGTTTCTTGTTCGTGTATCTGTCTGTTTCTTGGCTGTTGGTCTTTGGAAAGAACATGTAGAGATGGAAAATGAAATTACTGGATCCTGATTCACTTTACAAAACACAAACATGATGCAGCATTTCTCAGAGAGACCCTGACCAGGTTAGTCCGCCCACCTGGTGCCTGAGGCCCTATGCAACTAGTGTTGCCAAAAATATCACAGTGTATGAACCATGATGCACACTTTTATGTCAGGGAGTCTGAAGACATGGTTAATAAGATTGTGTTACATTTAACACATTGTTTCTTGTTGCCGCCCATTTTAATATTTTAATAACTAGTGACACTCTTTGTGTCACATGTTTCAGGGGTGGGAGGAGCTCCCCCGTAGACTTTTGTAACCCCGTGTGTTTCCAAAGTGCAGCAACAACAAAACAGTCATTGCTGCGTTTTAATGACTGGCCTGTTTGTGCATTCTCTCTCCCTGGGAACCTGGTGACCACAGGACTGCAGCCAAATATCCAACTGTCAATTACCCAGCATGCCCTGTACTAATTACTGGCTCTGGATCAATCTCTGTTCTTTGATTGGCTCAAAACAGGCTACACCTCGTCTCACTGGTAGACCAAACACACATATACACACACAAGCAGTCGCAGAGACAAACGGGCCATTATGTGGTTATTTTACTAAGCCGACACTCGGCCTGCTCGCCTCCGGCTGCCAAGAGACACAGTCAGGTCCTCGGATCATTCTAGTGGCGTCGCTTGTTGACTTAAATTTTAAAACAGACACACACACACGCCTCATCCTGGATCTCAGAGGTGTCCTCAGTGTCTTTCACGCTCTCATTTTGTTTTGTTTTTAGTGAAGCTTCTCCAAGGTTATATCCATTTAACCAGGAAAATTGAGATTAAGAACCTCTTTTTCAAGGGAGTAGTGGCCATGACGGCGGCAGCAAATACAAAACACTCAACGCAGTTACACATTTACACAGTTACAATAAACCAAAAAGAAAACAGATTCCATTTACGAGCAGATTATGAAAAACAAGTGCATGTTGTGGAGTCGGCTTGGATTTAAAGGCGTTCTATGAAATTGACTCAGTTACCAGTCTTTCTGCAACATATTCCATGCAAAAGGTGCAGAGTGGACAAAATCCCTTTTATCCAGTTCAGTACAGGCATTTTAATAATGTAATAGATTTAATAAGGGCTCAGGGTTAGAGAAGGGTACAGTAGGAGTTTCAGAGCACAAACAAATACACGTCTACTTTGTTTTGAATCGATCGTGAAGCTTTCTTAGCTCCAGAACTTACTCACATCACAGTGATAGCTGGGTTTTTTTGTACGTGTCACTGCGGCTCAGTAAAATGGCAGGAAACTTGAATAATGTGATGTGCATTTCACACGTACCTCGCAAACACAAATTTTACTTTGAAAAACTCAGCTTCTTGCTGTGTCTTTGACTTTAGAATACTTTTAAACTTGGGGAACTGCATTGTTTACAGTCTGTGCAGCTGCTGCTGCGTTGTTCTCCACACTCTCCCGTTGCTGTGTTTTATCTTATCAGGCGTTACTTTTACTGCTATTGCCATGGTAATATCCAAGGCAGCGCCTTCAGCATCTCAATATTCTGATTGGTTGACAGCATCCTGACAGGTCAGGCTGAGTGTGAGCTCTGATTGGTGGACAGAGCGTTGATTCAGATGCTGCAAACTGACGAGGCAGCTTGGTCGTCCATCACCTGGACCTGAGTGACGGGTCTGATTACGTGGCTGAATGAGAGATCGTCTGTTTAGGTTTAAAGTTATAGTTTCAACATTTGTCACATTAACACGTCGTTACCTGCAGATAACAGGAAGTCACTGTGTGTTTACCTGCTCTGTTGACTTGTTCTCTTTATCAACCTTTGTACTTTGTGATTTAACCATTTTAAGCTCCTCCACCAACACGAGCAGTGAGCGCGACAGAGAATAAATAATTCACAGTCTTATACGAGAGCCTGTTGTCATGGTACAAGGTCTCAGAGTCTTTATTCAGTATTTATATATATATCTTCTGTTTTATTTAGTTTCCATCATAAATGACTATGATGATAAATGATAAATGAAGCTTTGTGCGGGATACGTTTCATTAATGTTTCCTTTTCTTCTGTTTCAGTAAATCCAAAGAATGCACCTTTAATGCAGGTAAACGTGATTCCTTCTCCTCTGATACTTCATATTTCTGTGTAATTCAAAGGCTTCATGATCCATGTTTTTCCCTCTAATAAAGAAGATGACATCGAGACCCAATTAGGCACCAAGGAGCTCTTGGGATTGAAGTTCAGTCATTGTGACTGATTATTTCTTATTATTAGACATGTTACACATCATTTAGAAATGAAACAGACAGACTTCTTATTCACTAGATGTCTTCCTCCATGTCCTCTTTTGTTTTTTGCTTGGTTTCACTGAATAAGACTATTGACTATTCCAGAAAAACAAATAATATTCATTTAGATTTGATGCTTTTTGTGGCTTTTTGTGACATTTGAAGACTTTTGTCCCTTAAATGTTTTGTCTATTTTTCTCTCTCTATCTCTATCCTTCCAGAGGATGGCTACGTGAGGATGTTCCTCCGGGGTCGTCCCGTCACCATGCACATCCCCGACCAGCAGAGGGAGAGCTACACTCTTGACCAGAAGGTGGCGCTCCCTGACCACAAGCTCAAACTGCAGTGGGTGTATCCTTCAAACATGGGAGAGAGAAACAACCTGAGAGGAGGAACTGTGGATACAATTTAGAAATAATTAAAATCTGTATATTTTATCTAAACTTCTTAGACCAGAATGTGACGTGTTCTTGCCTGGTGGTGGTGCTCTGCTCAGCCTGTCTTATTCCCTAACTCCAGCATGGATCAGGTACGGCTACCGTGGACGCGACTGCCGCTCCAACGTCTACCTGCTGCCCACAGGAGAGATTGTTTACTTCAACGCGTCTGTTGTGGTGCTGTACAACACTGAGGAGCAGCAGCAGAGACACTACCTGGGCCACAACGATGATGTCAAATGGTGAGGGGGACAAAGATTTAGTCAACTTATATTAATCGTATATTCTAAACCGCACAAATACAGTTTTTAGACAGTGTTTGCCATTAATGAGAGTCGTGGTTTACTTGATAAGTGCCAGCAGACATTCTGAATGAGCTCTCTGACTGCAGCCACTGGCATGTAAACAAACTGAATCCCCCCAGGGCATGCTGGGAAAGCGGCTCTTCTCTACACATAAACTTTAATGGGGGGGGGGGTTTCCCCACGCCATCCCATTGAGCGCTCCCACTCCTCTGGCGGGGAGAAGGATCCTCTTTTAGCTTCTGTAGCTTTTATTTAGCTTATTTTATTATTTTAGAACAATTTTATATTAATATAAGTATGCTTTGCTTTGGAGTAAATATTCACAAAAGTTTGGGAGTACTGCAATTGAACATTTTAAATGTGGTGCTTGAATCTAAATCAGCTGTTACAGAAATGTTCACCTTTCTGCATATAAAAAAATGTGGGAAGGAAATGTAAATGAGGTAATTATTTATTTTTTTCTTTATCTAGTCTGAGTGTACATCCTGACATGGTTACCATAGCAACGGGCCAAGTGGCTGGAAACTCTAAAGATGGAAAGGTACTGGAAAAAAAACACACACACTTTTTTCTGTCTGTCCTGTACAATAAAAGTCTTTGAATCTCGAATCTGGCTCATAGAGACATGGTGACAGTTTTATCCTACAGCAGGTTTCATAAACAGATGGAAATTACATTCTTATCGTATCCTTTTATCTATATTTAATCTTGTCACTCCTCTGTGCAGCTGCTGGCTCCTCATGTCCGTGTTTGGGATTCTGTGAGTCTCAACACGCTCCACGTGCTCGGCATGGGAGTGTTCGACAGAGCAGTCACGTGTGTCGCTTTCTCCAAGTCGGTAAGAAGCCTCACGTCCTGTGGAGTCAACAGTGTAAATGGAGCCTTCTGTTTATTTAATGTATTTTTTTTCTTTTCAGAATGGTGGTGCCTTCCTTTGTGCTGTGGATGACGCCAATGATCACATCCTGTCAGTCTGGAACTGGCAGAAGGAGAAGCAAATAGCTGATGTCAAGGTATCCTGCCTCCTGGTGTGAACGCGTATGCGTTGCTAGAATGGTAAAATGGTCATAGTGGTTTACATCTTCATGCCTCCTGTCCCTGCAGTGCTCCAACGACTCTGTCCTGGCTGCCATGTTCCATCCCATGGATGCCAACCTGATCGTCACCTGTGGGAAATCACACATTAACTTCTGGACCATGGAGGGCAACACTCTGAGCAAGAGACAGGGCTTGTTTGAAGTATGGCCATGTTCACAGCTGTGCACCACGAATATAAACCCAAATGACCCTAAAAATAAACGCTCATTAAGTGTAAAAACACCGTCTGCTGTGAACCTGTCCGTTTTCTTTCCAGAAACACGAGAAACCAAAGTACGTGCTGTGTGTGGCGTTCGCTCAGAATGGAGATGCCATCACAGGAGACTCCAGTGGAAACATCTACATCTGGGCCAAAGGTCAAATCTACAACAATCAACTCTCAATTACTCAGGAAGTATATATATACAGTATATATGTATATATGCTCAAATCAAGAAAATAACACAGGCAACGTGTTTCTGTGATTGACAGGTGGTCACCGCATCAGTCAGGTGGTGTCGGGAGCCCACGAGGGCGGGATCTTCTCACTGTGTGTGCTGAAGGACGGCACCATGGTGTCTGGAGGAGGGAAGGACCGCAAGGTGGTGCTGTGGGACCACGATTACAGAAAACAGGCTGAGATGGAGGTGAGAGTGCTCAGCTGTGCTGTGTATTCAAGGCATAGTGACAATAAACATCTGAATGAGTCCACGCTGTGTTTGTGTGCAGGTCGGTGAGTCGTTCGGTCCGGTCCGGGCACTGGCTGAAGGAAAACCAGGAGAGCTTTTTGTTGGAACCACCAAGAATGCCATCATCAGAGCTGCTTTCCCTGATACTTTAACACCAGTGGTGCAGGTACTTATATTTACCTGGTATAATCAGAGCATACCAAAGTAAAATTTTACATTTCCTGTTGAAAAAGCAAAATAAAATCCTTTTTTTTCAGCTAGGGTTGCCAACCATTCTGTAAAATAAGGTATTTTTGCTGTATTTGAAAGATAAAACACAACAATTTGTTCCTTTTGTGAATATCAAGTCAGTGCAAAATCATAACAGAAAAATTACAGATTAGTCACTAATGAAGATTTATACAAAGTAAAATAATATCCCCCTCCTGCTCATTCATTACTGTCCAACATGGGCTCATTTAATTGGTGTCAGAGTGCTGTGCAAGGGGATATGGCAATTTGTGTGCAATATGTAAACAGTATAATCAGGAAGTTGGCAACCATGAGTATTATTTATTGTGAAATGCAAATGTTCATATTGTTAATACACACACACACACACACACATATTCACGTCTCATTTGCAGAATTATTGTTATTATCTTTACAGTGTAAAAGCTAGGCTGAATGAGTATTCTCATTTTCATTTGAATAACATTTAAAATGATTACTGTGTGATATTTGTGCAGATCTGTGTTTTCTTCAGTGTGTAGAATATAAGTTTCCACTTCCAAGGTTGTGAAATGTTATGAAAAAAGTAGAAATTTGAGTCGACTAAAATTCTAAACGCAACCCTATTTGGAGGCAGTCTCCAAATATCAGTCTGGGGATGTGCTGAATTAGACGTGATGTGTCGCAGGGTCACACAGATGAGCTGTGGGGTCTGGACGTTCATCCCTCCATGGAGCAGTTCGTCACCTGCGCCCAGGACAAACAGGTTCACCTCTGGGACACCAACTCCCATCAGCCCCTCTGGAGCAAGACCATTGAGGTGAGGAGGAGGAGTAGCTGGGATGCAATTTAAAAAAAGTAATAACGTGAATCATCAAATTAAATAAAGAAACTCGTCGTCCTCTGTGCTCCAGGATCCAGGGAGGTCTGCAGGTTTCCATCCCAGCGGAGCAGTCGTGGCAGTCGGGACCATGACTGGAAGGTCGGCCTCTCGGTTACAAATTAGACACTAAACACTAGTTTGACCACTGTTATGCAGTTTTACATTTAGTAAAATTTGAAAGCAATGTTTGTGACGTAAGTATGCATCTACTGTGGTAGTGAGTTTAATTTTAAACTACGTGAACTGACGACAAATCTTCAAACCAGAAATAATGAACTAACAGTGAGATGATGGTGTCTCAGGTGGCTGGTGCTGGACACTGACACCCGGGATCTCGTTTCTATGCACACGGACGGCAATGAGATCATTTCCACCATCAAGTACTCTCCAGGTACAACATCGACACACAGACGATGCAGCAGCTCACAAAGTGTAATGTTTCTGCGCTGTACTTGTCTCTCTCAGGAGCATTTCTAACTAACTGTTAACCCTCTGTGCTTTTAGATGGTAACTTCCTGGCTGTCGCCTCCCACGACAACTTTGTTTACATCTATGCCGTGACGGAGAATGGCCGAAAGTACAGCCGTGTGGGGAAATGCACTGTAAGTGGGCGTTCCTGCAGCTTTGTTACCACTTTACTTGTCCAATAAGATACCGATATCACAAACTCCAGCATCTACCGATACCATTATTAGTCCGATACAGTCATTTTAGAGCCTTTATGAACTATGAAGCTGTTAATGACACATTTGTGCCGAGTCATTTCAAAGATATGATTCTCCAACTGTGTAACCATACAGTGTTGTATTAAACAGCTCAAACATGAGTCAAGCATGATTTCCATCCGATCCAGTGATTTTGACACCAATACCGATTCCCATCCCTGCTCTTTAAGAATGTTGTTTGTATCTTAATCACATTAAAACATGCTCTTTTTCTCTAAAATGTCCACTTGTGCGCTCTCCTCTTTCATCAGGGCCACTCCAGCTTTGTTACACACCTGGACTGGTCCACAGACAGCCGGTACCTTGTCACCAACTCAGGAGACTACGAGATCCTCTTCTGTAAGTTCTGTGTCTCTGGTAACATTTAGACTCCACAGCTTTTAAAGTGACATTTTGGACTTGTTGTAACACATGGTTGTTCCATTTTTCCAGGGGAGGCATCTAGTGGTAAACATGTGACAAACATGGACACTGTGCGTAACCAGGCGTGGGCCACTTACACCTGCACCCTGGGCTTCAACACCTTTGGTTGGTCAATTGAAATTGTTGAATCAAACCTGTTTTTCTCACCAGTTTCACTCACTCACTTTTCTTGTCCGCGTGTCTCAGGGATTTGGCCGGACGGAGCAGACGGCACTGACATCAACGCTGTGTGCAGGTCACATGACGGCTCCCTGCTCGCCTCTGCCGATGACTTTGGCAAAGTGCACTTGTTTTCCTTCCCCTGTTCTCAACCAAGGGTGAGTCGTGTTCATGCACAGTTACTCACTTTTATCACCTTTGTGTTTCACACAAGCAGCCACGCACTTCTTCCCTGCATGCGTTGTAATGAAGTGTTAATGGAACGCAGTGAAAAACTCTGCAGAAACAACAAAATACTCGACCGCGAGGCTCAGCGTGGGATCACTACCACAACTTTAATACGTCTCAATTTCTTCCAGGTGGTTTTTTTGGGTCTAAGCAGTGGAATTGCTTTAACAAGTTCAAATTTTCTGCCTAAATATGGAGTTGTAAACTTAATTTCCCCGTTCAGAGAAGATGCTAATAATTACAACATGTTGGTACTTATTTTTAAACGCTCATCTTAAAAGTTTTACCCACATTTGGAGTCAACACCAAGAGTAATGTCCTTGAAGAACTGAATGCAAAAGTTTCACTTCAGACCCAGAAAGTTTGTATTTACTTAATATTATAATCCATATTCTACCCTTCTCATATTATTTATTTATTTTGCCTGCTATGGTTTATGGCTGGATAATGGAGGAGAAAAGCTACTGAATAATGAATTGAATAAATAGAGCAAATTGTGCACTTTTCACTTTCCCTCACTTCCTTCCTCTGCTTCTAAATCCGCAGGCTCCAAGCCACGAGTACGGTGGCCACAGCAGTCACGTGACCAACGTTGCCTTCCTGCACGACAACAGTCACCTGATCTCCACTGGTGGGAAAGACACCAGCGTCCTGCAGTGGGTGGTCGCCTAGAGACAAAAAAAACCCTCATCTTTAATCCCTGGAAACGGGGACCAGCATCCACTCCGACCCATTATATCATGTCTTCTTCACTGTTTTATCCTCCCCCCTCCTCCACCAGGGGGCAGCACCTCCTCTGTGCCTAAACCAGAAAATTAGAATAACTCACAACTTGAGCGAGCGACACCTCACACATCGGACGAGCTGATAAGTATCATTGTGACAAAGTAAATGATATTTAATGTCCAGCTGTTTGTAATAGAATGTAGAGGAAAATGTTGTCATGCAAGAAGTTAATCTTAAAAAAAAGAAATAAATATTAACACCTGCATCATGACCAGGTAGAGACACAGAGCAGACCTGTGATTACAGCGTTAGTACTAACTGTGCCTAAATCAGATTTATCTTTAAAACCCTTTAATGGGAATTCCACCCGTTTTTAAGGGAACGTGTGTTTTCATGTTTTAGTTCCTTGGCTGCAGATGTACGTGCACCTTACTCTCTAACAATGCATGACGTAGTTATGGATGGATTTATTTACATTTTGGGATTCAGTATTATTTCTTTTTCAAATTGATGTAAACATCCAGTGGTATGAGAATCTTGAAATTTAAGTTATTTGGCTGAATTAATGCAGATTTTTGGCCACTGAAAATCCAATTGTATGCATGGAACCAACGTAAAATGAAGGAAAGAAAAATAAACCTGAATATATTTACATGCTTATGAATGTGCTGTGAAATGATAGAACTAAAACATGACGCATCAACTTTAAATTTGAAAGTAATCCACCAGAATGTAGTCTTTCTTGTCATGGTTTGATCTTCCAAAACAAATGTGTTCTTATTCATCAGTTTGGAGCTTTAACAAAAAAAAAAAAATCAAATAATAATAATTGGCACATGTTGGGAAGAAATAAATGTCTTTTCTTGTGGTGAAAGATTGTACCAGTCCCTTAAACGGGTGGCATTCCCCCTTTAGAGTAGTAACATTAACCTCATTGCCTTCTCTGACTTCACTCCTCATCCCTCAGCCTGATTTCTTAAAGGTGCATAATCTATAATAATCTTAAATATTACAGATTGTTGTTGGAGATTGTGAACAGTACAAAGTGGTGGTTTTTCTTGTCCCGAGGCCCCGCCCCCTTTACCAGCTGCTGTCTTTCTGGTTGTACCGCTCCTGTAACTGTGCTCACGAGGCACTAGATGGCGCTACATCACCAGAGAAATGAGCACGACTGAGGCTGCGTTCCTACTGTAGATGCTGTTAATGTTGCAAAGGTCTGTAGAGTAAATATACAAATCTATATTATGCAGTATATCCCAGTGGCTGTGTTATTTTAATATTTAACTGTAAAGACGATGCATGCTGTTGTTATTATCATTAATATTATTAATATTATTCTTGTGGCAGTTTTAGAGATTGACAGAAGGGTATAATTATTAAAAAATAAAGCGACTGTGCTTTAGGAGTGAGCTTGAGCTGTGTTACCTTCAGTTTTGTTAATAAAGTTTTTACCAAACTACGTCTGAGTGAAGTTCAAACTACTTCCTTCCTAATATAATCAATAAATATGAGAAAACAAATGTGATTTCACACCACACCGTAATAACATTCTATATATATATATATATATATATATATAGATAAAAAACTTGACTTATGTTTCATGTCTAAAAAGGAGTAGGAAGAAGTTCACACCATTCAACCACTAAAACTAAATTTTCCCTTCAGGAAAGCAAGTAAATAACTATAATTTGACACCTTAATCAAGAAATAAAGTTGTGTTTTACTTTTTTTCAGTTTATTTTTCTTCTTGTAAATCAGCCAATTGATTATGGATGATTATATTTTACCATTAAAAATATCGTTTTGGTTAAAGACCTTCTACATACTGATGTATTCACCATTACAGAAACAAAAAACAGATCATTCATGAGTAAATTCATAAATCTTACATTGGGTGGTGTTCTAATACATTTCTGAAGCTCTTTATAACACATAAATAAAACAGTTTGTGCCCTCTCTTCCTCCAAACTCTCCCTGACTGACTCTCTATGTTTGTTTGAGTTCCTTTCATGGAAACAAATCACATTTTGTTTTGATTTTCTTCCTAAATGAAGGTTTCAGAGCAGTTCCTCTGCCAACCCATGCTGAAGCTCCGGCACAGTGAAATAGAATGTGTGTGTGGTCAGTCTGTCCAGGTACAGTCCAGGTGGTGCCGGTCAGTCTGTGGCGATGATGGAAGTGTGTGTTTGTCTTTATGGTTTCAGGCCGAGTTCCATTTTGTTGCCAAACATTCAAGTTCACAGGGTTAACTGGAGTGGATTGTTTGGTAAACAAGAGTTTGACAAGATCACACACTTAGAGGTGACCTGTATATACATGAAAAGTCAAATCGTTATTGTGTTACACTGATAACCACTTGTTTTTAAGACAGACGACATCAAATGTGTTTTATCGTAACTGACTAATCTGATACGGCTTTCAAAATAAAAACGTTTTTACGGCTGCATTCTGATTGTTCACTTACATAAGAAACGTTTTTTCCCCATTTACACTTACTTGACATAGTGAAGACAAAACAATGCAAAACTTATTTCATTTCATTTCTATTTCTATGAGTATCAACAGATCATCTGAAGGTGTTTTCTGTCTTTGAAGGGAGGGAGAGGAGAGGAGAGGACGACAAGACTGCGATCGAAGCAAAGGGCAAAGGTCAGGAGTGTCTGTCCAGTGAGCAGGGTCAGGTCACTGTGGTGTTGTGGTCATGATGATCTGTTGTCTGTCAATACCTGAGGAGGAGAAAATGAGCTGGAAGAGGAGGGAGCGACGCAAAACCACACAATAGAAGAGTCAGGGACGTCAGAGATGGTTTTTGATGATGTAAAACGGGGACAAAATGATTTTAAAACTCACAACATACAATGTTTGAGATAATTTCATGGATTTTACTGAAAAAAACACGTGTTGATGCACACTGATGTGAACATACAGATATTTGCAGCTGTTCATGGAATAATTTACTGTAAATCAAAACAAGAATGGTAAATAAAGGTGCATCTAGCTAAACTTTACACATCACTAATACTAACACAACTCAAAAATGTTTCACTGGCAAATCAGTATGTTTTGTATCATTTTCCATTTAAATGTTAATTTGACATCGTCGTATGATTTAATACCAAAGACTTTCCTCTTTATTCTCAGCCAGAGTCACGTATGGTGAGGACAAGACCATGAGCATCACAGGGACGCACAGATTTCCCACCCATACTGTCCAGAAGAAGACATACAATACCCTAAAGTATAAGACAATAAACACTGACCTTGTAGGACAAGGGCGATGCAGAGGACATGCAGGAGGAGGAGGAGGAGGAGGAGGAGGAGGCCATTCCCAGCAGTTTCACGGCTGTAAATCTTCACCACAGTCTCTGGCTTTTAAAACAGAGAATAAAGTTTTGAGAATATATTATATTATATGATTTCACCACACAGTCGGTTTCCCTCTGCCTGTCTAACACATGACTAAATGTTTAAATGATTAAGTCAGAGATCTAAACAACTGCACGACTGTATTGTATTATCATCTAATATTGAATGTTTTTCTATCATTTACACTCACTGGTGTTTAGAATGCATGTTTACTGTCTGTACAGCTGTAAGTTAAGCTTAAATGGTCTCTTTTTTTCAGTCTTGAAAACCACACTTCAGTTTACATTTTTCACCCATTCACATATTAATGCAGCTGGGTTTTTTTTCTGTCACACATTCATTCACAGGCTGCTGACACATGTTTGCGTGCCCGGAGCTTTTATGGGGTTCAGTGTCCTGAGAAGAAGACGCCGGGGATCAAACTGTCGGCCTTCTGGTTCGAGGACAATCAACGATCCACCTCCTCACATCATCTCCTCACTTTTGAATCTGACTGATTTAATCTTTAAGGTAAGAATGAAGAAAAGCTTTGACAAATATCAGTGTCTCTGTTTATTAACTGTGTCTGTGTGACCTTCACCGTTTGGTTTTTACAACATAATGTAAATCAGTTAGGAAGTGGACTGAAAGTTATTGATCCTGACTGGAGGAGAAGCAGCCGTAGCTCTCGCTGGCATTTCCTATTTTCTTCACTCAGACAACAGGAAGATGGAGTGAGTCACGTGTCAAGATTAATGCATTCTGCAGGTTTTCCCTCCACATATCTGCCGGTGGAGGGGGAAGTGCAGGGACGACGGCGGGGAACGAGGATGAATGTGTGTCCGTCTTGTGGGAAAAAATGTGGATTGATTGAATTAAATCTTCTCTGAAGGGAGACGAGTCGTGAGAACAGAAGACAGAAGTCTGCCCCGCTTTTTCAATGACGGTTGATTAAAAAACAGGATGGAAGACGCTGGGATCCGAACCACAGAATGTACATCCCCGAGGCTGCGAACACACACACACACACACACACACACACACACACACTGACACTGACACAATCAAAGGGTTTACATTTATACAGGAAATGAAGATCATGGACAGAAAAGTGCAAAATAAGTGATGGTTACTGGGAAAATGCGTTCAAGATTCAAGGCACTCTCAGGATGCGTTAACCTGGCCAAACAGTGTTTACCTGACCCTTATCTACACCCACCATAACTCAAAACCCCTTAACCTTAACCCCTTTAACACCTAAGCCTCAAAATGTATGTGTTTTTTTTGCTTATTTTAACCATAAAGGGCCAGAAAATGATACTTTCAATATCTTAAATTAAATATAAAATGATGAAAAACTAAAATCTTTACTGAAAAAACCCCACACTGTAATTGTACGTGAACACTAGATTTTGTGCTTGATTTGAAATTTGAGCAGTATAAAACACATTTAAAAAAATGAGTTTGAGTTTTGAGTTCCAAAAATGGAAACTTGGTGTATCTCCAACTCTCTCCTTGAGTGAAATGACCGTAATAACCACACGTCTGCTTTGGCGTGCAACTTCTCAGCTTTCACAAACCGTTGCGATGATTTACGATGACTCTATTCTAACACCTGGAGACAATAAAAGTGTGTATTTATTCCACGTAAACTGTTTAAAATGCATGGAATAGATACAGAGGCCACAGCACTGCAGATAAACGCAGATGTGACACGTTGTTTGTAAGTTGGCGACTGATGCGGCCACACACTGTAAACGCGTATATCTCTGAAAAGGTCATAAAGAGGATTTGTATTGGTGCAAAGACATTTTTGCATCAACAAGTTATGTTTAAAGCTTTTAGTTTGCAAACAATCCTGAGGTGCTGCCATTACAGGCGACAGGCTTTGAAAACAGATGATGACACGAGACAGATTTGAACTCATGCTGTTGATTTAAGGGGAATCGTTGTCCTGACACATAAGCTTAGATAAGATAAGATTTCATCCATGTTAAAAGTTTAATATGTTACATTTACCATTGTTGATTAGTTTTGTAAAAAAAAAACATGGTGGTCCAAAATGACAGACTCTGTAGTGCTGACCCGACTCCTGCTATAAATACTAAATGTTTATTCTGGGATCAGGAAAAACAACACATTCATACAATTAGGTGATTGTGCACTTATGAGGGAATCAGGATATTTATATTATTTATATTATCTTCAGTTTCTGCTACATCAGAAAATAATTCTGTGATATTATCGTTTTTTATATATATATTTTCTGTTAGTGTGTGGATTAAAAACCACTAATGTTAGTCATTAGGAGGAGAGTTTTCCTCATGTTCCTCTGATGACAGAGAGCTGTGGATGAAAATCAACTTTCAACTACTTTTTGATCCTTTCTAGTGCAGCTTTAATTAGAAAAAAAACTTTGATGGACATCTGTCTGCAAATCCTCAGCATGAATTTGTATTTTTGACCACTGATCACTGATTTGCCTAAAGATAAAATACACATCCTGCTTTCTTCAAGTCCTTTCAACAATAGGTTTTCCTGTGTGAACGAAAGATTGTGGAGAGAAATAGAAATAAAAGGGAAAGCTGAGAAGAGGGTGGGATGAGGGAGCACGAGGAGAAGGTCAAGGATGTAGCGCTGAAGAGTCTATTCTCTGTATCCTCAGGGGGTTTGATCCCCTGCTGACGGCCCGCAGAGCGCCATGTTGATGCACCGGGTGTTGCTAAAAAGCAACAACTTGTTTGGTGGTGGTCGTTCCTGCAGAGGAATGAAAGGAAAAACACACACGAGAAGCATTTTGCCTCCATGGGCTGCTGTTACAAAAGCACTTGAGTGTAACAGAACACTGGTCCTGTGTGAACATCTGAACATGTGAACATAGAAATGTATTTAGATGTTTTATATTTACGACACACAGAAAAACCTGTTCCTGTTTCACCTGTGAAATGCAAAACAGCAGAGGTGCCGTAGATCAGTGTGTTGTCGTACATCAGTGAGGGCAGCGTTGTGTCTCTGATGACTCGCAGGAGGTCAGAGCTCCTTGAACTTAAGCAGCGTGAACCAAAACAAAGCTCAACGCAAAACATAAATAAAAACTCCAGTGAAAGTGAGACCAGCGAGCTTCACTCACAGCGGAAGCTCATTCAGTGGGAGGATCCTTCCTCTGGGGGCCGTGAACCAAAAATGTCATGGTAACCTCTTGAACTCAGTTATTTCAGTGTCTCCTGGTCACACATATGCAGATGTACAAGTGGCAAAGATGTGCTTCAAATATTCTGAAGCAAATCTACTGCTGTTTCCTTGTGAAGCTGCTGAGAAACTTGTAACCTCAACCACTCGTGTGAGTGACTCCACTTGTGTCATGGGGGTCAGTTCCCGTCAGTTCCTGTCCTTTATTTGGTCAAAGTTCTTGGTTTCCTGTGTTCCTATGTGGTGTGAGCTGCTTTATGTTTCAGGAGGCTGGCTGGTTGGCGAGGGGCGGAGCCTCTGAGCCACTCACCTGCATCTCATCTCCTCATTTACTTCTGCTATTTAGACTCTGGTTTCTGAAGCCACTGTCGCGTCTACCATGTGTGTTCCTTGGATTCAGCCTCGGCCTGATTTTGTTTGTTTTTTGTAAATACATGAGTTCTTCCTTTATTCCCTAAAACAATCTGGAATTTCGCCAGTTTATCCTTTATAAATCATCACAACTTGGCTGTGAATGGCTGTAGTTTCCACAGTTACGACCAAACTAGAAGAAACCCTGATATGAGGTGTGAGCAGAGGAGCTTATGTTAGCTTTGGACTAGCAGAGCTCGTACCGTCACAGACATGGGTGGATGATAACATTCAGGTTGTGAAGCAGAACACTTGTTTCCAGATCCTGACTAACTGCATTGACTGTTGGAGTCCACTCTGAAATGATCTGCCGAAGGACATCAGGTCAGCTGACTTTATATTTTCTTTTAAACATCTGTTAAAGAACATGTTCAAGGTTCGAAGTTTGAAGTGTTTCAACCTTGTTCATTCTGTTTAAAGGCATGTCATGAGGTGCCTGTGTAAATGACTTACATTACTTATTTCCTGTTTTTACTTTAAAGTGAAATAACATTGTGCAACTCATACTTCCTGTCTGTGTTACGGTCACGCGTTTCATCTTGACGTGTTTTTGTTCCTGTTCACGTTTGCTTCGGTCCTTTCCTCATTTTGTGGTTTCCCTGCATGTGTCTGATGTCCCCAGAGTTTTACTTTAGGTTTCTTTGCAGCTGTCACCTGTCAACAAACACTGTAGCCTGTTGATCCAGTTAAATCTTCTCTGCACCTGCACTTGTGTGCATCAAGGTCTAGCTTTGAAAGACCTGGCAGGATGTTTTAATTAGTTTTTTTAATTCCAACTGAGACAAAACCAGTATATTTATAGATTGAAAAAAAAACAACGGGAGACAATTTCAGACGCACACTAACACACGTGTGTTTGCAGGATTATCACAAACAGTGAAGGGAAAGTTTCTCTGACGATGGACGTGATTTCAGACAGAAACAGCAGGAACACGCTGGCAGATTGTGAAGCATCATTAATGACACGGCAAACAAACAGTCATTAGCTCCTCACTATTAATAGAGGAGTGTACATCCCGAGGTAAGCACATGACCTGAATGCTGAACAGGTGTGCGTGGATGAGGCGTCACAGATGTCACAGAGCTGGCGCTGTCCTGTCTTCACTGTTAGAAACCTTGTGTTTTCCTTCACAGCAATTTGAATTTTAGCAAACAAATTGTCAAGACAGTTTTTATCAAGTGCGTATACTGACTAAAGCAAAGCCATTTCTAACTGGAGGTAGCCTGCATACACGCCTTCATTAGTTCTAGACCGGACTATTGTAATGACCTTTATGTTGGTGTCACCGGGTTTTCTCTCAGCCGCCTCCAATTACTGCAAAATGCGGCAGCTCGCCTTTTAACAAACTCAACCAGACGGGAGCAAATCACTCCAATACTTTATTCTCTCCTCCTTTTTTAGAATTGATTTCAAACTTTTGATGTTTGTTTTTAAAGCCCTTAACGGCCTCGCTCCGGCCTGTTTAAACAACTTTTTTAACTGTTCTCAAGCCCGGCAGAGATTTGCAGTCGTCCGACCAGCTAATGCTTGACGTGCTCAGGTCACATATAAACAGTGGGGTGATCAAGCCTTTTCACTTTGAACTGACCTCCCAGCTAACAATTTTTGGTTCCCAGAATGTTCCGGGAACGTTACCCTTTGGTTGCGGTAACGTTCCTTGAAAGTTCCCCTCTACGTTCTCCTTTGGTTGACCCGGAAAGTTTTCCTAACATTCACCTAACGTTAGTTTTTGGTTAACATTACTTTGTCACAACCCTCATACAACCTTTAGAGAACGTTCTCTAACCCTAACCCTGACAGGAACATTGTGTGGATACCACGGGGCAACCACAGGAGAACGTCTCAGTTTTTGGTTCACAACCCTCATGCAACCTTTAGAAAAAGTTCTCTCAAGGTTCCCAGAAGGTTCCCCCTAACCTTTCTCTAACCAAGAATGTTTCAGTTTTTGGTTCTCTCAATGTTTAAGGAATGTTAGGCTCCTACATAACCATCAGGGAACGTTCTCTAAATGTTAGTGTTTGGTTTGATTGTAACTAACCTTAGGAGAGAACCTTAGGAGAACATTCTTGAAACGTTGTGTGTTAGTAGGTCTGGGCCTTTTTTTAAGTTTAAACTTCAAACATATTTATTCAGAATGCCTTTTATTATCCAGTAGTGTGGTGACAGTTTTCCCATCCATCTTCTATCGCTTTATCCTCCGCTAACCCTCGACTCTAGAAATAAAATAAATAAAGTAAGTTACATGTAGCAGCGTGAACAAGAGTTAGTGATAATGTCAGTGCTTCTAATTGTATGTCCACTAAACAGAACAATGTTCCTATTCATGAGCTTTTCCTGATGATGGTGCAGGTTCACTCTGTGACAGGAATTATAATATCATCATTTCCTCTTTTCAAAAAGGCAGCTGAGACCGAACATGAGAAATAGGGAGTGTGATGACTCAACGTGGTTGTTGTTGTTGGTGAGTGTTTCAGGGGAAAAAAAACCCTGATTTTTCCACACACATCTATCTTTAGGCTTTACAGAGATGATTCTCAAACTGTGGTACATATACCACCAGTGGTACGCGAGCTTCCTCTGGTGGTACTTGGATGAAAATCAGAACTGTTCGATTGTATATACCAGGGGATGAGATCGGTGTGAAGCTGAGGAATCTTGTGTAGAAAATGAAACAAATAAAGAAATAATAATAATAACAATTAATAGTCACCTTACCTCTCACTCCATAAGTAATCTACTGTCACTATAACGATGTCAAGTATATGTGAGGAAGATTATTATATATTATATTATCAAATGATGTTATTTCGTGTGAAAAGATCTCTCCATTTTAACGTTGGTGCTGAAGGTGTTATTTCAAGTGCTCTGTATTTTCTCAGGTGGTACTTATTATAGAAAGTCTGAGAACCACGGGGTATACAGAGAATGAAAATATCCAGTGAGGGAGAGATGAAAACAAAATGTCTTCATGAGGAGGTCAAAGAGGTCAGAGGAGACTGGTTCAAGGGAATAAAAAAGGCAACAGTAACAAAACCTGTAACAAGCAAGATTCTGCATCTGTGAATGCACAGTGCACAACAACCACTGCAGCAGTGTTCTGTGTACCTAATAAAGTGGCCACTGGGTGTGTCATGTTGTGTGATGCATCCTGTTGATCCCTAAACCTGAGTCTACATCTGAAAGTGAGTCTAAATCATGGAAAACACCGCTGACGACACACAAGGTCTCCACAAGCATATAAATACATTCACGCGCACACACACAGAGGGCGTAGCAGTCGGTACGAGTGCCGCCTCTCTCTCTCCCTCTCTCTCTCACTCACACTCTCTCTCACACACACACTCACACACACTCTCTCTCTCTCTCTCACTCAGACACTGTCTCTCACTCTCACTCACACTGTCTCTCTCTCGTGGAGACAGTGTAACTCTGTCCTGATCATCAGTGTCATCATCACTGCCGCTGCCCGTGAACGTTTTTTCCGCGGAGTTTGAATGAAATGTAACGACTTCTGATTATTTTTCTGTCTTTTTTTGCTTTGTTTGTTTGTTTGTTTGTTTCTGTCTGGATAATTGACACGAGGCTGCGAGAGATGTCAACAGCAGCTGAGTGTGTGAGTACAGAGCTACGTTTTCATTCTCTACTCTTCACTGTCTGACTCACACACACACACACACACACAAATGCGCGCGAGCTTGTTAAATTCACCTGCTACTTGAGTATTCTATCTATCTATCTATCTATCTATCTATCTATCTATCTATCAACAAATTGTCAATACATTGCATATATAGGATTAATCGTTTGGTCCATGAAATATCAGAAAACCTTAAAAAATGTTGATCAGTGTCAAACCTGGAAATGATGATGTTCTCAAATGTCTTGTTTTGTCCATAAACCAAAATTATTAACTTCAATGATTTCTTTGTTATCCAGAGCAAAGAAATTAAGAAGATATTTACATTTAAGAAGCTTAAACATTTTAAAAATATATATATATATATATAAACATTATATACAGAAAAAAATCAAATACTATATCTAAAAAAGACGTAATCTATACTTGCATATAGATTATTAAAATCTGTCTTCTGTAATCAATCATGGTAGTAGGATGTGTAGGTCAGAATGGCAGCATATTCACATCCTCCCTAAAGCTCCGTCACGCCACGTTGCTCCGGTGTTTATGTTGCGTGTTAAACAGTCCACAGTCAGAGAACATGATAATGCTCTGTACTGTACATAATCAGCTGTCAGCGGCGTTTTAAGACATCACGGCCAACATAAACGTCTCCTCTGCTCTTTCCCCTCCACTTTGAACTCAGCTTGAGGCATCACTTCCACTTGTCCTCACCCAGCAGGCTCTTTCCCTCCTCCTCTCCTTCTTCTCCTTCTTCTCCTTCTTCTTCTTCTTCTTCTTCTTCTTCTGTTTTTTAGTGAGCCATGCTGAGCTGAGCAGCACAACGGGCACTTGTGTGCGTCTGATACAGCTCCATGGGTTTTTGACTGCAGACGATTAATAAATCATGAGGATGAACAACTAAATCAGCCACTTGTGTCACTGTACACAGTGCACTTCCACTGCAGGGACCATGAATCAGGGTTGGTGCCTGTGAAGGCAGAGCCTTCACTCCATTGTCTCCCTGTGAAGAAAACACTGTTATTCTACTTTTCTGTTATATTTATACGATCCTCCCCTGAAGCGTAGCAGTATTTCAGCTGTCTGTCTATTGAACTGAGTCAAATTATCAGGATAACGATCACAAGGTCATTCCAGGACTTCATGATTTATAACACTCTTATTTAAGATAATTGAATTTCACTTTCAAAGCTTCTCAAAAATATGTTTTCCATCTATAATTACCTTTTGAACAAAAAAATATGAGGTAATTTAACTTCCATTCATCCATTTAAATAGTTTTAAACTAATTTTTTACAATTATTGCGCTACTGTTTGGAATTGGTATTACTTTAATGTGGACGGGACATTTTCAGATTGTCTCACACCGAGTGTGTTGTGAAACGAGGCAAGCAGTGTTCCGCACTACGCGATCAAGTGTTTGAAATATTCAGATTTTGTGACTTTCTTCGGCCAAACCAGGTGCCTTTTTGGGGATAATCCCAACCTCAGGTCAGCAAAGCATGTTGTGAAATAGACATTGTCATGTAATGTAATTGTAGTTCAGAAAAGTAACTGCACACGTACAGTATCTGTGGCTTGTCGCAGTGGTGATTGTCCTAAGACCGCAAAGGAAGCTCAGCTTCTCTGGGAGTCAATGGGACTGGCAGTGGGCTTTATTTCACAAAACTCACTGCAGGGAAAAAAACCTCTTTTACGTAAGCTGTCCTGATGAAACCTCACGATGTTTCTGCCACAGAATTACTGCTCTCAGCTCCAACTATATTAAAATCAGTAGAATCTCATTTTCTTCTGTCTCTTTTCCTCTGAACTTCTATTTATCTTTTAAACAAGGTTAGCCAAGTCACTTTGTTCTTGTTCTGTTTTAATTTGATCATTATTCTCCATTAATGTTCATCCAGTGATTACATTTTTAGCTTTTTTTGTTAGTCAGTTGGAAATCCCCACATAAACTGTAAGTTTGGTCAATTATTTCTTTCTTGTAACAATGCTTATTGACCATAAATCTTATTCTGTTGTAAAGCCTGTTTATTTGCCTTTTAAGTGGTGCCACATTTGTGAGGAAGTTGCATTTGCAGGCAGACTATTCAATCCTCTCCACTCCAAAATTCTGCAGATAAACCTCTGACCTCTGATAAACCCCGCTCTGTGGAGGCTAGCGTTGTCATCTTGGAAGATAGAGTTCAGTCCCAGACTGTGGAGATATGGGGATTGTGACTGGATGCAGAATCTCATCTCGATATCTGCCTATCTACAAATGCATTTTCCTCACAAATGTGACACCATTTAAATCAAGTTAAATCAACAGGATGTACAATAGTATAGGACTTATTGCCAAAAAGCATTGTTTTAGCGATGAAATAATCGACCAAACACAAATTAGGTTTAGATAAAAACAATTCAAAACCTAGCTGCTGCAGGTGCATAAGCCTACCAAAAGATATATCAAGGAACTCCTTGAACTGAAAAAGATGCTGAGTTCAGTTTAGATGCTGAGTTTAGAACTTTGTCCCCGCGGTTTATAAGCTGTGCTCTGGATATGTAGTTTGTGCCGTGAGATATGTAAAATATGCTGTTTTTTAAAAACCCTATAATGTGCACACTTTATGGACTGCGGGTTTTAGCCACTTAAACAAAAGACCCACCTAATTAAATCGGCGGTTTTACATCACGACTGCTGCCAATGTTATCATGTTCAAATGTGTTATTTTGCGTTTGAACAAGGCAGTCGTAGACCAGCAGCGCCTGTGCTTCCGTGTACTCTAATTTTCTCAATGGGCTTTTGTGCAGGAGAGTGAAGTGGTTTGCAAAGCATCAGTAACTACAGTTTTGAATCAGAAAAGTTTGGTTTAAGACGAGCAACATGTTCCTTATTCACACTTAGGCTGGCACAGATTTCTTTATTCGATTAGTCTTTTGTTAAATGGCTAAAATCTGTCTTTCTTTGTGTCCCTGCTGGCTGCCATGTTCTCAGTGCTGGGGTCACACAGAGCTCCGTCAGCACTGTTTGACTCTACTTCATGCAACCACACTTTAAGTAACTTTAAGTAACTTGTTGCAGAAATCTTTTAAAGGTCAATCCAGAGACACTCGTCCAAAAAAAATAGCACACTCACCCGATTGATTGGATGAGTTAGTGTGTGTGTGTGTGTGTGTGTGTGTGTGTGTGTGTGTGTGTGTGTAAGAGAAGATGAGAGAAAGATAATTAGGTGGAAGGACAAGACAAAGAGGATGAGAGGGATGAAGAGCAGTGAGAGACGAAGGTACTGCAGAGATGTGAGGGTGGTGGATGAAGCAGAGAGAGAGAGAGAGAGAGAGAGAGGCTGGTGATTGGGGAGAGAGAGAGGGAGAGAGAGAGAGAGAGGAGATGGTGTAATTGCTTCAGAGAAGTTCCGATAAGCAGCACTTTGGAGCTGCTGTGGTTAAGTAATCACTGTGATTAAGAGCCACAGTGATAGCCGCTAACAGTTACGCCGACAGAAAGATTGACACCCCGTGCTCTGCATTATCACATTATACTGAAACATGACACAACACTGATGTCATCACACTCTCTGGAGTTTAGTGAAACGTTTTAGTGAAATGTTTGATTTTCTGTGTTTGTGAGAGTGAGAGATTTTTTAATGGTTTCAGTAGTTTGACTTCATGTAAAAGGAGCTGAGTTTTTTTCCTTCACTTCATTTGAAGTCGAGACTCATGGCTAATCTTACACAATAATCAATACATTTAGCACACAGTGATTGACCCCATATACCTACACACACACACACACACACACACACACACACACACACACACACACACACACACACACACACACACACACACACAGATGACCTACATACATTGGCTCATCTGCCTCGACCGGTTGTGGTGAAAGGAAAAATGGGCAGTTTAGTTTAGTTAATAGTTTACATTGTTTCATATCTTATCTGTATTATGTAGTTTGATGATAGTTTGAACTTGGTTGTTTTTAAAAGTGCTATAGAAATAGATTTGGATTGTATTTCGACTGCAGGAACGTTCTCATCAATGAGGAATCTTTTCTAACCAGTGTAAATGTCCCTGCTCATGGTTAATTATACTCATGGTCAATAGACATAATCACACGACTTGAATTCAAGCCTTTTTAGTGTGTTTGAATATGTTTATCTACATAGCGTGTATTTTTGTCAGCTTTGAATCAATATCAAACTAACCAAAAAATCAAAGGTTTGTATGTCAGAAGTTGAATTAGCTGAACGTCCATTAGTCTTCAAAGTGTGGTTGGAAACACAGGAGAACAACACGAGTTCCTGGAACTCTTTCGTCATATCATGCATTCAGTTAATGTAATAACAAAATTGTTGTGATGACGGTAATTGCACTCCATTGTTTATGTTACATTTAAGCAGAGTTGGGCTTTTAAATGTATTTTATTCCAAACACTACGCACAGTTGTAACAGTGAGTGGGTGTTTGTTGTTGTTGTCGTCGTTCAGCTCAACTTCTCTGTTTCTCAAGCATCACTCAGCACAGTGATTGTTTCTGCTCAGCTGCACATAGTGAACACGTTTGGCGGAACAGATTGCAGGGTCAAACACTCCCCAAAATAACAATGATGTCAACTGTGAGTCAGAAAAACAATGTGCGGAAACTGGCTGCTCATCATCCGCCAGTGGCAACATCATGATCTGCCCGCATAATCAGTGTTACATATGTAAATGACTTCCTCAGAGCTAAACGTGCAAGGCAGTCTAAAGAAACAAGAGCAAATCTGTTACTGTGGAATCCATATGTGTGACTCGGGTGTCACATTTCAAGCACACTTTTAATTTCTCTATTTAGTTGCTGAAAACTTTATACTGTTGTGGTTTGTCGTCAGCAGACTTACTTATGCAAAACACTGCATTCATCCTGTAAATATTCGTGATTGTGTTTTCATTTCTGAATGTACACAAACATTATTACGCAGGCTTGATTTGATTGGCTGACTTAGCCAAATTTTACACGGATGAGCGCTGCTTGTTATGGCCCACGTGCCCCTACAGTGGTGTGAGGACCTTTTGGAATTCCTGGAAAAAAATGTTCTCCCCAAGGGATCGCATTTTTGAGCTATTAAATGTTAGCGTAAACGGATGAAAATTGGCACACATCAGAACTTACGAAAAAACTAGCGCACCCAAAGGTGAAACCCGGATGTTACATCCACTTTATTTGGCAAAACTAAGTTGTGCCAAATTTCACGTAATTTGGTGGAAACATGTCGCAACACAAGACGAACAAAAAAGTCACATGACACATGAAAGATGAAAAGTTTCAAAGAGTTTCGCAGATTCAAAAGGTTCTGGCCACAGCAGCCGTTGGAGTTTTGGTGAACAAGAAGTGCTTTAAAGCCCACATAGACCGGAAGCTCCAATTAACGCTGCGTTTGTGTGTGTATCTGCGTCATTACCTCATATATGAATCCCTAACGTTTCAGAACAAACAGTTCAGCCACTGCTGAGAAAATAGTGTTGTATTGTTTTCCTGGGCTCTGCGAAGCGGATCGAACTTAATTTGATGTCGTCATCAGAAATCCTCACCACTCCTCTCACCACCGTAGCGCCTCCCAGTGCGGGCACAAGTCTGGGCACATCCGGTTGCGTACATTCAATATTCATTTGATCGGCTCGTTTGCAGCGATTAGGAGGTTTTTAATCATGAAAACAAGTTAATATATGTAAGTAGACCTCCATAACTAACATATATGTGTGATACAAGCATTCTATGTCACCTTTAACGTACATTAACAGATCTGCTCGAAACTTCACACATGACACAAGATACTGACCCTGAACCCGACTACAAACATGAACTTCACCCAACAGCAAGTCAGCCATTTTGAATTTAGCCGCCATTTTGCCTCAAAATATTTGCTGTACATTGACCGATCTGCTCAAAACTTCACATGTGAGACAAGAGGCTGAGGCCACAAAATATCAGCACATGAAAACGGAGTCAAGGGCACAGCAGATGGCGACTGTGATGGCCCGCAACAATACTACTTACAGCTTTTGTTTTATTTTAACTTTTAAAATGGTAAAGTAGTGCACTGCCTGTCATTTGTTCTGCTGGTGATGTTTGTAACACCTAATAAATTAAACATGGAATTTATCAGTGCTCATCTGACAGACTGACAAACGGAGCAGTCGACTCAAAATGTCAGGTAACGCGTGGACAGAAAACACCGGCTTTCAAAGCTCCAGCTTGTCTGATTGAATACTTTTTCCAGGGCTGATCTCAATTAGACAGATGACTCATCCTCCGGTGTGACGGCGACAGTGGTTTGAACTCCCGATCCTTCAGCACAGAGGTGTTTCCACGCTGGTGTTTTTTATAATGTGGGCGATGCTCTTTTTGTTTTCAAGAGTCGAGAGCTTATTTGCAGCAGGAGCAACGCCTTCTGCCGACCGCTGCTTTGTTTGTTGTCATGGAGATAGGACACTTTTCCGTTTGCCTGAAAGTCCACTTCGGCGCATCCAACATACCATTTAACTCTGGACTTTGTAATTTCCTTGTGATGCTGACATGCAGATGCGACCTGACGTTTTACTGCTCCATCACTTAATAATCTGCCTCTGATGAATATGAAGCAGGTCATTTAATTCCTTTTAAAAGTCAGTTGGTGTGGAATTAATACGTCTTTGATTGTATCATTAGATTTTCAGAGCAGCTTAATGTTAAAAATGAGAATCCGCCACCTTTTTATGAATTTGAAAAGGAGCCAGTGCACGAAAACAACAGAGCGCCAAAGGAGAATTGTCTGCAGAAAGTGGTGCTGCATTAGCTGAGGAGGTGGTGCAGGTCATCCATTATTGAGAAGGGCACTGGTTTGATCCACGGCTCCTCTAGACCATATGTCAAACTGTCCTTGTGCAAGACACTGAGGCCATAATTACCTCAGGGAGCAGAGTAAGCACAGTGTGAATGGGATGTATGTCTGTGACTGGGAGTGTAAAATCATTAAGATGATAGAAAACAGTCTTATAACAAGAGTCCACACAGAGTACATGTATGCACATGTTTTAGTGGATTCTTTTGTAAGCATAAGTGAATATTTTATTTTTACTTAGCTGTGAAACACTTCAAATCGTCTTTGCATCCTGTTAACAATAAATAGATAAAGTGATCTGTATAGCGCCTATTGCTCTGTTTCATGGAGTCATTGAAGAGTTGCTTTTGTTATTCATTATCAGGAGAGAACCAATTATACGCGTGACATTGACCCATAACTTTGTTCCAGGCGTATTATTAGCCCGTAGATCTGCACGTTCCCATCAGAGCCCGGGTCTGCAGATGCTGAGGGATGTAAAATGGAGCCTATAGAATGGAGCAATTCATCATTTGACTGCTCTTTTTTTGGGAGGAAACAAACTTCCACTGTGAAGCCATAGACGGAGTTTGACTTTTGTGCCGTGGGGGCAAACATTTTTATTTAACGACGGTACACTGATGTGCAACTAATGTGGCGTGATATCCAGAGACGACCGACGACATACAGCAATCGGTGACTATAGTGCCGAGCTTGCGATAAAGTCAAACAACAAATCACATAGACTTCAGTTTCTGTTTTTTTTGTTGAGCAGCTGTTTAATGTCGCCGTGGTGCTGCATTAATAAATAAGAAATATGTTTGTATTAGACCTACCTTTGGACTAATACCAATTGTGCCCAAGAGTTTGCAGCTGACGTGTCGAGTCACAGTTCTGCAGGAGGGAAACTGCTGACAGTGTGACGCCACTACTAAATGCACCCGCGTCATGATTAGGTCACTCCTGTCTCTAAACACCGTTAGGAACCGTTTAGGGATACTCTCTCTCACACACACACACACACACACACAGGTCTCCAGTATGGAGACAGCAGCCCCGTGGCCATCATTAGACCCGTTTCAGATGGTCGATAACCATCTCATCCTCTGTTTGTCTTCCTTTGTTCTTTTCCATTAAACCTCCCTCTCTCTCTGTCCACTTCTCTCTCTCATTTTTCTATCCCTTATTTTCCTCTAGATCAATGACTTTGTTTTCTAAACGTCTCACTTTTTGAATTTTCTTTTAGTTTATATTTCACCTTTTATAGATCGTGTGGCTCGGTTCCTGTTTCTGTCTATTTATAAAACCTGGGCTGAACGGGATGTAAAATCATGACCTTTTTCGTAGCTGTTTTTTTTTTGTTTCCAATATTTTCTTTTTGTCTCAACATCAACAACATACATTAGCAACAGACGAGGGTCGCTTCCTTTTAAGGCTGCATTTTTCAAATGCTCCTCCAAACACAGCCAGTAAATATGTTCTACATTCCCAAAGAAATGCAGGATTTAACGACATGGCCCAAACTATCCCAGGATTTAATCGTGTGCATGGACATGGTCCACGACCAACAACAAGAAACATAGGTAAAGTTCCTTAAAACCTTTTCTTTGGTGGTTCAAATGCAACAGGATCATTCTCTTAAATATTTGTCCGTGGAGATTAAAGAATAAACCTTTTTCACACTTTAAATGCCCACATTGTAGTTAACGGGAGTAACTATAAAGGACCTGACCAATCGGATGAGAATAAAGAAAACAGGAAGTGACACAGGAAGCAGCTACATCCTGCCAGCATCGTTGAACACACACGACCCCACACGCACACACACAGTCCATCGATTTACATTAATGCCCTAAATCTTTCCCTTAACGACCAAACTTTTAGCCCAATAACTCTTAAATAACCCTCACTAACACAAATCTGACCTCTGACCTCATGTGGAGATTTAATAATCTGTGTAATTAGTCCTCTCACATGGATCTGAATTAATGTGCCTCACTGCATCCGTAACACACACACACACACACACACAGCATTGTGTGAACCCCACCTTGATAAGGAGCGCCATAAAAAAGTGCAACAATAGGTGAAGAAACACATGTGCAGGAGATTAACGGCTAAAGAAAACACTGAGTCAAACCATCATTTTAAACGGTGACACAAAAATAACAAATATAACAGTAATGTCACACAATTTAAATTTGGAAAGTGTGACGTCATGTGATCAACCTGCTGAAGTAATTGTTTTATTGCTCATCTCACAGGATCCGTACAGTATGTATTTGAGTGCTTTGTGTGTCTGCACCTGTTCTTCCTCGACCGTTAATTTCTATCTCACACACTCGGCCAACCCCACACACACACACACACACACACACACGCACACACACACGCACGCACACACACACACGCACGCACACTACCCATTCATTATTTTCCAGACGTGCAGTAACAGGATTTGCTGATCAGATCAGAGCCAAATTAAGGTTTGTCCAATAACGCTTGATGCGGGAAATGTTGCAGAAGAGTGTGGCACTTTTATTGAAGCCATTATTTTTCCGCCGCAGGGCGCCATGTTGCCAGCAGCGAGGGCTTAGAAACATGGACGTATGCACGGCCGCCTGAGCATGAAATGAACAGGCAGGATTAACAACCTGCAGCCGTCGTCTTTCTTTTTACCTTTTATGTTTCTGTCCACTTCACTGCTCTTCTTGCTCTTTTCTTGCTGACAACAGACTTCTTCTCAGATGTAGCAACAGATGTAGAGTCTCTGATTAGCGGCGCAACGAACGGTTACTTTCATCATTAATTCATCTGTTCACTAAATTCCCTGTTACTTTATCCGCTGTTTGGTCCCAAAATGTGTACAGTTTACTGTCCTCGAGGAGGAAATAAATCAGAAGTAATGTTGTAAACTTCCCCTGTTGCTCAATTTATTTTCCATGTTCACGTAAAGCTGCCGTCAGTCAGTTATGTTTCCATTCCCACGTGTTTGTTGAGGGGGCGGAGCTTTTATTCATCGACAAAAAAGCCTAACCTCGTGAATGGAGAGGATCGCCTTGTGAAGTTCTGGCTTCTGATAGGATAAAGTCTTTTGAGATACCAGCATGTACAAGTTTTAAGCTTTTCCCCACATGGGAATAAAAACCACATCCATCTTCCACCACTTAATCCTCCACATGAGGGTCGCTGGTGCCAATCCCATCTGACAAAGGGGGAAAGAACAGGTCACCAGTCAATCACATGGAGACAAACAACCGTCCACTCTCACGCGGTCAAGCAAAATCTAACACTCTATTGGTTACATCAGGTGAATCGCATTCGATATCGTAAGATATCTGATCAATTAGCGATTATTCACTTATTTATAACACTTATTTTTAGGAGTGAATGTAGTCAAAGGGAAAATATGTTCTTCTCATAACATAAATGACCTCGAGTGATTGTTGTTGTTTCTGCTGGTTCTTTATTGATTCAGGTTCACTCAGGATCAAAGCTGCCTTTATTCCAGTGAATTTCCTCTCACTTATCAGCCGTTTCACCGGCTGAAAGCAAGGAGCTGTTTGATTGAGACCGTGTTTCCTCGAGCCCTCGAAATAGAAACGGGAAGCGAGACATCATGAAAGAGTTTGGGCTAAATTCTGAGCGTGTACTGTTTATTGTCGTCTCCTCAAATTCCTGAAATGTTGGGGCGGGTTTTATCAGCCTCTTAAGTGGCGGAGAACATTTCCAGGCCTGTGAACAATGGCAGGTATAACTCATTCAAAAAGAAAGAAAATATTGAAGGAAGGAAATAGATTAATCAGTAAATAAAAATAATATGGATTAATCAGTTACCAAATTAACTGTCAACTATTTTGTTTGAATGTAACAAAGAAATCATCTGGACCAAACAACTAACTGATTAACAGGAAATAATCAACAGATTCATCGATTATGAAAATAAGCGTCTTAGAAGCAACTCTTGTGTTGTTTTTCAGCCGACTCATATTTTCTATACGTTTCTATAGTTTTACTCACGTTGTCATGGAAAAGTCTCCATGAGATACTGTGGGATTGTTTGTGGCCTCTTTCCAATGACGTTCTATTCATGCTTCATTCAAACTGCTTTACTTCCACTCCCTCCCTCCCTCCCTGTATATGTGTCAATACAAAGTCTTTGTCACAAATAATGACAGATTGCAGACAGCTGCTTTATGAGGTGAGTAGTTCCATCCTAAAATAAACAACTATTACATAATGTATATGAGTAAACAACACAACAATGAACCGTGTCAATTTTCCACCTCTCCCTCACTCTCTATCATTGTCTACACACACACACACACAGAGAGGTGAGACAGCCACATGATAACAGCAGGGCTCCAGTCTCTCATGACTCAGCAGCCTCTGCCCTCGTCTTGTCTAACATGAACGGTGGTGACAGACTGTGTGTTTGGCTGAACCTCAACAGCAGCTCTTCACACCCACTGATGAGTGTTTTCACTGGTTCTGCTGCAGGTGTGCGACCACATGTGCTCATTAACATGTTTATGCTGCTGCGCGGCCGTCGCCTAACCCGTGCTGGTGTGATGGTTTCACTTCCGTGCGTCTTCCTCACCCGATATCTCAATGGCGTCCTGAGGGAATCCTTTCAAATGTTTCTGCCCTGTGGATGTGTTTGCTTCATCACAATTTGAATTGTTTTAAATTTTGGGGATCAAAGGTCACAGTGGCCTCACTGCGTTGGTCGGCAGAGGCAAACAACCTGCACTGGGTAGTAGCTTCACATATTTGTGACCTGGTTTTTATTGTCTCTGTTTGTTTTTAAAATTCCCGGTTGTTGCAGTATATGTATTATTTATTATTTAGTATTATTTTTTCACACAGAAGTGATTCAAACTCACTATGTTGTGCAGCACTTCCTGTTCTGTGAATGGGTACGGCGCCCCCACACGACATGTGGGGAAAAACACTCTCAAATGCTCTTTGTGGCGACAAAAATATGAATTTGTGCACAATAAATAAGTCTAACGTGGTTCTTCATTCCCGTCAACAACCTGGACAGCTGGGTAAGCAAATGGAGCGCACCCTCGCTTGAATCTGTGACACTAAAGTAGACTTAGAAAGATATTCACAGATTCAAACATCCGCGATCAATCACATTTAAATAAAACACTGTTGAAACACATGCAAGACATTTTTAATCGTCGTGATGTAGAAAACAAGCTACAACATCGTTTTCATTAAAAAGAGCTGGAGAAACTACGTTGATTGTTCCGTGCAGTCGTTTGATGAAAATGAGGCTGTAGCTTGTTGTCTACGTCATTATGATTCCAAATATGTTTCAACAATGTTGAGTTTAAATGTTATTGAAGCTCAAATCTGTGAATATCTTTGTAATGCTAAGCTTTTGAAAATAAAACTCTAAATCGCACTCTAATCTCTGTCCATCGTGCAGCTTCAGCCCTCTTGTGCCCCTTTTTGCGTACGCAGATTTCAAGTTCAATTAACTTAAATTATAATTATATTATTAATGTGATTTATTAGTATTTCCTGCTCACATTATACCTGTTTTGTGACCACAATTTAGTATTATCTTGCCACAAATTAGAGGTTTTTCCCCCCATGTCATGGGAACACGAAACTATCGATAACAAATCATCACTTCAACATGTTTAATATTATGGGGTGGGGAGGGTGAAGGGACGAAGAAAGTCGGAGTCAAATTCCCCTTCGTGTTTAAGTGTATGTTTTCATTTAAGCAGACATTTTACACATCAGTGTGACAAACAGGACAAACTGGTGTCGATGCGACCGTTTCCTGCTGAGCTTTACACGCACGCGAGTAATGTGAGACGAGCGCATGAGCGATGTTCTCGTCTCAGTGACGGTGACATCCTCTGACCGCTGACTCACTCCCTGCTGGAGGCTGAAGTCAGATGCCACGGTTGTGCATTTTACTCCATAGATATTAGAGAAACTGATTACCTCGCTGGAGTCTGAGCCTTTGTAATAACACAGTCTGGATGTTTGGTCTAGATATAACCAATCATCTTCACTGTAACCTAATCTGAAGTCATCATCTGCTGTGACTCACCTGTAACAGGATTAGGTCCTTGATGGATCGCCGTGATAACCGTGACCCTGGGGCGGACGCCGCGCCGCTGGTGACAAATGTCTGTCAGCGTTTCCACCAACACTGAGATTAAAAAGAAGCATTAAATATTAGCACGGTGTTGTGATTAAAACACTGAAGCGCTGAACTCAAACCAAAGTTGAAAAAATGTAACTGGAGCTCGGTCTGGCAGAAGCAAAACTTGCATCTGTGCATCGACGGGACTCTCTGTCGACGTTTTATTATGTTAATTGTCCAAAATTCTTTCTCTTTCTTCAGTTTCCTTGCAGCACAGACAGTTTTAGCAGGCACTGGAAGAACTATTTATTCAGCACTGGGGTTGTAGTAGAATATTGTTGTATCAGAGAACAGCCTCTGTGTACTGTCCCGTGTAGTTCTCACTCTAGGATCGTTACATCAACATTATGCTGAAAGGCTTTTATGTAATTATTGATCAATAGTAACAAAAATAATCCTGTTTTTGTCCTTACGATGTTTAATCTGAGAGCAAAGTGTCACGGTGATAGTAAAATGACACCATCTGTGCTTCTATTCGACCCCAATAAAATCTTGATTTAGTGACGTTTTTCCTTTTTGATAGATGGGGAGACTGAGAGAGAAAAAGTCCACTTGGTTTAAGGCACAAAGGAACTGTGGTTTTCAGTTTCCAAGAGGAGACGGAGCAGGAGAGAGAGAGAAAAGCCTGTTTTTCACTGCAGGGGAGTTATTATGACACAACACTGCCTCTCTACTTACTTGTGTCTGGACCGTCATCCTGATACTGCTTTGCCTTTTTTACGACAGTGACAAACAATATTACAAATGGAACCACTAAATACATGATAGCTGTCTGTTTCCTATTTAGTGTCGGAGCAAATGGAAACATAAACTCATTTTATTGTTCATCTATTATTCACCAAACCAAATCATCTGAATCCAACTCAGACTCGACAGTAAATCTTCCTCTCATCCACTTTCAACCTCATCTTTATTAGGTTTACAGATTGATTGTTAGACTCATCTCTGACACAGCTGAGCTGAAGCGAAGTGTGATTGCAGATCCACATCATGGACTGCTGTTCCACACATGATGTGCTTGTCCTTGCAGCATCACTGCACCACGGTCAATAGACACAATCAGCACTTTTAGCTCTAGCGGGCAGGGAACTGCTGGTCTTCTGCTGCCTCGTTTGTTAAGATTGTGTCACATTGGTTCATCCAAACAAAGGATTTCAAACACCAAAGTCCACTAAAATAAGACATTTGTCCATTTGTCCAGGACAGTGTGTGGTTTACAAAGAGACAGAAACTTCCAATGAGATGATGAGATGAGAGTAAAGTGGCAAGTGTATTCTTGAGATAGTTCATTGAAGCTTTTGTAGATTTTTATTTGGGGATTCTTTCCCTGCTCAGCCTCTCATCAAAATATGATCCATTGTAGTTGAAAATGAAGTCACTGCCAAAATCAAGGCTTCAAAACAGCAGTTGGTTTTGGACCCGTTTTAGAATGCTTGTAAATGTTTTACTGCGTCTTCTTCTACTTCTGGCTTCTCCCTTTAGGTGTCACCACAGCAGATCATCTGCCTCCATCTTGCCCTGTCCCCTGTGTCCTCTTCTGTTACACCATCTGTCCTCATGTCCTCCTTCACAACATCCATTAACCTTGTCTGAGGTCTTCCTCACTTCCTCCTGTCCGGCAGCTCCATCTTCAGCATCCTTTGTCCAATATAATCACTGTCCCTCCTCTGCACGTGACCAAACCATCTCAACCTTTCTTATAACATAAATGCATCCCTTACATCTCTGCACCAGGTTTGTATGATGTCGTACGGCTGGTGTAGGTCTGGACTGCAGCCACGGACGTTGTCAGTTTGGCCTCTGCTCCACGGTGTTTGTCTCTGTGTAACACGAGGGCCGTTATTACAGCTGCTGGCCTGCCTCCATATGACACAGCTGATATATCTGTGATAATGGCAGCAAACCAAATGGGCCAACACTATTGCTTTTTTTTTGTCTTTTGAAAGGCCTTGGCTGACGATTACAATCTGCACAATGTCACCGTGGATCTGTTTGGAGGATTTGTCTGGACAGAGGAGCCACACAGTGATACTGGTTCAAACATCCATGTGTTGTTTTAGAAGTCTTTTGGTTTCTTTTAACTAAGCTCTTTTACAGATTAAGACTCACATGCCATCAGATAACATTCACAAAACTGTTTCTTTCATATTTTTTGACAACAATGTTCTATTATAACATTTTTAGTGGGAGCACGATGGGTAACTTCACTGTTCGTCGTCATCGACTCAACCAGAAACAGTTTATCATCATCTGACCTCTTAGGCTTTTTGCTCCACTTCATTTTCTTCCTGTAAATTCATCAGTCACATGTCAATGATGACTTTTCAGTGGACAGTAGACGCACACGAGAGTCCCTGCACTGTCAGTATGAGATAGCAGAACACATAGTGTTTTTCTTTTCATCCTCTCATCATCGTCATTCTCTCTCATCATTTTCTTCCGTGCTTTATACTAATCTCTCATCTATTCCATGCTTTATTGACATCTCACATTTGCTTCATCTTCTCTGGTTAATAAAAACAAAGAGAAGAGCACTTCCTTTAAGATCTCACGTCCCACTTTACTTTTACGACCTCTTTTCCCTCCTGCTCCTCTTATCATCATCACTCGGTGAAGTCCAGACTGTGTAGTTTTACAGTTTAATGTAGATTTCAATCAGACGTCTCAGCTCATCCGCTGTAAATATGGAAGGAAGACATGAATGATCAGATGACCCGTGCCCTGTTTACAGTACATTGATTCTACACAAGACAGAGATGTGCCAGTGAAGTGATCCCTTCCTCGAGTATCTATCATGTAACCCAACTCTCCTGGGAGTCGGTGACTACTGCTGGGGATCGTCTTGCTTTTAAATACGCATATAATGACTGTGTCTGTTGTGAACATCCTTAGAAATGAACCCTGTAACACAGAGTGTATCGCAGACGCCACATTTGGGCAAGCGCAGTTTGCATTACTGTAATTATGCGACAGTTTGTGCTATCGGAATAATTCCAACCGTTTCTGAAAGCTGAGAATCAAATCAAAGCCAACGTGTGATTATTTTGGTAATTTCACTCGCACTATTGCAGGAAGCCTCGAATTAGAGTCTTTGTCACCAGAGAGGAGAGAGTTGGAAAGAAGCCTCTGTTATACTGATCAAATTTCCAGTTTAAAATCCAGTGTTCATGTACAACTAGTGTTTTTTTCTTAATAAACTTCGTTTTTCTCAATTTTAAATTGTTAATACATTATTTTAACATACAGTAAATTGTAAATAACTGCCAGATATTAAAAAATGGCAAAAGCACTTATTCACAGGATCAAAAAAAGCAAAAAAAAAAAAGTCCAGACAAACATTTTGAGGCTTAGATGTTAAAGATGTTGTTGATTTGATCTGTGATGGAGCAGCGAACACCTTTTCTTCTGTGATATCAGACGTAACCACAACCTCCACCATTTTGTGTCGCCATGTTTTTCAAAAGTCTGGATTCTGTTGTCTGTTTGGAAACTCCGCAAACATGTAGAACATCTAGTATTTGTGGCTAAACAGGAAAGAGGGAGGATATTTCCCAAAGTGTAGAGCAAATTTCCATCCAATAAAAGAAATGTCAACTAAAAAAAAACAAAACCCTCCATCCTCGCCTCACATGCTGTGTTTATTGTTGTTGTGTTCAGTAGGACGGTGTTGGGGCTTTTCCCACTGCATTTATTGGAGCTGATACCAAGTCATCCTCCCTCTTGTTTACTGCTGATTATGAAAGTCCGGCTCCTTTCGGTCGCCTGCTAAAAACTGTGAGCCATGAAGACAGGACATGTAGTCGAGCTGCTCCTGCACCTCTGACTTTAAAGTCCCTTGAGAGCATCTTTCATACTGAAATGCTCAGGTATATGTTGGTTTTCTGTCCTGTGGTGTTTTTTTTAACCACTGAATCACTTGTGCATGAAATGTGACACCAGAAAAACAAGTAAAGAGAAATAAGCTCCGTGAAATTCAACACTTTTTGTATGTTTTACCTTGATCCCTCACTCAAACTCATGGCGAGTGAATCGGATAAATTATTTTATGAATTAAGTCACTTGAATTTAAAAAAACAAAACACGTTGAGTGCTGATCCAAAATGTAAAAGTAAGATTTGCTACCTTTGGTTAAAAGGTGTATGCACATCATAGCTTTGCTGGCATCCCAGTTAGCCAGAATTGACGCTGTTGTCTTCCTTAGATTTGTTTTGATATGTAATCCTGTCTATTATAATATCATAACCTCCTATTCTATTGTTCAAAGCCAGCCATCAATTAGAAATCAGTTAAAACTGCAGGAACATTGAGCTGCAAGTTTACATTAGTGTAACAACACAACTTAGTAAGTGGTCTCTCTTCTCTATACCGTCTTTGTGATTGATGTGGAGAATAATGTGTGTTTGATAATCCTATCTAATCTAATCTCCTCTTTTATCTTTATTACTGTGTTGGACACGGCTATGTGAGAAGTTGTTAAACCATCTTCTCTGTTATGAATGTCAGTAAATGTGAAAAGTGTGTGTTTTATAAAGATTATAGATGAGGCTGTAGTTAGCCATGTGGATATTTCCCATAAACCACTGCACCTGGTGCTTTTCGATGTGGCAGTTGTTACATAAATCTATTTGCAGGAGTGTGTGGCATCGATAGAATAAGGTTCACTGGAGAATGGACTGACTGTGTGGCAATAATAGTTAAACACACAGGAGTGGCTAAGATGAGCGGCTCTATCTGATGGACGACTTGGGTGATTTTATTTTTCTACAGTGCTGCACACAAGATGATAGATGTACCATATAGCATACGATTAAATAAGGGACTACTTTACGTTGTCAGAGCACGTTGTTACAGGTGCCTTGTTAACGCGCATTGATCTTGTTGTTGTTATTGTAAGTCAGCCACATACACAACAATACATGTGGGTCTTATCATGGCCGTGGGTGGGGTGATGGGTCAGGACCACTTAACGCTGTTTGAATTTCAACTGACATCGATCGTTCCTTATTTAATTCAGGTTACTCGCTACGTACAAAAATAGCAGCAGCCAAAACTCTGCGCGACACTAGTTATTGGAAAAACACTCCGCTCAGATTTCACGGGCCAGACTGACATGTCGGGAACGTGTCTGGTTGCAAACGTATGAGATGGAGAGAGAGAGAGGAAACTGATTCTATGTCTTTGCTGCCAATGAAGCCACAGCAGCCGCTGCACTGAGCCCATCAGTGTATGAGTGTGCAGTTTTACATTCAAGGGCAGAAGGGGTTGTGATGCGGCTCGCCGCTCGCAATCGCCGTGTTAAATGTTGGAGATGAATGCATGTTTTCAGGACTTTCAAGCCTTTATTCAGTTCGGCATTGTTTGCGCTAATGCATCTTCCAGTGACGACACACTGACCAATCAGTGGCTGACAGTCTGTCGACGTCACGTATAGTATCGGCTTAGCTCCCTTGGAACCTCACAATAGCAGGTCCTAAAATTAGTACCAGATACCAGGTACTATTGCTAATGGAAAAGCAAAAAAAAAAATGAAAGTGAAAGTCGAGCTATGCTGAAACTGACAATTTTTGCTGCCACATTATTTTCATTCGAGCAAAATAATGTGTGAGCTCTTCAAAGACAGTATTAGAGAGGCATGCTAACGCAGTTCCAGTCAGATTGTCATGTGGACCTTCTACATGTGGAGTGATCATGTGACTTTGAATGTCGTGCAACATGAATTCAGCTTAAACTGATAACCGTGCAGAATGTTCAAAGGGAGAAACTAAGTAAAACTTTGAATTGGTTTGAGTTTTTAAAATGAAAACTTTTGCAAACTTATCTTTAAAACATGAGCTCAGAAAGATAATTCGATATCGCCTTAGTGCTTAAGTGATTCTGCGGACATTGATCGAGTTAATGATGGGTGACGGTGAAAGCAAACAGCACTGTATTTATTGTCTCTGTCAGCACACACGCACACACACACACACACACTAAATATGCCTCTTTTATGGAAAACGTGTCTCAAGAGAATGAAAGTTGTGACCCAGATTTAAAATCTGCTCTCAGGGTTTCATGAAAAGCAATAATCAGTGACACACACACAGTGAAATAAACAGAATAAATTGTAGCTTTCAGCTTTCTGAAATTACTGTTTGACTGTAGCACTGCTCACTTTAAAAGTTATTATGCCATATTTCTGTCTCATGTCAAAACCTGGAGATTGGATTTTCACTTCCTCTCTTTTCATTCCAATAATTAACGTCACACAGGAGGGTTTTTGGGTTGAATTGAAATGTAATTGTGCGGGAGCAGATCTCACCCTGGTATCTTTGTTTCTCAAATGAAGAGAGAAACAACACTTACTCTACTCACTTATCGTAGAGGAGAGGAGTTGGGAAATGAGGAAACATACAGTAGTATGAACAGATGTGTCCTCACTAAGACATAAAAAACAGTGTGTGTGTGTGTTAATATATGAGAGGCTGCTTAGGCCATAATTTATACCGCCTCACACATTTTGCTAGTATAACTTCATACAAACAAGCCACACGGTTGGTGTAGTAGTTAGCACTCTTGCCTGTGCAGACTCAGGTTTGTGACCCAGTCAGAACAACGGTCTTTCTGCATGGAGTTTGCATGTTCTCCCAGTGTGTGTGTGTGTGTGTGTGTGTGTGTGTGTGTGTGTGTGTGTGTGTGGGGGTTCTCCAGGTTCTCCATTTTCCTTCCACACTCAAAAAAACATGCAGATTTAGGAATTATTAGCTGAAATGGACCATAGGTTTGAGTGTGAGAGTGGACTGGCAATCTGTCAGCTGAGATTGACACCAGTGACCCTCATGTGGAGGATACAGCAGTAAAAGACGGATGAACCTAATACAAACACAGTCATACTATATGTATAGAATTGTATGTGGGAAAGTATGATGGTGTTTGTATGAACTTATATGGGCAAATGTGTGAGGGCCCAAAATGTCCTCTCACATTGTGGGTTTTTCCCCATTATTTTCATACATAACCATTATTTCTTTGGATCTTTGACGTTTGAAACTGGTAGATATTATTTATTTAGTAAGGTTTATTTTTAGAGTTCAATGACAGACTTAATTAGGCACATTAGTGACATCTGAGAATCAATCCCCCATGGGTGTCGTCATCATAACTGCATTCTGGTTTCTTCTGGCATGAAATCCCAATGGAAACCTTTGCTTTTAAAACAATCTCCAGAGAGAACTTTCTCTCCTGGAAAAAAATTCACTGAACACAAATTTAGTAAAAAAAAAATAATACTATATATATATATATATATATATACATACCGTACTGTGCAAAGCTTTCAGGCACCACCAGCTCTGTTGTTTCTTCTGTGTGTCAAATTCTGTGGTCATTGGAATTTGAAATGAAGTGATGCGACTTAATGCTGGTCTTATACTGTCATGCAACAACATGACAGTATACATACACATGCAACATGTGTATGTAATGTTCAAGCATGTCTCGAATAAACCGGGTGTCATTTTTTTTTTTTTAAAAAAAACAACAACAAAAAACTGCATACATATTTTCTGGATGTGTTCCAGTAAAGTGAAATAGAAATGCTTCTTTTGTGAGTTTGTGCGTGTGTGCGTGTGTGCGTGTGTGTGTGTGTGCGTGTGTGTGTGTGTATGTAAGAGGTGTAACAGGTTTCCTGCTTCCATCCTCTGACTGTCAACAGGAATGTTTGGCAAACAGCCACACACGGGTTTGCTCTGCTATTCTTCTGGGGACACTGCAGTGACTTCCAATCATTTGGACGACCTAAACAAAGCACTATCCTTAACTAGATAACCCTTACCTTAATTTAACCTAACCACATGTCAAATCTTAGACCTAAACCTTAATCGCCCCCCCCGAGAAATGAGGTTCTGCCTCATTAGGACCAGGTTTTGGTCTCTATGAGGACAACTGGCCCTGACAAGGTCAGTGTTTATGACAGAAAATGTCCTAAAGACGTAACAAAGTACACACACAGACACACATAGAGGTTTGTGTGAGGTTTTTTTATGTTGTCTCTTTCTGAAGAACAAGATTAAAGGGTCATTCTGTGAAAAAACACAAAGCCAGTTTACTAAACCTGTAAATGGTGTATATTAACTTTGTTTAGTGTGAACATATTCTCTTATTTTATTTTCATATACTATATTTCCTGGTGATTTTATTAATCGCTGGCAATTCAATATTTTCCACCTTTTACATGTACTGCTGTAAAACCATAATCCCTATTGTGGGATTAATGAAGGATTATCTAAACATCATCTATTCTTTGAACAGTTCATTTGTTTATACAGACATAGAGGAACAAGTAGAAGTTACACAGTGATCTAATAGGCGTGAGCAGATATGGCTTTTTTTTAATGTTTTTGGAAAATGAATTAGAATAAAATGAATGTTTCTACTTTCAGATTAACGTCTGCGAACTGAACCTGGTAGTCATGACAGTGACGTCATGTGTTGATATGCAGCACAGTTTATCAAAAGGCATGTTTGTGTTCTTGTTAAAGATACAGTGTCATCCGGCGATAACAGTCAAATGACTTCAGTGTCATCAAACCTCAGGATGACGACAGCGGCGTCATTGTCGATTGTGTACCAGGTGTGTAATAGTAATCGTGCATCAGTTGAGTTGTAAAATTTAGAGTCTGGTTACCTGGACAACAAGCCTGAGGGTTCGGGTTAGAGCTAAAAGTGTGAACAATAGGGGAGGTAAAAAAAAGAAAGAAAATTACATAGTGGGAGAAAGCACATGTGATTGTGTGTGTGTGTGTAATCTACCCTGGCAGCAGATCAAACACCACTGTGCTGCACTCTATTGTACATGCTGTACATTGAATCTCCAGGTGTAACCTTTTGTCAAAACATCCCTGTAGAATTGTTTAATATAATCCATACTGGTGTTCTTTATATATATGAATACAGAATATTTATGGTCTTTAACACATGTGACCCTGTATTGAAAAAGATTCATTTATTTCCTTTTTTATTGTTTAAAACAAGCTACTACTAACTTGTATTATTAAGTTGGAAAGCTCACTGTTACCATGCTACGTGTTGTCCACAGTAACTATAGTAACTACAGGACACATGGATGGACTATTTGTGACAAAGGTAAAAAAACACAGCGTGAAGACAAATGTATTCAAAACAAAGACTTACATCAGGCTTTTCAACTTATGACTCTGCTTTATAGTTCAAAGAAGAAATTAACATTGTTACACTATCTCAGAATATGATCTTGGTCAGCTTATCCCAAAATAAATAATATGTGCAATCACTGTGTAAAATTATTTAACAAACCACCTGTATGAATATAATCACAGATTATCTGGAAAATGAGTGTGTGTCACATGCACTTCTCGTTGCCAAGTATCTCAGACTCTACTTTGAACATTTCTTTGATGGTGGAACTGAGGTAAACTTTAACTTATTGTACAGTATTTCAGCCATAATTCTTATAAATGTTGGTTAAAATTGAAGGAAACATTGTGATGTTCAATAAGTCAAAGGCTGAAGTGTGGGATGAAGTTTCTGCTGTTCTCAGTAGACGTGTTGATAGTTAATACAGATGCATTAGGAAGTCTGTTGGACTGTGTCATCACTGGACCTGAGCTGTTCTTCCAAAAGGGAAGCAAAGTCAAGGTGGTTGTGTATCATTAGATTAAATGTGGAGCTTTCCTGTTGGATAATTATATCCAAACCTTGGCCTGTGTGACAATAATAACTATTGTGCTGCCATCAATCTCTCTCTAAGAAGGTCAAAGTGCATTGTTTGCAGAGATCTTTTGTACCTTCATCCATCCTGTAAGATCGCATGTCCTGAAGTACTTTATAAAATGTCTCAAATACATCCTGAGGGATTTTTTTCAATTTAATTTAACATGTTGACGTTCAAAGGTCACTGTGAACCGTTTTTTTTTGTCTTGTTAATGCCTCTGTCTTGTTATCTTAAAGCTGTAGTGTGTAACTTTTCAAGATAAGTTTAGTTTCCGTCAAATAAGTTTACGCAACGCTGATAAAGACTCTCACACTCTGTGTATGTGTCAGTTCCATGGTGTTTGTTCCTCGTGTCTGTGGTGACACAGAGTGATTGTTGATGATGAGGAACGGGCTGAGATTTGAACTGTGGTTGTGATTAAGGTTTGTGATAGAATTCAAGTTTAGGTTGTCCAAAGAAGAATATCTACGTGTGTGTGTGTGTGTGTGTGTCCTTGTATGTGTAGCTTTGTGAGGACATTTTGGCCGGTCCTCACAACTATAAAGGGCTGGGTTTTAGGGTTAGGCATTTAGTTGTGATGATTAATGTTAGATTAAGTGTGTGTGTGTGTGTGTGTGTGTGTGTGTGTGTGTGTGTGTGTGTGTGTGCGTGTGCGTGTGGGGTGTTGGCTCAACCAAGACTCAGTGTTCCACACCAGCAACCGTGAGGTTATCACCAGCCGAAGCTGTTTCCTTCACAGATCTTTATTGTCGTGTGGTGACAGACGCCTCCACCCTGGATTAGTAACAAGGAAGTGAACGTTCACTCTTTTTTTGGCCATAAGCAATACCGTGTTTTAGGCATGGGCGCCTCCTCCAGCTGCCTGCGCTCGGCGTCTGCTGGGTCATGTGATCTGACCTTCCATGTCTGATCGACACACAGCGGTTGACTCCAGTGTAAACTCACTGGCAGCTCACAGAGCACCTTTAAAGTGTGGATGGACACTCAGGGCAGCAGCGTGTGTCTTTTTACACGCAGGAGTACCATGTGTCGTCGAGGGATGAGAACGGGCTGAGAAACATGTTTAAGTAAAGTAATTGAAAACATGTGTGGACTCACATCAGCCACATTCAAAAATATCCAGGCAGCCCAAGATGTATAAACAAGGTCTGAACTCTGAAGTTTGAGGAGTGGACTCAGGTCCTGTTGACGTGAGGACTTACAATATAATTATCAAATGATTTTCTTTCATTCCTTTCCATCAGTGTCTTTTCTGAGCACAATCTTGATGTTTGAGGCAGCGGAATTCATCGGTTCACTTAAAATAAACCAAACCAAAAGGCCTTGAAATTTGGGCTCTTCTGAGTCTTTGGACCAGAAAATGCTTTCAACACATATGTGGAGTAAATGTAAATAAATACAGGAAAATAACCTGAGCTTTAATGGCTGTAGGGTTGGGAAGGCTCTGGCGAACCAAGCATTCCTGGTGCATGTTCCTGCATTCCTGCATTAGGAGCAGTGGAGAATGTGAATGACTGCACAAAGAGCATCATGTTCAGTCATTACAGAACTCATGATTAAGGCTGGGAATCACAGGGTAGCTCACGATACGGTACACAACACATAGTCCACCATACCAATAACGTCACATACAACCATTCTGTGATAATCAAGACATTGAAAGACAATCATGTAGCGATACATCACGATATCTGTCTAACTACAGAAAAGTAAATGTCCATGAACAGTTAAAAGTGCAGGATTTCTCTATTTATTCACAATATGGAGAACAAAGTGCATAAAGTCTATGTATTGAACGTGGATGGAGCATCTCTTGACGTAGCTTTCTCCACCATTATCTCCCTCTTCTTTGGCCAGGTAACTTCCACCCAAGTTTCTCTCATTCATTTGAGCAGCGCCCCCATGAGGAGACATGAAGTAACTGGCAGGGACTTACATATCACCAAACTGATATTTTGACCCACCTTTACTTGTGACGAGGAACCCGAAATTAAAGAACATTGATTTTTAATTCTAGTTTCAAGTTTCTATTGCACAACATGTACCATACTTTAATTTAGTTTTGGATCATTTTAGCCTCTGTGGCTCATGCAGCATAAACTGTTTACAACGTTGTCAAACAATATGATGGAAAAATGACAGGGCTGAAGTGAATCGTATCAAATAGCTAATTTCTTGTGTGTGTATTTTTATGCCTCTGTACTTAGTGGCATTGTTTTCTGTCCAGCCCAGTGATTGTGAGCGAGCTATCTCAAGAAGACCTTCACAGATTTCCTTACATTCGACACAAACGCTCACTTGGATTCAAGGATAAACTGTTAAGACCAAAAGTCTATTTCTCTGTGAGCTCACAAAGCTTTAGACTCCGCTGTCTCACAAACACTGGATGGTCATTTACTGCATATCTCTCACCTTGTTTACTGTCTCTATTCAAATGAAGGCAAAGATACTAAACCGTCACACTGCCTTGTAAATCCATTATCTTAAGAATGCCTCAAGAGAATCCTTCAAGTTCGGCACAGCCTCTTGAACAAGCAAATGTTTTATGACTCAAACAAAGACTTGGTCAGCAGTAATACTCGTGGTCGCCATTCGATTTTCTTTCTTGATCTTACTGCTTTCTTGAAAATGTGTGTAAATAATGATCATGGTCACAGACTCACAGCAAACCTATTTTCTTACTGAAACTTGATTCTCTCTCTCTGTCTTTCAGGTGTTTGGAGTGTAAATGGACGACCTGTGTGCCGTGGTCCTCTGCGGCTCTGGAGAGTCATTCCTGCGTTTTAGCGCGAGCATCCCCGAGGAGTTTTGTGTGTCATCGGGACCTTGAGGCACACCCACGCACACACAGATGATGTTCAGCCACCCCCTCTCACTTTAGACCTGGCAGACCTCTAATCTCTAAAAGATTGATGAGGTCCTGTTCAGGCGCAGGAGGCCTGGCACAGCCTTGATAAGGCAGCTTTCATTTCAGCACATTTTATCCCTCACTCCGCGCTCGCTGCTTTCAACACTACGAGGAGGGATCATGACACGCCAAGGCCTCCAGGCGAGAAGGACAGTCTCTTAAGAAACAGAAACCATGAAATGTTTTGGAAGTGACAGCTGTGTTTTCTTCTGTCACTCGGCCTCAGCCGCGCGGTCGCTGAGCAGGACGCCGGCACCGGCATGTCACTGTCAAACCTGTGGAGCTGGAGCATAATGAGGCTACAGAGAGACGCTCAGAGCTGAGAGCAGCTGAACACACAAAACACACCTGCACACACACACAGTCGCACACTTGGAGTGTCCCACGCAGGAACATGTGCAACATCTCGTTCTGTAATGTGGACAGTAAGGTGGACCAGTTCTTCCAGCCCACGCTCTACATCATAGTCATCGTTCTGGGGCTGCCCACTAACTGCATGGCCCTGTGGGCTGCCTACATGCAGGTGAGGAGGACACACACACACACACACACACACTCCTACACTACAGTCAATCACCAGTGTCTGACTATAGTGTAGTGTACTATAGTGTTTCTTGTACAGCTGTGGTGTATGACCTCACCCTTAATACTTAACACTAATATTTTATATTGTATCGTAATGTTTTTACATTTTTATTAAGGATGCACCGAGCCGCTTTTATCACCTCCGCTATCGATATCTAAAGGTTTAGAATCAGAGCTCCAGATATCTGTAGTGAAACTTTTATCTTCTCTAGTGGGTGGAGTGGCTCAGTGGTTAAGACCCTACCTTGTGTACCAAAGACATCATGGTCGCAAGTTCGATTCCACCCCTGGCTAATTGTACTTGATTCCATTGTAAGTCGCTTTGGATAAAAGCGTCTGCTAAATGACATGTAATGTAATCTTCTCTAGTGTGTGATTGTACACTTTCCCATGCAGTTCAGGTAGAGCCGTCTACCGTACCGTGCTAATTAGCAGCTGGAATCCCATGTCCCCGGTTGCCCGTTCATAACGATGACCGCACCTCTGGACATTTAGTAGCCGTGGTGGAGTTTGTTGGCTGAGGGCGTGTGAAAAAGATAATTGATCTTTTCGCTCGCTTCATTTTGAAAACAGTGTGGGCTTCTGCACGGTGTGTTGTTGCATGGAATTAGACTGAATAGATCGGCCGCTATGGATCGGCCCATTGTCACAGACAGTCATAGATCTAGAATTTTCTTCAATATCAGGACCGATACCCAATACAAATATCGTATCGGTGCATCCCTAATTTTTATTATATTTTGCTCACATGTACTGTATATGATTTTCTGTCATATTTTCTATGTCTTATATTTAAGAGTAGTACAGTACATCTATCTATCTATCTGTCTGTCTGTCTGTCTGTCTTAGCATTTGCGTCAAGTAGTTTTATTTTATTAAACTAGTTTACATTTCTTCTATGACATAGTCAGTATCAAAGAAGCTGTCCTCACAGCTCTTAGAAGAATAGAATAGAATATCTTTATTTGTCCTTGTTACAGGTACTTTCTCCTCCTCCTACAGTACGTTCTGTTATTTGTCGAGAAGTCTGTGTTTTTCTGTCTTTAGGGCGGAGCTTTGATGAAAGAGCAGCAGACAGGAGGAGGGAGTCGGGCGTATCACTTACATTTGTTGCAGTGCAGCCTGCTGTTGACAGCTTTTCCAAAATTGTACTAGACCAGATTTGTTTTCTTTCTTTCTTTCCTCTAGAAGTGAAGTGGATAACAAAATAACATAAAAAGTGTTAATAGACTCCAGCTATAATTAGTTATGTATACTGGAGCTAAGACTGACTCTAATGCACAGTCTCTGATGTACAAGATACAAGAGACTTTATCTTTGTTTTTGTACAGATGGAGGAAAAGGAGACGTACAGTAAAAAGCTTTGACTTAGTGTTTATAAACATGTTTTCAGGAAATGAAGTACAAAAAAAGATCATGTAAGTTGAGTAAAATATTACAGTTGCAAAGTAATTGTGTTCATTTTCCTTGTAACATCTATACAGTAGAACAGTAGAACACTGAGGACATCATTTCCACCGACTGTCAGTTTCTCTTTCCATTCCAACCGAGTTCACAAACTTGTGTTTTTTTCTTCTACATCATTTCAAGGTTGTAACATTTTAACATTTGATTATTATTTGGCTTTCATCTCCTCTGCATCAGTGCCATCAGTTTTAATCTTGAACATTCAGCTTGTTCCAAAACAAATACAGTAAAAAGTTATTATATCAGACGTCCTCTATGTCACCCCTGTTTTAGTCACTGATGACATCATCTGACAAAACATGTGCATAACTGCTGTGCTGGTTATTTTCCAGGGTGGTTTCAAATAACTATCAATACTGAATCTCAAATCCAGTCTCGGAAAAGCTTAATGGAGGCAGTGAAGTGGAGCCTCTTCTTCTTCATTCACTGTGAATGATCTTAAGATATTGAATCTGAGTGACACACATCTACATACAAACCAAACCTATTCAGACCTATTCAGAATATAGTTTGTATTTTATTTTCTCCCACATTTTAAACCTTGAGATTAAAAAAGGAAACACACAAGTTGTTACCTGTGTCCTCAGCATTTGCATCTTAAAGATTTAATTACCGTTTGACTTGAAAAATGTTGCACTTATCCGTCCACCACCCCCCACCCTGTCTTTTCACCCTCTCCTTCCCCTCCATCACGCTCCTCCGTCCAGGTGCGCCAACGCAATGAGCTCGGCATCTACCTGATCAACTTGTCAGTGGCTGACCTCCTCTACATCACCACTCTTCCTCTGTGGATCGACTACTTCCTGCAGCACGACGACTGGATCCACGGTCAGGAGAGCTGCAAGCTGTTTGGCTTCATCTTCTACACGAACATCTACGTCAGCATCGCCTTCCTCTGCTGTATATCGCTCGACAGATACCTGGCCGTGGCGTACCCCTTACGCTTCGCCAAGGTCAGACGAATCAAAACGGGTACGTAAAGGAATGAAATGTTCGCTGGGAACAGACTCATGGTAAACAGCAGCTCATCCTGTTTTTATAGGATTAAGATATTACATTTGACGATTTGTCTCTGTGCTACTGCCAAGCCTGGAGGGGACGTACGAGTCTTCACAGCTGTTAAATCTGTTAGAACAGGAAATCAACTTTGTGCAGAGATAAGATCACTTTTTACAATCAACTACAACAACTAGTGCTCCAGATTTCCTTAAAATCAGTTAACGGTATGAACATTACCTCAAAGAATAACATTTCTCTTTCCCCTCCTGAACTACCTACAGCCATCTTGGTCAGCACCGTGGTGTGGCTCATTGAGATCATCGCCAACTCTGCTCCTCTCTTCCACGATGAGCTCTTCCAGGATCGGTTCAACCACACCTTCTGCTTTGAGAAGTATCCCATGCAGGACTGGGTGGCAGGGATGAACCTCTACCGGACATTTCTAGGCTTCCTTGCTCCCTGGACAGCCATGCTGGTCGCCTACCGTGGAATCCTAGCGGCAGTGCGCTGCAATGTCTCAACTGAGCGTCGCGAAAAGGCCAAAATTCAGCGGCTGGCTTTGAGTTTGATCCTAATTGTGTTGTTCTGCTTTGGACCGTACCACGTCCTCCTCCTCGTACGGAGTGTCATGTTTCTAAACAAGCCGTGTGACTGTGGCTCCGAGGAGAGTTTGTTTGCGGCGTACCACGTGTCATTGGCACTGACCAGCCTCAACTGTGTCGCCGACCCCATTTTGTACTGTTTCGTCAACGAGGGGGCAAGGAACGACGTCGGCCGAGCCCTCTCAGCGCTGCTGCCCGTGGCCTGTCAGAAGGGCTCCTCTTCGCCTTCGCACGCTGACATGCTGAACGCTGGTTCGGTCACCATGGAAACGCCTCTTTCGACAAAGAGGCAGCCTTGTGTGTACGTCGATGGTGGCAAGACAAGCAGCTACAAGACCGAGCTGGTGGCTCTGAAGGAGGAGTGTCTACAGATGACCATTCTCAGTGTGAGGAAGTGACTTCCACGCTGGAACCAGCAGCAGCAGCACGTCCTAACACATCGAATGCTTTTGTTCTGACTAAAATCAGATGCAGATGTGATTGTAGATTCTTGGGGGTGAACGTCTCTGCTCAGTGGCACTTTACCAAGGCCAGTACTGTGCAAAGGTCTTAGGCCACCATCAGATTTGTCAGTGCTATAATGACCGTACAACAAATATTTGCTGTGAAAAATATCTATTACACCAGGTTTAATCAACACGTGCTTGATCATGTGAGTTAATGTCATTCACAGCGTGATAATATATAAAGTCACATCATTCCAATCCAAATGCCAATGATCACAGAATTTGACAGACATGAAAACAACAGAGAGGCTGGCGTATGGCGCTATGCATAAGCATTGCAATTGCATTTCTTTACCACTAGAGGAGCAAAAAGGTGTGCAGGTGTCACCTACGGACAATCGGAGGGTTTTTATCACGGATTGATTTGCCCGCTGATTTGGTTTAAATTCTGTCATACTGAGCAACTCGTGCCATATTGTGCACGACTGGTCTGTATGCTCATGTTATCGTGTCAACATGCTACTCTAGGTCATCTTTCATTCCAGAGTAGCTGACAAGAAATAAGACTCACACAGTGTCAGACTTAAAGAGGGTTTTCATCGGTTGGTGACGTGAACACGAAAGGTTACACCAAAGTCCTTAGGATTCAGCCTCAGTGGAGCATGTGGCCACGTTTTTGAAACCACTCCATTTAGATGCTGAACTAGTGATGAGCTCTAATGAGCTGATAATCCCACAGATAGTCAACACACTTGGATATTTGGACTATTTATTGCTGTGCCAGGAGCCATTTAGGCCACAGGATATTTAAATGGAGTTATTTAAACAGACGCCCTCTGTGTGGGTGAGTGTGAAGACACCTTTGGATTCAGACATTTTGGACAAAGTGCAGGATACAGAGGCTTGAAACCCCAAAAGTGCCACTTTGAAATATGAAAGTAAAGTAGAGGGGGAGTAAAAAAATAAAAATAAAAGTACGTCGCTGGTCCAAAACATTTTTATTGCTTGTTGAAAATGTCTTTACCATTTTGTTCATTTTTAAAGGAAACAGTGAAGCCGTATGAAGTACCTCAGCTTATAAACTGTGACAGAAAGAAAGCTAATACTGCAAGTGTGTTTCTTTTTTTAATGTGAGCCATGTTTTTTTGTCTTTCTTATTATGACGGAAAGTAAAAAAAAAATCAATCAATCTGAACTCTGACACAATTTGAACATTCCTGCTTGATTCAGTCCACACTGCTGTTGGCTGCTAAATAATGTCATATAAGGAAAGCAGTAGCTTTGGCAGTATTCAAAATAGCAAAGTAACATCTGTTGTTTCAAGCCCTTGCCATCCCGAGAGCCTCGTATACCTCGGCTCTGTCACGTCCCTCGACATCGCCTGACAGACTTACACGGTCTTGTTCCATGTCTGAAAGAGACGCGCCGGGCTTTCAGTTGACCCCAATGTAAACCTGGAGAATTGAAACGCTCAGAGCAGAGCTGCAGTAAAATAAGATTCAGAATATGAGATTAAGGTTAGGGCCTAGACAAGGAATGAGGTTAGGGTTAGGATGAATATTAAGGTTACTGTCATGACCTATATTAAATCATAAATAATTAGACATAGATGATGCTTTTGGAATGTGAATTGCCCGTTTGTTTTTAACAAAAACAAATCAAATCAAAGCAAGAATGTCCCACCGTTTGTGTGTCAGGTTATCTCGTTCTTTATGTGAATATAAATAAGAAATTGCCATAGCCTGCCATTGGACTGGGGAACTATATGAATAAAACGAATAAAAGATTGAGAAAAACATCACATGCTGTGTTCATTTTACAATGTGTGTCACTATACTATTATGAATTTCCTTTCCAAGGTGACAGCCAACTAAAGCAACCAAAGAGCAATTAAGGTGAAGTGTGAGATTTAGTGGCAGCTCCAGGTAAAGTTGCAAGCAACTGGTCTTTCTAAACCTGTAGGAGAGCACGCACGCTGACCTTCATGAAAGGCTCTCTTTCCATTGTTCGGTTTTTCTGTCAAAACTTGTTGGTGCAACATGGCAGACTTTGTGCCAGAGGGCTCACACACTTGAGACATAAACGACTCCTACTAAGAATTGTGAATAAAAAAACATCCATATGCTGATAGATGTCCCTAAATTCTATGCACTGGACCTTTTAATAGCAGCTTTTACAGGTGAATATACAGTACGGCAGTTCCACAGTTCCACCTGCCAACTAGTTCATCTGAAAGATGGAAAATGTTTTGTCTGAGTGATTTTATTTGTGTTGTCTTGGCATGAAAGCGATACTGCTGCTCCATGCTGTTGTTGTGCACCTGTGTGTCCGTCTCTGAGAGGAGGAGCCAGGCTTCATCATGTGTATTAGTTCATTGCTAGTGTCAGTGAGATAATAAATTATGGATACACAACGTAGCATCCACCTGTGTGTGTTTGTTTAGAATCAAACGCTGCATGAAAGAAGCAGAATTTAGAGAATACAGTTGGAATATCTCGTGGATTAGGACAGGTGCTGGGTGTCCAGGTTTCCGACTTGAGTTCCGCACTGAAGAGAGAGACTTCACGTTATTGATATTTTACTGCTTTCAGCAAGTCAAAAGCTCACAATGCAGCCGCTGTCCGGAATCTCTCTCTGACTGGCATGTCGAGACGAAATGTCGAGATTAAAAAAGTCAATAAAGTGGACATTAGTTTGATGTGTGTGAGGGCTGTTTTATGAATTAAAAGACAAATATTAGTGTACTTTAGCCTTTTAATTTTATTCCAACAAAGAAAAACCTTTACAAAGTAGCCTTTGTTGTTTTTGTGGTTCCACTATTTGCCCCTTTCATATTCTCATTTGCTCTATAGCTAAATGTCTACACTTCTCTCTCATGAATGAATCAAATCTCCAGATTAGAGTGAACAACCAGGTGATTTGAAGAAATGTAAAGAAATGAAAGATCCTAACAAATGAGAGGAGTTTTTGTTATTATTCTATATCATTTTATTATTTTATGCACCTGAAGCAGTGTGCAGCGAGAAAACCACACGTTTTAACTAATTATTAGTCAAAACTTTCACAATGTTTGAGTGACAGAAATATCAAACCGGCAGTGCATGAAAAGTAAGTGGTAACTCTTTAACGTCATTTATTATAGGACACCACTATGATGTTTTTTTTAAAACCAGAAGTAATCGTGTTTGCAGGTTTGCACACACACTGCTCTTCCACCTACAGGACAGTAATGTGTCATCTACGCTGTCTTTCATTATGTTTGACTCATCATAACTTACAAAATGGACGTCACGCTCTATCAAAGAAGACCCCACACGAGAGAATGAGTCCATAAAACGCGCTCTGCTCGAAAGTGTTCACTGATGCTGTAAATCAAGTGAGAAGAAAGGTTCCCTTTCTCACAGACTTGAATATAAGTCAGTGTGGTCGCCCCCTGATGGCTATTAAACAGAAAACAGATGCTTCGGAATTCACTTCACCTTCCAGATTTGGAGACGACGTCCATTTTTGTATACAGTCTGTGATCAAAGGTTGCAGAGGCGGCGAGATGCACCCAAATATAAATGATTTTTGATTTCCCAATTAAACTTAGTCACCTTTTTCATTCATGGCCGTGTCTGTGTGTGTGTGTGTGTGCTTATCTCTGACAGTGTGGGCTGGCGTGTCCTTTCCATTATTACCCTGCACATCAGAAGGAACCCTGTATTTACGACCCACTGTCACGGGGGTGGACACATTCACACTGTGTTATACAAGACAGAAAGTGTGGGTGTGTGAGAGAAGAAATAGAAAACTGTGCTAACGTATGGATGAGTAGTGCACTGTTTGTGTGTTTGTGTACATTTGTATGTTAAACTGCATGTGTGTGTGTGTGTGGGGGGGAAGAAACATGAGCACATGCCTCTGTGTTCTTGAGAGGACATAGTTCTGCCTCTCTCTCTCTCTCTCTCTCTCTCTCTCTCTCTCTGAGAGAACATTGCCTCTCGTCCTCTATGCTTCACTGGCCATGCACCTCGGCTGTAGGTCTATATATAGACGCTCACCAGAGGCCACACTGTCATTACCAGCAGCTCACCTGATTTTGAAACTGATTTATTACAAGGTGCGGATGGAGAAACACCTCCAGACAAAAAAAAGGGTTGTGATTTTCATCAGATATTCAGATTAATTTCGAGGGGACGGAGAGAGCGGAGTGCACTGGCTATGTGGCAGGTGACTTTGTGAGCAGCGCCGACTTTGACAGTGTTTGGAGAAGATACTACAAATAGGATTTACAGAATATAATTTTCTCCCCCCGAGCAAATAATTTATAATTAAAATGGAATTATGCACTGAAGATTTAGCTGCAAGTCAAAAACCTTGAATGAAGCACAATCACAACATAGACAAATTGGTGCTGCAACAACTATTACTCAGTCAATCCTTTATTTGATTGAATTAATTGAAAAATCATTTTAGAAATAAAAATACCAGACCACTTCCATGGGAGAACTTGAATGTGAAAATGTGTCTTCCATGTATTGCTCTGGACAATAATATCATAATATATAGAGGAATAAATACATAATGTATTCATATGCATGTGCATCCTTAACAGAAACTTACACAACCAGGTATTTGACGATGCTGATCTGATTTAAAATGAAGAACAATGTAACGCCAGAGCCACTATTCATAGAACAAAACTCACGTCCATCATGAAGATTTACCTGCTATTCAAACACAAAATATTCTTACATAAATCCCTTCTTTCCTACAAGATGCTGATGATTTCAGTCATATGTTAATAGTAGCCCAGGGTGAGCTGCTTATTCCTCCTACAACTGTGAACAATGTGACCCAGAATCCATTTTTAAGACGCATTTTTTATAATCTAATAAGTAAACCATTCAGCTGTATTTCCATCCTGATCCTGGCAGAGGAAGCAGGACATCGGGCTGCTGATCTGCTCAGACAAATGCACAGAGAAACCAGATTCTGGCTGCTGTTTGGATGCGAACCATTAATTGTGAGCTGAGGAGGAGGCTTCAACAAAAGCCCTGATTTCATGTCTGAGGAGGCGTTTGGACCATATCAGTTTTATTTTAGAACATCAGGAGTGGAGTATAGGGTTACGTAGATATGGAGAGGCAAACAAGTCCCTGTTTCTGAAGTCTTGTTCATAGAATTTAATATAACCTTTAATCTCAAAATCAAAATGGGGAGAAGACCGAGCCAGCGTTGCTGTATGCTGTATGTTTTTACTAAAAGTAATCCTATTTTATTGTTTTGGGTTGTGACCATTTGTGTTACTGTGAGAACCTGAGTTGTGTTCTTGCTTTTAAAGTTAACTTTTTATTTATTGCTTGATGTATAGAGGATTGTTGTTTTCCGTGTATAATCTTTTTTTTTTTTTTATCAGTGTAAGTAACTTGAGTGGCTCAACTTGAGTTGCTGAATTTTAATATGAGAGGTTATCATGACTGTGAAGTATAATAGACTGTGGCATGATGTAAAATGTTAGGCCCCCTAGTCCCCAAACATCATTTTGCACGGGGCACCCACAAAGCTATAAACGGCCCTGAATGAGTCCATTAACATGTGTGTCTCACATGACTTTTTATGAACCAAACAAATGATCGATTAATCAACAAAATACTTGACAGATAAATCGACAACAATTTGACCAATATGAAACGACACTGCAGAGTAAATTGATTTCATTGAAAGACTGGATGCTGCAGCAGAAAGCACCAAAGCCTCCACATGTACAGTATATTCCTGCTGATTGCTGCTATAAACAAATCTGCAAGCACCTGGAAGTGAAATTGCTTCAGTGATTTACAGTTTTCAGTTTGATTATCGAGCGGTGAGTCACCGAGTGGCTGCGGTCGTCAAGATTCACAGGAGGTGGTGTCAGAGGTGTTTGAGTGTTTGTAGGTAATGTAGAGGACACATCATACAGTATGATTAATATCAAAGGGAGAGGATGTAATCTGAATTTAACCATAAGAAACAACATCATGAAAGCCACTAATATGGTTTAAAAATATATTTTCCTCTGAATTTTAAGCAATAAAAAAATAAAAATAAATGTATAAAATCATGAAAGATTTAGGAAGAAGTCTGAGGCATTTATACATACAGTTTTTTCTATCATAACGTTCACATGCTGTCAGGTGTAATTTGGGGTTAAGTGTCTTCCTTAGGGAAACTTTGGCATGTAGAACTGTGAGGATCAAACTCCAAACCCTCTGATTAGACGATGTCCCACTCTACCACTGATCCATGATATAGTAACTTTCATTTAAATATATTTATATCATGTTATATTATCTTTATTTTAAATGTGTGAATATTTTCGAAAGTAAGCAATAAACTTTCAACTAAAATAACAATATTCCATATTTACATATAACTAAATTCATTTTCTTGGAAAAATATCTTAAAAAGAGTTCAAAAACCTCACAATATTTTTTAGTATATGCTTTATAAAACACCTTAGTTTTACAACGTGCCTTAAATCAGTGAAGGGAAAGAAAAAAAACAAACAAACCTGTTTCTCTGTGTGCGTAAGAATGAAAATCATTGTCTCTTAATATTTGTGAAGTGGTTTCTTGTGACACTGTCATGTCATTATCTCATGACCTGGAAATTCTATTAAACGTCACATGACTGTGCCACTGCCACATTCACTCTGTCTCTCTGTTAATGTGAGAATGAGATTAATTGGCTTAAACTCAGAAACTGGCCTTGTTATGGTATTATACTCTTTATAAATTTTGTATTATATGTTTCACCTGTTAGCAAAATGGTAAGCAGAAAATGTACACGGTGTGGAGAAACAACTCACTGGCTTCTATATCATGTTTGCTTTTCTACAACAATATTTATTGAAAAAAATACTTAAATTGTCATAACCAGTGGTTAAAACTGAGAAAGTTGTGTCTGTTACTGAGTTGACGCCTCAGAAAACAACCTCACATGTTGTTGTGGTGGTGTACCACTTTAAATCCCCAGGTTAAGCCCCGCCCACTCCCGTCTCTTTCAAATTCAAATGTGAAATCGCGCGCGATTAACTACGCGTTCGTCTCAAAATGGCGGATAACGTTTTTGTGTTTTTTTTTTACATTTTCCGGCCACACTTCTCGCCACAAAACCCACTCAAGGTCGAAACCACGGACCAACAACACACAAACTGTGACAAGGTAAACACTGTGAACTTCACACAAGACTTTTAACTAGCAATTAATTGTTTGTTTTCACAAAGCAGAGGTGAAATGTTTAAATTACTTTAACCTACAGTTTAAGTTTTTTTAAAATGAGTTTCTTTGAGCTGTTTGTTAATCTGTACAAATAGTGTTGTTGTTGCGTGTCATTGTGGTTGTGGTTACACAACTACAATTTAATGAACTGTTATTTCCAATCAAAACTTAGGTTTTTACTTCTGACCCATTTGCTCACATCTAATCATAATAATAACAACAATAATGTATTTTATTTGTCGCCACTTTTCTCAACACTCAAGGTCACCTTACATAAAATACAAACATATACATATAAAAGTTGAATTCAGTGTGGTCATTGGAAGTTTGCCATTCTGATTTTTAGTTAGTTAGTTTAGATTTGAAATGTTAAAGAGGTACGGAATCCCAGAGCTGGTGAGGGGACAGTGAGGTTGATGGAGGAGAAGGATCTGAGGGTGCGGGCAGGAGTGGAAATGTGGAGGAGCTCTGAAAAGGTATGGAGGTGCAAGGTTGTGTGTGGCTTTGAAAGTGTGATGGCGAGCCAGTGGAGCTGCTGTTGGATGGGTGTGATGTATGTATGGATGGAGGGAGGGGGTTTTAAGGGGGTTTTAAGGGGGTTGAGTTTTACTCCTGTAAATGTTGCTCATGTGTCCCTCTTCAGCCAGAAGGTCAGAACACTTGAACTTGTGGTTCAGCAGGCTCAGTTGTCTTGGTTTTGCTTTAAATGTGCCCGACATCCTGGTTAACCCCTGCAGATGTTCCCGACTGTCCACTCAGCTGGTGGTCTGTTCCCGCATGTGAATCTTGTTCTGATTGGTCAACCAAAAGAGGAAATAAGAAAAGGAGCCTTGGAGCATAACAGCATCTCACTTCCTGTTAACAGATGGTCCCCACGGTGGTTGAGTTCAGCTGCATCGGTGCAGGGTCTGTGAATGTTGGTCAAACACGTCTGAGGACTGAATTCTGTGGCCTCAGACTGAAAATGGGAACAAAAAGTGAGATTCACATAAAGGCTAAAATTAGAAACTGCTGCTAGAGGGACTGAAACTTTTAATATAGTTGTTGGAACTGAAGTAGGTACATTATGACAGGTCTGGGGTGACTCTGACTGGGACTCGAAACTGAGATTTAGATCTAAGACTCTTTCTGCAGATTGGGATTAAATCTACTATGTTTTGAAATTAGGAGCAGTGTGTGATATTAGGATTTCTCCTAGAACTTTTCTGTGTGGTCATTTTCTTTTTACCTGAGCTATGGAGTATTTCTATGGAACTAGGGGTGGGGTAGCTCAGTGGTTAAGACCGGTACCCTGTGTGCAAAAGACTTCATGATCGCCAGTTCAACTCCACCCCTGGCAGGTTGTACTCAATTCCCTTGTAAATCGCTTTGGATAAAAGCGTCTGCTAAATGACATGTAATGTAAATTCATTCAATGGATTTGTGGTTTTTACCCTAATACTAATGATAATACTATTCAAAGGTTTCCCGTCACCATTGTTTGCTCATGTCTGGTAAAATTATTTTAGGATTAATTCAAAGTCAGAGACAGAGAAACAGTAATCCAGGTTTTATCAGGCTCTAAGCATCATGTGTATAGTTTGTTTGGATTTCATTTGACAGGTTGTTGGTCTGTCTTTAGAAAAATGTATTCACAACATGAGTGCCATGGGTCAGTTTCAAACAGATCAAGTTTAAATGCAGCCTTTTAAGTTGTGATTTGAGCCTGTTTTAATTCAAGGTGGGAGTGGAGGGAATCTTCTGGATGTTTTAGAGATTTTCAGTCATGATGTCCTCAGGCTGGTTCAGAGTTAATGAGTTGACATGGAGCAGAATGTCCAGAGTAAACGGCACCAGCTCAAGAAAACAAACTTCCGCAACCGAGTCGGGCAAAGAGTTCATCCCATTCGCTGTTTACAAAGTTTCCCTTTTCTTCTGCTATTTCAGAGCCTCAGTTATTTGCTGATCAGTGATTCTCTGTTTGGTTTATTTTCTATTCTGAATGAACAAATCACTAAAGCAATAACCAGACTTATTAAGTGATGTCGTAGCTGAGTCCAAAAGCTCATTTGTCCTGCTCTTATTTTTGTCCTCCCTCGTTCAGCTCTGCCCTTTCTGTTACCTCTCTCAAGATTTCTGTTCTTTCATAAAATGTTTGACCTTTATGGACGGTAATCCCAAATCAAATTATTAATTTAAAAAAATAATCCCCAAAATGGTGGCCCATTCTTAACCATGTACTTTAAGGAATACTGTTTTTGTACATTTTTGAAACTCAGCAGTCCAGCAAATACTAGTTATGGTGTTCGGAGGCAGGAGATTCTACTTTGGGCAAATGTGTGCGTTGTATTTTCTCAGAAGAGGCTTTCTCACGGTAACCAGACTGGACGGATGCTGAACAAACAAACTGGTGTTGTAAAAGAATATCGTCTACGTGACCATCGTGTTTACCCTCCTTCCTAAAGTGGCTCCTAAAGTGATATTACTGCACGACACCAGACATAGGACATTATAGGAGTAACAGACTGATGGTTGTAATCTGAATACTGTTAAATTAACCATATGATTTAGCACAATTATGCTATTTATTTACAATATTACACAGGAGAAAGGTAGCATTGACAGATCATACAGTGAAACCTTTCTTCGTGACTCCACAGTGGTGACAGTGTAATCCCATATGCTGTATTTATGAACAGCCTTCAGCTGTTTGGGGATTGCACGTACATTATATAATTGGATCAACACAGATAAGTTTAATGTGGTTGTAAAGCAGCTGTGTTGGAGTTTGAATGTTGTCTATGGCAAATTCTAACTTTTGAGATTGTATCTTGTACTTTACTTGCTTTTCCTTCTCTTGCATGATTAGATAATTCTTTATTTTGTTCTACCATGGGGGAAATGTGTGGTGTCATTGCAGCAGCCCTACAGCTATGAAAAATACTGGAAAAATGGAGAAAGTACAGAAATAAAAAAAAAATATATATATATACAACAGCAGAGTAAGGATTGAGCATGTGGGATATTGGAATTAGTGTGGCTACTTCTTGGCACCTCTTATCTTACGATCAGGACATGATAAGTGAGTGATGCTGTGCAGTGATTTGTTAATGCTTAATCAGGGTCTTCATTTTTTCAGCTTTGCTTTGTTGTAGTGTAGTCATTTCTACACATGGTGTGCTGTGGACAATAGCACCACCCAGTGTAGGAAAGTAAAATACCACTCAATATTGCTTCGACCTTTTCATGTTCAGCTTAAGCTCCGGATATGCTCATCTTGACGCTGTGAGACAGGGTGCTTTTCCCTTTTCCCAAAACTTTTTCGAAACAGAAAACATGTTTTTCAAGACATTGACTTGGAAAAGTAAAATTTAATAAAAGCATGAATGAATGAATGATGGTATGAATGAATGCAGAATTCACAGTAGATTATGTTTTACTGACGTAACATTTTAAAAACAAGACTCTGCAGACTCTAAAATTCTACTGTGAGCTAAACTTTTTTCCACACTTTTTCAAGACTTTCACACAAACCAGAAAACAGTGTTTTAAAACTTCATACTTAAGACTTTTTGTAAGACTTTAGAAGAAGAGGAAATCACTGACAGCAGCAGTTCACTGTGATTGTGTGATTGTGCAATAATCAATCTGATTGATCTTGTTTTGTCCACTAACTACGAGAGACGAACAAATAATCCAGCACACATTCACCATAAACAACTCAGTGAAAATGATGAATTGAATATCAACATAGTGAGCAATTAATATAGCAGTTGATTGGTTGACAAATTGATTGATTGTTGTAGCTGTTATTTATTAATGGTTAGTTCTGTGTTAATGAAACCAGCACTTTGGATGCGCTCAACTTCACACGGACTACTAAATCTGTTTGCTATTTCACACATGTATGAAAGTCTCTTGTGGATCCTGAAGATGCTGCACAGCTGTGGCTGCAGTAGAGAGTTACAACTATTATGATGCAACTATATTACGTCTATAGAGGTCTGATCTGATCCACGCATCGCCTCTAAAATGTCCTCATGATTTGACAGATGTAACTGAGCAAAGGGATTTATAGCAGAAGTACAGAGGCTCTCTCAACCAGATGTGTTTTTGTTTTTACTTGCAGTAGAACCAGGACTGTGATGGCAGTTGGCCACAGGCATGAGCCCCTCCTCTTTATCAGCCGCTCTGAAGATGAGAAAATGGCAAAAAGTCATGATCGTGTCCCATTTAGAAGCTGATTTATCTGTTTTCATCCTTATTCTTCCTCCTTTAAAATGAACGATAAAGCAGCTTTTTTTAGACAACCAGATTAAGAATTATGAAAACAATAGTCGCCTCAGTCTGAAACTGAAATGTGAAATCATCCATAAATGCTAAATATGGAGTAAATGCTTCAGTTAACGCAGACAACTTGCTGTACAGAGGGATGTGTACCACCACCGTTACAGTATATGACAAGCATGTGAGTGTGAGCTGCAGATGTCTGCCACACAGTTGGAATCTTCTTATCTGTATTGTATTTCTGGTGGAAAATGCATCTGCACAACTGTATAAGAAACAAAAGAGAGATGTGTTTATTGGCAAATACTTGAGGTTGTGATATTTTCTTTTTTTTCAGAAACAGGTTTTATTCTGTTTATTGAAACATATTCATGTCCTGATAGCATCAATAGATTGAGTTGTCTGGAATAAGAACAAAACAGCCAGCATCTCTAGCCTTCACAATACTAATAAATATACTAATAAACACAACCACTCTTTTAATTTCAGTCAGATCACATGAATTGATTGGCTGGCGTACAGGTTTGGTTACGCTTAAAGTGATGTAAAAAATCTCTTCTGACTTTGTCACCCCATAAAAAAATATGTTACAAATCACCTTCAAAAATAGGTTTTAAATCATGTAATATTCTCTGCTCCAATTACACATACTTATATACATGTATGCTTATACCAAAGCAGCGGAACTATCTGAAAGATGTATCCCTTTCAAATAGATGATCACTGAGTGTTTTTTTTTAATAATGTTACAGTTGGGACTGAAACAATTACACGATTAATCGATTACAAAATTAATCGGCAACCAATTTTATAATGAATTAAGTGTGAGTGTTTTTAAGGAATTAAAGCAAGTTTTCTGATTTCTTTGCTCCAAATAACAAAGAAATCATTAAAACATATTAAACGTGAGAAGAGAAGAAATTCTGCATGGAATGGTGTACTTGTATGAGAAAGCTCATAAACCAATACCAGAGATGGTTGAATGACCCCACTTAATTCCACCGATTTACACTTAATAGATATAGAAGCTCTGAAATCTCTGGATTATTTGTATTTGTATTTTTTTTCAATTTATGTCAGGGATAGTGGAGTTGGTAAATTTTCATTTATTGTCACTGACCATGTGTAAAGTTGTCATCTTAAAAGCAAATATTCACATATATCCATAGTTTAACTAAATCCCATATTATATAAATATGATATGAACACCATTTTGGCCAGTAAAGGTGACATGGTTTAAAATGAATAAGCCAGCTGGTACTCTGAGACTGTAGTTTTTAAAATGACACATGTGATCAGTATCATTACATGAATGGACTGTAGTCATGTAGAATTACAGTCCATTTTCCTCCGTTGCTGTTAGATCAGGTTGATTTCAATCAGGCACGAGTGACGTCTGTGACTGGAGGAATAAAGAATACGTCACATTTGTCTCTTTTCAATCTCACAGAGTGGCCCAGACTCCGCCTCTTCATCGACTTCACTATTGATCTTTAGGACAGAGCTGAACGAGTGTTGGGTGGGAGGACAATGAGGAGCAGTAAGATTCACAAAATGATCTAAGCATAGAGATGTTTCTCAAGACATGCAGTATATCCTGCAGGTTCAGTATTAGGAGTTTAACATAGAATACAATATATTATGCTCATCCGTTATACATACTTTAACCCTTTTAATCATCTCTTTTACCATATTCTCCTGCACATTTTACTCCATATACACGTCTGTGTTTATGTGTGATGTGTGTTCATCTAACATCTTTAAAATGAGGAAAAGAAGATACATTAATAAATAAAAAATAAAGTCAAACCATCAAACCAAACAACATAAAATACCATAATTTGTCCCTCAAACGTTCAGTGAAGGATTGTGTTGGCAGATGATCATTTTTTAGTAAGAGTAAGATTTTTTATTATAGACCCTTTTACAGTAAATGGACAGCAATTGTAAAGGGTTTCTCGTCTTTAATACCCAACTAAAGAATTTCTGCTTTTTTTTAATGATTCCTAAAGAACAATAGAACTAATATTGTAAATATGAATAAAGTAAACATTGCAGTCAAGCTATGATAACATTTGATTCTGCATAAAATATTATTGCCCTGCAATTCAGGTTGAAACATATGTTTGTATTTGTGATTATAATAGGTGATGATGATGGTGAGGTTACCAGTCTTTTCTAGTAATGTATTAATAATTATATAAATAATCTATGTAAAAAAAAAAGTAAGTTCCACCAGTAAAAACCATAAGAATATAAATAATAACATGATAACTATGGGAATGATTAGAAGATAACTTTCTACAATATCAACATATCTAAAATTCTTTATACACACAATGATTTTATTGTTATCAAAATTGAGCAAGAGTAAAAAACTGTGACTGCTCTTCTACAGGCGTCCAGCAGGTGGCAGCAGAGGCTGAACATTTGTTGACAACAGCTGTTTCAAGCTGTTCATTTATCTACAGTCAGGGAGAAACTCCCTGAATACTTTACATACAGAGTCACACAAACGTTCCACACCTGCTGAAAAGCAAACTTACCACAGTCTTCATGTGAGTTATTGGAGGAAGCAGAAATCAAACCAAACGCTTTTCTAATTACATGACTGCCAATGCCACCGCAGAATGAAAAGGTTCACATAAATGTTAATCTCGCGGCTCATTTTTCTGAATTTAAAAACATCCTTTTACAATCGGAGTGGTTTGAGACTCGACGTTCCAGCTGGCTTGTGTTGCCGCACTTCTTCCTTTTCCTCTTTGCTTTTGCATTGCGACCAAAAACATTTGTCGTCAGAGACCTGGGAATTCCATAATCAAAGATCTGTGACCGGAAAAATTTCCTTTTCCTAACTAATGTGAAACAGAACATTTGCTGCTGCATAAAACTGAGGGAAAAACTGAGCATTCTTACTGTAACCATGATGCTTTTGGAGAGCATGTGGTGACTCTGGAAGTTGCTTTAAAGGCAGAGTGAATTTCTTCAAGAGTGGTTGTATGAGGTATTTACACATGGTCAGTTTCTCACATGTGGGTGTCAGTGCTCTGCGGGGGCTCCCTGTGCCAAGAAGCAGCAGAGGTCAAGCTCAGTGAAATCATAGATGCTACTTAACAGATTGTATTAAAATTGACACTCACTTAAGTGCAGACTATTTTAAGAATATATTCAGTATCTCAGCGTTAGTACAAACTCAAGTAAGTGAAACTGTGTTTTTAGCTTATGAGGACACAGTAGCTGCTGGCCTACTGCTGCCTTGTTTGCGTGGTTTGTGCCATTGGCTAAATCCAAACGCAGGTTTGCAAACACTTGAGTCACAAAATGACAAATATGAAGTCACTGGATGGAGCAGTGGTGATTGTTCTAAGATGCCAAGGCTTGTCGACAAAGACGTACTGTGTTGTATTTACATTTCAATGGTAAACGTGTGCTAGAACAAGTCACTAGTTTGTTCAGAATCAGCTGTTTATCACGGATGATGGATCGTCTTCCGTGGTCTTCGTATTCTCATAGCAGCCTCTGCATTAAAACCACTTGAAGCTCAGCTTCAACTGTTCTCTATGGGACGGCACAGAACAGGTTTTTCACTTCCATGTAAGCTCAGCTTCTCTAGGAGTCAATTGAGCAGTGGGCAGTAGTGGACTTCTGCGTGATGATTGGAGGTACTGTTTGAAAGGCAGAGCCAGTTTTTGATTGACAGCGGGGCCTTTTCTGCCTCAGTCCTGTGTGGATTTTGTGAGGGAAGTCTGTAGACAAACAGCTGCTTGTTGTTTGTAATTTGTTCTGCGATAGACATTTTTTTATTTGTACATATACACTGTAAATAAAAACACTATTATAGCATTTCAGTTTTACATAATTATTGTATTTTCTTTGTTTTAGTTCATTTGCAGAATTTAAGTATTTACGTTGAAATAACTGAGTCTGAAATGAGCATCCCCTGTTTCAAAGACCAGCAGCAGTTACTGTGATGGATTTGATGATGGAGTTATAATTAATTCCTGTGTACCATGAAATAAAATTGCTGATTTTCTGAATGAACTTGGTCATAGGGGAGTTTGCCACCTACAAAGTGACATTTACTTGATTTCCATTCAGAGAACCTGCTTGATGGTGACATGAGCAGCAAAACCTTTTCTTGTCTTGGCTTATTAAGTTGCTAAAACATGTTTCCACCGAGCGTCTGCACTGATGACACTCATACTCACTCACCTGTACTTCAAAACACCTGAACTATCACTTAAAGTGTGTGGGGTCACTGTTGAAAGTTGAACATACGTCTGCAGATCCACATCTCTTTGAACCGTCCCACTGACATCTGCTCACAGGACCGGGCTAATAAAAAACACAAGAATGCTGCTAGTTGGGGTGAGTTTTACTGCTTATGGGGCCACTTCACTTTTTCCATATGCTGCTGCTGCAGTGTAGTCACAGGCTGTGAGAGACCCTTGCAGTTCTGCCTCCAGCAGATTTTTGTCTCTGCTCCAAATGTGTAAGACCGCGCGTGTGTGTGTGTCCACCTGAAAGTGTGCGACACTCTGCAGACTGCATAAAGCAGCGAATGCAACGAGTTGGGGGGCTCTCGGGCCTTTGCTCCTGTGAGCGGCTGCTTCTGTCTGAGCTACAGAGTCTGTCTCACTCTGCTGCCTTGGATCCACCTGCTTTGGATCAGCCACGATTTTTCCCTGAGTAGGAGACTGGCTCAGTGGAGCGTTTCTCATGCCGGCGTGAAACTGTGTGAGATAGCTTCTCTGTGCGCGCGTGTGTGTGTGTGTGTGCGTGTGTGTGTGTGTACACGCAGACCAATGTCACCTTGACTACAATCTACAAAAAGCACTGAGGGCGCGCTACATCTGTACGCCACTGTATGGAGGAGGAGAGAGGGAGCAGAAGGTAATTGTGTGTCTCTCTGAGAGAGTGTGTGAGAATATGCCCTGTGTGTGTGTGTGTGAGAGAGAGGGAGAGCGAGGGAGACTGAGGCGGGTACAGCTCTCTGACTGAGACAGCACAGTTGTGGAGGATCTCTGTTCACAGCCACGCAGAGCAGCGCAGAGATGTCAGGCGCAGCACACACAGGTGAGTCACACACCACACACAGCGGCGATGGGGACAGGTGAGACAAGCCGGATGCCCATGGGGGGGAGGGGGGTGGGGGCGGTTCATGTTTCCTCTGTTTTTAGTGTCTGTTTGTGATGACATTGTGCTCATACTCAGTGTTTCTGTAGACGCAGGTAGAGGCTACACAGGTATAAAGTCTGACCTCGGGGTCATCACAGTTGGTCAGGTGCTTGGGAAACAAAACCTGTCAAATTTGAATATTAGGGTGCATAGACTACAAAAATAAACATCCCTCAGTTTGGTTTCTGGTGTTTTAGACTGTGAGACAGATTGATGTAAAGGTGAGCTCTCTGCTCCTGCACGTGTCACTGGAGCTCATCAGGTTCTTCACGCAGATCCTCCACAGAGTCCACACTCACACAGACACGCAGCGGGACCTTAAGCATCTCCTTCAGCCATCAGTGCATTTTGACGGGGGCTTTAATGGAGTACAAACCGTCGGCACCTCTACATCCTGCCCTCTTCGTCACGTGACTCCACCGCCGGTTGAATATATTAGTTTCTCTTTGATTTTTGCAGGGAAAAATGCGTCCTCGGCCAATCGCTTCGAGACGGAGGCGTCGCTCTCTCCCTCTCACTTTCAGCTTCTCTCTCGTGACGCCTTCACGTGTCATCGGAAATATGGGATTCTCTTTTATTCAAATTATACAAAATCGTGTTTAGTTTAACTTATTATACATACATTTTGCATTTTCACGAACTTGCCAAGGACAAAATATGTGATATTTTATTCTACATGATGCCTTAAATTTAAATAGTGCACTTAGATTTTGAGAAGATATTCCTCAAAGCAGCAACCTCAGACTTTATTTTCTGAGGTTCAGTTATTACAATCTTTTTATATAAACTGAATGCATGGTGAGTAAAACATTATGCGGGTGTGTAGATGTATACAACATATAACATATTCAACAATAACAAACTACTCAAAAACAGTATTTCACCACTTTGTATCTAACAAATATGATTACGAATATAAATGCAGTATTTCCTGACATCAAATACAACTTACAAATGTTTTAAAGAACTTTTATCTATATGAAAACATTTATTACTAAGGTGATCAATAGATTTTTAATTAAAAAATTAAATATTTTGGGATAGGTAACAATTTAAAACTATCTATGATTTTCATTTTTTCAAAATCAAATCCAATAAAGATAAACAATTATATCTTTTGGTATAAGTAACAATAAAACATTCAAATTATTAATATGAACATTTTCAATCAAATCTAGTATAATAAATATGATCAGCTGTAGTTTTAATAAATAAATTAAATAGATTTTCTATTTGTAACAATAAAAAATGGTCTCTATGATTTTTTTCATGTCTAGTGAACATTTAATAAAATAAATTGAATTAAATTGAATTAAATTGATCCACATCGTCACTCTCTGAATCAAGTCGCACTTTTTCCACAAACGTGGGAAAAATCCGAGTCTGAACGGAGGCCGTGAAGGCACCGTTAGGCCCTGTGACGTCAGCCGCTCCCCTGCGCTCCTCCAGCAGCAGCAGCAGCAGTAGGAGCAGCCAGTCACAGAAGTGATGCTCTGAACGTAACGACTGCAGCAGCAGCAGCATCTTCACCAGCGACACAACGAGCAGCAAAGACCGTCTCTCTGCGTGTTCGTGCGTGTTCACCCACAGCGCGTGATTCCTGCAGCAGCGTGTCTTCATGAACCCACCCAGGACCGGATAACTAACACATTACAAACCTGACATTTACGCATAGGATTTTTTTCCTCTCAGGCTTTTATTGTTGCTTCACCGAGCTTTTCCTTCTCTTCTGCCGTTTCCACCTCTTTGTCTTTCGCTTTGTGATTTTTTTTGTTTTTGTTTGAATTATTTTGTTCCGCGTCGCTGCTGTTGCAGAGGAGCGCCACCATCCTTCAGCGCCTGACATGAGTACGCTCTTTTATTTGGTTGCAGCGGAATGACACACATATCCTAAGCCGCATATCCTGCAAGGTTGATGGAAGATTGACGCTCCATTTGCACATTTTTTTTAGTAGCCTAGATTCTGCATCTGCACAGGTTTCTGATTTCTTCTTTTTTATTTTTTATTCTCCACTTTGAGCCGATCATCCGCCGCTTTCTGACCCTGCGCAGCATCTCTCTGTACGCACGGCGCACCACAGAGAAACGCGCAGATAAGCCCTCCGTCAAGAAACAGGCGTACTTTCCGATTCCTAAACCCACTTTCGCTTCCTCCGAGGACTCGTCTAGCGCGGCGACGCTGCGTAAAGATAACGGAAGAAAGGAGGATTTAAGCGCAAACGCAGCCCAAGCATCCAAGAGCAGGCTCGAAAATGATGGCCGGCGGAGCAGTACAGCAAAACGGGATTTTCTCAAATCCTCACCATCACAATCAGCAACCACACATGGAGTCCGATCCCCCGGACTCGCGTAAAAGACCACTGGAGACTCCCACGGAGGCCAGCAGCACAAAACGCACAAACACGGGAGGTAAGAACAGCGATGGGGATGCGGGGCAGCGTGTGCGGGGTTTGGGTGAATGTTGCTCCTGAAGGCAGCAGAGAGAAAGCAGAGCAGGTTGATGTGATTGTGCACGAAGCGGCTGCGGCGGCATCTTACAACCGCGCATCCGCACGTTTTCGCTGCTAACTACGGAATAAAGATATTTTTAATTCGCCACGGTCGTTTTTCCATCAGCGTTAAAATAAGCACAGGCCTTCGCTTCTGATGGAAGGAAACAATGAGAGGGAGTTAGCGGGGATTTGGAGGGAAGCCGCATATCCTGCTCCTCTACGACAGCGCGAAATCTCATCTCTATCCTCTGCCTGTAATAAAGAAAAAAAGAGAAAAAAAGGAAAAGAAATGCGCCTTTGACATTTACGCGCAGGCTGAGCGGCAATGCACGAGCCAGAAATAGGGATGTAAACAAGTGAACGCCAGATCTGACTGGCTGCTGCTGCGTGATCGCAGTCTCGCTCTCATCCCGTCGACGGATGACCTTGTGATAATCTCACACATCAGCCACCATCGCCGCTTTGTATACAGTTACTGGCGGATAAACAAGCACATGAGCAGCAGCAGAGGCATAATCAGCAGCAGCAGCATCAGCAGCAGCATCAGGCCTGTGTCTGAGAGCAAGAGAGAGAACAGGGGGAATCCAGTTCAGCTCAGACTGCGACAGTCTCACTGCACGTCTGTCTCTCTTTCTCTCTGTGTTATTTTATCATGTGTTTATGTAGACGTTGTGCTCTCCTGCTTTTAACAATAATAACCTGTACTTAGAAACACACACGTGGTGGGGAAAAAAAAATGCTGTTTTTTTTAATTTGATTTATTTACCTCCAATCATGTTTATTCATTAGTTGGACGAAATTTGGATATGTCTCCATGGCAATCACCATATTTGGTTTTTGTTTACATGCTGTCATGCGCCAAGCATCCCCATCACCCAGCATTACAACCATCAGTGTAGCCTCTCCTGGCCATGCACCACCATCCTGGACACATAATACACCTTTAAATGTACATTCAGTGACAAATGTCCTCGGATCCAACCTTCATTTAGAACAGATCGTTATTTCATTTGACCTTTGTCTTTAATGGAACAAACTGGACGTATATTTAAAAACAGACAAACAAGCGTTGTTATGAATTTGGTTAAATTTTACTTTTCAAGGGCAGAAAATGTGAGATGTTTTAAACTCTCCACATGTTGATGAAGTCTGCTTTTGCACAATATTCTTCAAGTCAGCTGTGTCAGAGAATTAGAAGTAAATTCTAAAATAATAAAAAAGTGATTGATTGCGGTATAAATATGCAAATCAAGTCTGTTTTCAGTGTCAGGTTTTCTGCAGAGGTGATCGTCAACCATGTGACTGATGGTTATGTGACTGGAACACTGGCGTGTCTTTATTGCCTTTGATTTATTAGTCAACTCGCACTGAAATGACAAGAGGAATCAATAATATGAATTATTTATTAATTTTTTTATTAATATGACCTTTTTTTCTGTGACACAAAACAGCAGGATGTTGGTTTGTAAAAAATAAATAATAAAAATGAACAGTTTCCAGCAGGAAACAGTACAGACGTGCTCAGGAGTGTAATCACAGGACAGAGACTGTGTTGGGCCGAGGAGGAGGGGGTGAGCCATAGGTTAGCCAGCGTTGTTTAACTGCACATCAGTGCAGTGAAAACATGCGACCCTCCCCCCACCCTCCTCCTCCTCCCCCCCTGCCTGCCTGCGTTACAGTGAGGCAGCTCGTCCATTTAGATACATTAAATGGCTGTGAGGAGGAGGATGATGATGAGACTCAGACAGAGGATGGTCACCGCTGCCATCAGGTCAACATCAGGCAGACACACACACATGTGACCACACCCCCTTAAAATAAACAGTGAGGAGGAATCAGATCTTGTTTTTTTGGGTTCTTGGTAAAAAAAAAAAAGTGAGTGTAAATATGATCAAAGATTTGTTTAACATCTGTTAAATGAATCCGATGACACATGAGATGAGCCTAAATGACTCGTATTTTACTAATCAGATGCACACATTGTTGATATTTATGGCCTTTGATTACAGAATAAGTGTGTCTGCTTTTTTGCTTTTTAACCTAAATGAATAGAGGTCAAAGTTCTGCTAAGAGATCATGATGGTTGTTTTTTTATTTTTGTATAATTAGTTTACGCCACACACTCCAACCCCACCCCCCACCCCCTGTGCTTCCTCTCTCTGTAGTGGCCTTCCTGCAGCCCCTATTTGAAACTGAAGGCATTGTATTCCCTCACCAAGAATCTGAGACTCATGGTAAGAGAGACTTTGATTTTGATCTTCTTCCTGTTTTTTTCTTCCTATACATATATATATCTATATCTACATAATATATAATCTTTACTGTAATCTTCTGAGTCAGCAGTGATAACACAAACATGCTCTTAAAGGGCCAAATTCTGCAGAGCCAAATCTAAACATCTGCGTCTCTCGCGCAGGTCGTCTGACCGCTGCGGGGCCTGACGCGTAACTAGGATGTGAAAATGACCTGTAACACCTTCATATTCTACTCATGACTCAGATAATAATGCATGCTGATGTTGTTTATATTCTATGTTTTTTAGTCCCATAACATCCATTTTCATGCTTTTTTATGCAAACTTCGATGTTTCTTTTGTCATTATGCCCAGCATTACTGCACACTCGATGACCTCTGTCCTCATGCCAGCCATACCATCAAAGCATTTGGGTTTATGACTGCTGATGGACTGTCTACTCTCTGTTTATTGTGTTGAAAATGTGATGATGTGTGCAGCTATAGGAGCTACAAGACTGTTGTTGTTTAACGTGTTTCCTTTCACAGGTATAGCTCAAGCTCATTTCAGAAATATTTCTCTTTCTGGATCTTTTTTCGGCCACGTGTTTTTTTTTTCTTCTCTTTTTTTGGTTGACCCAACAGCTGCAGCTTAGAAGTATATCCAGATGTAAGGAGCGATGCGTGGGCCAAGTGTTTTCCGCTCTGGTCGATCAGATCTGTGAATGAGAGTAGTCGTTTAATTCGACGGGAAAAGAGGGACTTCGTTTTTTTTTTTCCACCAAGCTTCCGGCTGGTTTGTGTCCAGGATTCATCCAAATGTGTGTGTGTTTGTGTGGAAAATGAGAAAAAAAACATAAGAGAGCTGGTCAGCTGTCAGATGGTAGCTGTGGATCGACACAAGACCACAGTAACCCCGCTGGTCATAAATCACATCTACGTCAAATAGAAAGCTGAAGGTTTTAAAGACAAAAAGATCAATGAGTAGCTGCTGTTCAACCCCCCCCCACCCCCACCCAACACCACCCACCCCTCTAATCCACCAACCCTAACCCATTCTTATCTCTGCACCCCTTTCCTTATTCCTTCAGCCAAGCCCAGCAGGGTTCTCCACGGCATTAGTGGAATTCAGATCCTTTTCTAATCATGCATATATACGATCAGAGGCCTTTAATGAGCTCATTGTCAACGTTTGAGTCTCAGTTTCAGATGTTTAAACTTGGATCCTCTTCAAAGCCGGACTGGATCACGACTAAATGAGTTAAAAATCCTCCAGAAATGTTGTAATTTACAGATTTGCTGTGTTCAACCGTTCAGGGATCAGTGTCTTTGCTCATTTAAACATAGATTAAAAAAAATATGTGGGACATCCAGCAAAGAAAATAATGAAATCAGAATAGCATTTACAGGAATAGCACTCGTTTTGAGCTGATGCCTCGAACAAAATCAAGCAGCAAAAATGAGTCATGGTGTATATGAGGCTGCTGAAGGCCAGCTAAAAATAAAACGATTAAATCACCTGAAATATGCCGCGATATTATTGAATTCATAACAGAGGAGAAATCTCCAAACATTACTTTGCTGAGGAGAAACTTTTAAAATACAGTTTAGATTAATGTTTTCCCCCGTTCTTTTGAGCTTTAGTAACAAGTCCAACAACTTAATGACCATAAAGGTCACATGACCCAACCCTTAGTTGTAACCCATACAAGCAAACTGGATATGGCTGCTAGATTATGGAAAAATAATCATCCGGATTGTTTGGGTCAAAATTTCATGATAATTTCAAATGTGAAATTTTGAATTAGCCTTTTGAATTTACTTTAAAATAACTATAAATAATTGTATATGTTTACTCTTCCACTGAATGTATGTGTGCTATTTTTGCTACCGGATGATGTGTGGGACAGGAAGTCAGACACGTTATTTCAGAATGAAAGCCCCTGTTTTGTTATGATTTAATTTTTTTGTTTTTGTAGTCGTTTGGGCCCTAATACCGGACAATCCTTCATCGTCGTCATAGCGTTTTCATGGTTTCAAAGTATTCATAGGCAGCAGGCGTTTTCTTGACCCGTCCATCCATGCGTTCCATTTATATCAGAAGTCCAAGTTGAGAGGTTGGCTCTACACAGTAATTTGCGCACACAAACAGTGAACAACATGTTCATGGATAAAAATTCAACCCTATTATCTATAAAACTGAGTTCATGTGAAACAAATAAGACAGAAAAATGAGAAATGACCCAACAAAAGTTCTTTTAACAGTCAAGGTAGAGTGTTGTTACTATTGATGTGACTGGCGGCCATCTTTGTGATGTCACACGAGGGGGGTGTTCCAGTTGAAACCTCCAACTAGGAGCTCTGAAATCCCCACTTCCGACTCCGACCGGAACGCATCGATAGACTTTGATGTAAAGTGACATCACCTGACTTGTCTCCGCTCTTGCATAATTAATGCAGACTTTAAAGTGTGACTGTGAATCATAATAACAGCGAAACACTTCTGTTACGATGGTACATTAAAGTCTGACTTTAAGTAAATGACACCCGTATCGTAGGTCACTAAAATGATTGCTCAGTAAAAATGTGTTTCATAACCGTTGCCAATAACTGCACTATCTTCCACCAGTCGATAGAAATCACTCAGATTCACTTCATTCAAACTAAAAGCTGCTTTCAGGGTAAAAACCTGCTTGTGTAAGCTGTAAAGCAGTCTTATGTAAGACCTAACAAAATAAAAGACTGTTTTTTTGTTTTACTTTTAAAAGTAGGTGGTGAGATAGTAAAAAAATATGTGAAGGAGCCAAAGCTGCAACTAAGGATTATTTTCAAAATCAATGAATACATCAATTATTTTATTGATTAATCGCCAAAATAATTTAGGAATTGATTAATAATCAGGGCGGACCTAGTAGGAACACCTCCGGGTTTAACAGATGGAGAAGAGTTTGCTGACCTGGACGTAGAGACCTTTCTGTTCTAAATGACTAGAGACTCTCCTCTCCTCTCCTCTCCTCTCCTCCTTCTGTCTACAAGATATAATACATTCATTTAGTAAATGGATTGACTGGCAAGTCAGTGTTGGGAGGAAAGGGGGAGGAGGAGATGGGGCCTTGAAATGCCCTTGCCAAGTGACATTAGGTGGACGCAGTTGTGTGTGTGTGTTTGTGTCTTTGTGGAGATGAAGTTAAATGAGAGTGATGAAGGTGTGTGTAGACACACGGTGCTGCACACACACACACTAGCAGTCATGCGTGTTTGCCGTGTATTGAGCCTTGGCCGCGTGCGACGTGGCCTTCGATGTTATTGATCTCTTTCTGAGGAGCATCTTTTTCTGGGACCTTCATCATGGATTGGAGGAAGCCACTTATTTAGCTCTGCACTTCTGAAATGAACTAAAACCGCAGAATTATCAGCCCAGCACTGTGCAAATAACTCGCTTCTTACATGATTGAAACGCTTGCTGTACGTAGTTGTTTTGATGGTTCATTGAGTCAGCTTGCACGTGTCCAGCCTCGGTATCCTACAGAACATTGCGTTCTCTCTGCGACACGCCTGTTTTCTTTACTCGTGAGATTGAGCTTTCCTCCGCTGCTCCCTCTTTCATTCCCGCTCCATCTTCCTCCTCGCCCATACTAATCATGCTCTACTTCAGAACATCACGACTTCACCCTCCTCCTCCTCCTTGTCCTTCTCCTGTCCTCTTTCACCCTTGTCCTCCCATCATTCCCTCTTCCCCGTCCCCTCCTCCATCAGTCGCAGGTTGTCATTGACGATGCTCGCTCTCCGCAAAACTGTTTTCCGAGGCTGACGATCAATTCGCAGCCGCCGTCGGTGGGACTCTGCCAACAGTAGCTGCGACTATCGTTCTCCTCCTCCTCCACCCTCTCCTATACTTCCTTTTTTTTTTTTCATGCCACTGCGTCAAAATAAAAAAAAAGAAAGAAGCCGTTGTATAGGGTGGGGTGACGGCTCGGAGAGGTGGGAATACTCCTACAAAGGGCGGCGTGTGATTGGTGAAGCGAGACGCCAGTCACAGCTAACTGGTCACTGATAGGTGAGGAGAGCAGGGCGGCGATGAATATGGATGAGCGAGTGATGAAAGGGCCGATGCAGTGAGGAGGAGTGAAAACCCACCCCCCCCCTCTGAAATAGCCTTGGACCATGAACAATACACACCAGTTTAACACATGCACGAGACCAGAGCGAAACCAGCCGGCTGCTTCAGTTATCTTTCTTAGTGAAGTTGCTGCTATCAGATTGATGATAGTGAGCATGTGCATATGTCTAAATAAATCGATTATTTTCAATTGAAACAGAAAAAGATTTGGGATTGGGATGATTGAGATTGGATGTGTCTTGTGTTGTGAGTCACTGTGATTCCTTGAAAGGAAAAACACCTAAAATCTAAACTTGAAATTCTCCGAACATGTCCAACAAAAGGAGCGGCGGGAATTTTAAGGGCCTCGTGGCAGCATCTAAATCTAGGGATCGAGAAACTAGAGCTCCCTCCGCACATCCATGTTCATCAGCTAAAATGTCAGGCCCAAATTGAATGAGCGACACGGGGGGAAAAAAGTGAAAGGTTCACACGGCAGAGACGCGGAGATGAGAGCGATAAAGAGAGCGAGGCTCTCCTTCCCCTGTGAGCTCTCTGTTTATGAGTGACGACGACTGTCTTTCAGACCCAGGACAGCTGGTCAGAGCCTCACTGCTGGAGAGCTTTACATGTGTGTGTCTGTCTGTGTGTGTGTGTGTCTGTGTGTGCGTGTATACCACCCCTCAACAAAAGAGCAGAGGACTGGAGGGGGTGTGTTGGACAAAGCCGCCCCCAACTCTCCCTGCTTAGGGGAGATGAATATTTTCCAAGGTCCCTGAGCTCATACCAGAGCCCTCCAGCCCCACTACACACACACACACACACACACACACACACACACACACACACCCCATCAGCTGAGGTTGAGTTCACACTGATACGATACTGTCATGTTGGGTCTTAGATCCTAGGTTTCTAGACAAAGCTGGTCAACATTTGACCCATATGCATAATGCATTATGGCCGGGCATTAATTACTATCACAATATCTTTTTCTTCAGTATCAGTAAAACCAAATGTGGTACTATAATGTGTATACATTTTGCAAACATAACCTCAGAGGTAACAATAATTGCTTTGAACGTTAAAATTGTTCCCGGTTTTCTAAACATAATCACATTTAGGAGCAGAAATCAATCTTTAATCTTCTTCATCTTTAAAAAAAAAAAGAATAAAAGTATTACTTGATAATGTTTTTGTCCGTGTTGCTCCATGGGATTATGTAAATATGTAGTGTAATTGAAAAACATTAAATTGTAAAACAATCCTCAGAAATGCTGATGAATTAGAACTTTGGCGCTTGTATGAATTCTGTATTAAAAGCGCTTGCACGGATTAATCAGTGACAGTGCCGTGTACTCTGCAGTACAATGAAATGTCAGACATCTTTGGGTAGTGTAGACGAGAGAAGGGTCCAGAATCCACCTGCTGTGAAGAGTTAGTTGTAAGAGTTGTGTGTGTGTGTGTGATTTAAAGTAACAGAACATGAGAAGGGATTTGTGATCTTCCGTCCCTACGCCCGTCCGCCCCCCCACCACCTCCACCACCCTCCAACCCCTGCAGGCCCATGGACACCAGATCTCAGGATTTGAGCCTCCAATCCCCCAGCATGGAGAGCCTATTCTGGGCCTGGCGGGTCCACAGGGGCCTTAGCAACAGATTGGAGTGTTTACTCTTCCAGTTATGTTGCGGAGGACGATATATTATTTATCGCAAACAACCTCTTGTGTGTCTCCAATAACCGCAGAGACGCGAAGACGATCACACACAGTTTGGTAAACTTGTGAAAACATTAGCTCTAATAACACGGAGTCACAAACGCACAGAAGAGCAGCTTTGAAAGGAAATGTGTGTGTACATCCTGTGTGTGCAACTGCAGGGATTTGTCAGCGAGCGAAGGAGTGAAAACAAAGACCCTCACCACAGCAAACTGTGGGGAGCCCTGTACTTACTCAGCTGTAGACACACACACACACACACACACTCTATTACCTGCTCTGTAGTTGGTAGTTTGAACTTGCGAAACATCCAGAATTTCTTTCTGAAGGCATTTGTTCTTTGTGTCGTTTGAGTATTGTAAGATATTTGGAAGCTCGCCAGTTTCCATCGGCACAAAAGACCAAGATGCTAAAAGCAGTTTCAGTGCAGAACTTTGCATATAATCACAAAATAAACCCACAAAACATTGTTAAATAATCATTATCACCCAGCAGCTTTGACTAAGGACATGAGCTGGATAAGTGAGGATGGATGGGAGTAAATACAGTGTTGGAACTGGAGCATATGAAGTCCTGCATGCTGTGATAAATCAGGTTAAGGTTCTTCTGTGACACAGTGTTACATGTGGCGGCCATTTTGGAGGTCGTCCTCGGCTCTTCTGTGACAGCGAGCAGCTGAATGTGGGTCTGAAAGTTAGGACTTGAGCTGTTCCTCGCTCACAAAGAAACGTCAAAGATAGATGAGTGGGAGCATAAGTCACTGAAGAGTCAAAACCAAACCATAATCTTCTTCTGTGCAAGCACTAACAGCATCAGCTGTTTAATAATTAGCTTTGTGGACTGACACAGTTTAAGTTTACAGGAGCATTTAATCTAAAACAAGCCGTGGTTTGAACTTCCTCATATCTCAGTTACTCTGAGGTGATCGCTGTATCCTTAAGTGTCTTGCATCCTTTTAGGAGCTCCACAAACTCCCTCCATACTGTTAAGAACTAATAAGCAACAGTCACCACATCTATAATTATGGTGTTTTGCTTGTTCTTATTTGGACTGCAGGTTTTCGTGCTCATTATGTTGTCAGTATGAACGAGGCGCAGCACACAGGGAGGTAGAGGCGCTGCATCTTTGACGATGCGTCATATCAACAAGTGCAGAGAACAGAACGAGTCTCACGTCGTCACGCAGGGACTTCACGTCTTCAACACGCAGCGTTTTAAATTTGTGTTGTTTTTGACAGCGATTAACTGATTGATTTCTCACGCCATCATTAGGGCCTTTTTTCCAGAAGTGCTTTGAAAGAGTTTCTAATGATTCTATAATCTGTTTGAATAAATTCAAAAACACCCCCCAATGCTGCTGTTGCCGCTCCTGTAATACACTGTAATCCTGTTTTCATGACTTAACTAACAATTTTAATAAGTGTTACCTTATTGAGAGTGCAGCTAACTAGTAGGATGGAATAAACGCTCCCCGACCGAGAAATCACTCCGACAGCTTTTTAATTCAAATGTTATAATGTAGATAAAACATAGAACTGATAGTTACAACAAACGATCACATTCATTTCTGTTTCTATTATTTGCCAGAGATCTGATCATCTTTTATTATTTACAGTAATATAATATTATTTACAATAGGAGACACAAATCAGGGGGTTTCTGCTGTTTGCAGAGAGAGGAGTCATTTAGGAAACCTTACATGTGCCCTATGTTGGACTCTAAGGAGAGCTACTTCAGGTCATTACAGTTTGAACGTGAACTTAACCTACGCCTATCACTTTTTAATATGCTTAACAGTGAGAGGGAATCATGTGTGACCTTTATATCAGGGTTAGCGTGGACTGACGGTCAGATGAGGTTAGCAGAGGCTTGTTATTATGCATGGAGAAATCGGCACGCGTGAGTTTCACCTGCACCTCAGGAGGTGGGACGACATGCTTGTGGTGTATAATTACTCACAATCAGAATGTATGGCTTTGACAGGCAGGTAAAATGGAACATAGCTTTTGTGAAACGGAGCTAAAAAAATACACCCAAAAATTCGAAATAGGGCTCTTACTGCGCTGAAATTGTGAACATGTGATCTCAAACGAATAAGCTCTGTAATTATATATTCATATTTAAAGAACATTTGCTGCATATGGCCATGATCCTATAAAGGCCAGAGGTGTCCAAACCTTTTTTTTAAAAGTGGGCCAGATTTGATAATGTGAAGTTTCCAAGCAGTTGGTGAATGCATGCGTTTGTCTGTCAATGCCGGGATTCAAACCCTGGACTCTGGAAACTCCAAAACAGCTATATAAAACGTGTGTGCATGATCATATGTAGAAAAATGCAAACATGCTGTACAAAATCTGATCATTGCTAGTTCTGCTATAGACTGTTAAATATTAAGATTATTGGGCTAACCTTAAGACAGTTTTATTAAAACCAGAGTCACCAACATCTATGAAATAACTACACGTTTTTAATGCAGTCAATAGGCCGATGCACTCAAAGTACAGTTTACTACAGTTTATACTGTTTAACCAAAATAAATCCCCTTTCCTCCAACAAGAAACACCCAAACTTCCAATACTACGAGTGCTACAATAATCCTTGAATAAAACCACCACAAATCAATAGGTGAACTCCCACTGCACCGCCCGCCCTCGTGGGTGGAAGCCAACACCAACTGCTGCACTAAAAGAAAAATACAAACGTATTTTACTAGTCAGGCTGCTATAACGCAAGGAAAAGCATTTTAAGTATTAAAAACCATCATGTTTCTCTATTAATTTCATTTGCACCTAAACTCTTTGTCACATCATGCAAAGTCAGAGCATCACATCCATTAGAACAGAGGTTTTTTAATGTCGTTTGTCAACAAACTTCTGCACCGTCTTCTGTGTGGAAAAAGCTTCTCACATTGACTTGATAAAACATGAGAAATGTTGATAAAACTTCTGGATAGACAGTGTCTTTCAGGACGGTGCCATGTGGGAGGATGAGGTTCACACAGTGCAGCACAGTTTTTTAAGCCTTTTTATTTCTTTAACAAAAACAAAGAAACATCTAGAAGTTAGTGGATATGTATGAAAAGTGAGTCATGGCCGTTATCAAACCCACTAAAAGCCTCATTTCTGAAGTGTAATTGAATGTGTGTTACACAACCGTGACAGCAAACTCAGCACTGGAGTGCTGCAGCTCTAATAAATGATAGAGAATCTCTCACAGGCTATGGAATTCAATTTGTGTCAATATTTTCAAACAACGCTTTTCACCAAGCAAACAGCACTTTTTAAGATGCAAATAACGTTTTAGAGCAACAACTCAATGGACCGGAAAGTAGTCACAGGCTTGGAGTTGCTGTCCGGCTGAAAGCTATAATTGTAAGTATCTAACGTTTGTCAGGTTATAAACGTTAGATACTTACAATTATTTTGTCGGATGTGGATGAGGAAAACTTGGGGAACGAGTTCCAGAAAGGTTTGCGCTGGGCATGCCGGAGAATCGTGATCTCAATTCTAAGCAAAAAAATGTGATTCTCATTTATTCCAGAATTGTGCAGCCCTACTGACAACTATTACTTAACTAAAAATACTTAAATATAGCAAAACTTATATATTAGTTTTTAGTGCACATATTGCACGGTTGTTCATATCTAAGCAGAAGAATTACAGTATCTGTGCAGCTGTGAGCACTGCACAAGTTATATACTGTCAGAATATATGTTTTAATGCCTCCCATGGTAACCTGTGCAAGTGTTACCATGCAACAGCTACAAGTGATGAACATGAGTCACTCATTACATCCTTTCATGTACTTGATGAGTCATGTTGCCGTCTTTATAAGACGTCGGAAATGGTCTGTTGATGGAGGAGGTGTTTGTGAGTGAGTCTGTTTTTGTGCCGCGGACATGCTTGTGTGTGCATATGTTTCTGTGTGTGTGTGTGTGTGTGTGTGTGTGTGTCTCGTATTTACCAATTCCCCTGCCTTATTAATACGGGCTGGTTATAATTAGCTAGCCTCTATCAAAAGCAGGTCAGTCCACGGCTTTGCGCTTAAAGTGGGTCACTGCAGCACAGAGAGGAAAGGAGGCAGGAGGAAAGGAGAGGAGAAGAATGGGAAAGGAAAGGAGATGAGGAGGGGAGAGGAAGGACAAGAAGAGGAGAAGATGGACAGTTTTAGGCCACAACTGTGAGAGCACAACAACAAGGTGCTGCTTTATTTAAGCACAAACTAACAACAGTTACTAGTAAAAGTTAACCTGGAGATATGGTGGATGTTATTAAAACTAAAACTTCATTTGACATAAATGAAAAACCTGAAAGTTTCTCAACAGAAAATGAAAAGGTTTGCTGACACGTTACAGTGCAACTGAAGGAAAATTCAGACCACAAGGTTTGTGGGAATTAAACTAACGTTTACATGGAAATCAGCATAAAAAGTAACAAGGTGGGAAGGAAGCTAATGATTTTACTGAAACTGCAGTTTGCAGGGTCATTACAGTTTAGGGCTGAAACAATTATTCGATTAATGTATTTTGATAATCGATTAATACTGGGTTTCTTTCCCCAATAGTATTAAATCACATTCCTTTTTTTCAGCTTCTTAAACGTGAACGTTTTTCTGGTTTCTGGTCATTTTTGTGGACCAAACGATTACTTGATTTACGGGGAAATAATCGACAGACATTTGCAGACCTGTTACACTTTCCGTTTGATTTGTGAGTCTCGTCTTCAGGTCTTTATGAGACTGTAGTGCTGAACGATTTGGGGAAAATGTCAAATTTTGTTATTTCTGGCAAATATTGTGATATGATTTGCAACATTCCATTTATTTACAGTATCAGTCCAGTTAAATGTTAACTGTAATAAATCTGAACCATGAGTGAGGATTTCCACATGACACTATCAAAATAATAAATAAATAACTAAATACATAATAAAAGTACATTACTTTTATTAATGAACTGTGTCCAGGCTTCAGCTTAGTTTACTACCCTCTTAAGTCATTAAGGACAGAAATGTCCGCTTCCAAAAAACTGCTATAAAAACTTTGCAGATTAGTTTTGTTTTTTGCATAAATCTTGCCGTGCTCAAAACTATAAACATTCAATCATTTTGAGGATTTTAACCCTTTAAATACCAGTTTTTCAGATTCTTTTTCTTTCAGCTTCTCCGTTTAAAAGTCTTGCCTTGTTTCAAATTGCGATTTCAGTTTGAGAACCATCAATTGTTCAGTCGTATGAGATAGATGAACTGAGTCAATCTCTCCATCTCTGAAATGCTCTGTTCATATTAATACTTGTTATTGCATTTATTGTCTTTTAGACAACTTTGTCATTTTAAGGTTTCTTTGCTGCCTCAACAGGTGTTGTCAGTGCTGAAATTGCGACATTTTCATCAAAGGGGCGTGTTTATGTAGCTGCTTAGTAGAACAGCCAATAGGAGGTGCCCTCTCTGTCTGAACTGGCTTGTGATTGGTCAAAGTCTCCTGTCATGGGCAGATTTGAAACAGAGTCTAGAGGAGGTTCAGGATTCAGTCCTCTAACTTATCAAACAGCATTAGCTTACGGTTACAGCTACAGGTTAGTTTGTCAGATTGCTGACTCTGCATTTTCACGAATGGCCACTAATGACTGAAGATGTTTCCACTCAGCTTCAGGAAGCGGTGAAGGAGGCAGAAGAGGAAAGGGTTGAATATTAAATGATTATAATTGAGTTATTTTCATTTTGAATAAATAAACTCCTGGTGTCCAGAGGATGGAGCCTTTTAATTCGACACAACTAAATCACTTTGTCTGCAAATGCACACTAGAGAATTCAGATTAACACGTGTACTAATAAGACTGGAACTTATTTAAGAAATAAAAAAAAAAAGAGCAAACCAAGGACATGTTTTTATTGCTGCTTTCCTCTGTATCCATGTTTGAGCTCCGTGCAATTTGTATTTCATCAGCAGCAGAGCTGAGGAAGGGCAGGGGAGTGTCGGGTTTCCTGTCTGTGTGCTGTGCCTTGACTTGGCTCAACAATCAGAGATGAGATGAGAGCAGAGGCCACCCAGTACACTACACTCCCAACACCACACAACCACTGTGTTTATAGACACGCAGGACTAATCTTTCACAGCAAGTTTCCCCTCACACATATTTGAAGTTTTATTTTGAATATAGATCATTAAAAAGCTTCAGAGCTGCTCAGATTCCTGCAATTTGTGACTTTTATTCAACATATAAGCCTTTGTTATTGCTGCTCGAACAATTGTATGATAGGCAACATATTTTGGCATAATGTTATCAATCAATAATTTCATAATAATCTGTCAATTAATCTAAGAGAGGACTAGAGTTCTGCACAGTTGTGGACTTTGTAGGATGCACAGACTACTTACATCTTGCTGTTTTTATGATTCATGAACTTCTGAGGTCTGAGCTGATAAACCAGAATAACCGAAACCCCCCGCTCTAAATAAACGTAGATTTATAACGAGGTGTCACAAACACCACCGATTCTCTGCTGTTTTTTTTGTGTGAAAGGGATTTACTGAGAGATCTATTAAAAGTAAATTAATATCAGTGTAGCAATTCTCCATCTGCTCGTACCTGGTCTCTCCTCACGTCGCAGCTGAAGCAGGATTTTTCTGTTACGCCTTCATTATGCGTTTCCACTGCTCGTCGTCCCCAGTTGTTTTGCTTTGGTATCAGCCGGAGAAAGCTGCTGTTTCAAGGTGCCTCGCCTTTGTGTGAAACTGTGCCCCAGTAATAATAATCCTATTTTAATCTCCCTCCCGGGGTTACATGTCCTGGATTATCAAATATCAAGAAAGCTGTGTGGGGGCGGGAGGCTGAGACATATACAATCAGTCACTGAGACTTAACGCTGTGAAGCCATGTTAGAAATTCTGTGCAGAGCATTTGTTATTTTTAGTTTGAAATCATGGATGTGTATAGAAATGATTCATAATTCTGCATCATTACTGTTATTTCTTTATTTGTCCAGTTAAGAGCTGAGATCCGATGAAACCAAAGCATGAGACCTGGTGTAGCTCCATCTGAGTTTGTTTGTGTGTGTCATGGTGAGCATGTGGTGTTATGCATTCACATGTTGTTGCATCCACGGTTGAATCTTATTGGCATTAACAACGAATCCCCAAAAAGCAGCGTGTTCCTCCGCTCTCTGGTGCCAGGGCGATGAAGATGCGATGAAGATCCTTCGGCCCCATCGCTGAAATTAGATCAGACCAGTCTGGGGGAGAGTGTTTAGAGCTCACGTAAATGGACCCGAAGGAAAGATAACGCCGACATGAAATCATCAGATTATGGAAATAATTAGTTGTCATGGATATCAGTCAGCTTTTGATGTGATGTTCGTGGATTCGTGCGGCTTCTGGAGGCCTTGGATGGTCAGTTGAGATAGAGTAGAGTAGAGTAGAGTAGAGTAGAGTAGAGAGGGTGAGGACGGGGGAGACGAGTGATTCTGCTTTGTGATGGTGATGCAGCACCAGCTCACATCTGTTCTGCCAGGCTGTGATTAGTGATAAACACTTTACTTCCACTTCACAGTTCACACTTCTTCAAAACCAGATGAGGCCTCATTTATCATTTATTAACAGGGCTTTAATAAAATAAAGAAAACCGCACAAAACCCATCACATATCAACAAAGGGGCAGGCATGAGGACAAAGGATTGACAATGCATAACTCAGATCTTTCTCCTCCAGCTTTATTTGAAGTCGGTAGCTTTCTCTGTGTCTCTTTCGCTGACTTCCTGTTTCTTGTTTCCTGCTGCAGAGGAAGGCGAGTACTTCCTGAAGGTTTTGATTCCCAGCTATGCGGCGGGTTCAATCATCGGGAAAGGAGGTCAGACCATCGTCCAGCTGCAGAAAGAGACTGGAGCCACCATCAAACTGTCCAAATCCAAAGACTTCTACCCTGGTAAGACTCCAACACCAACACCATCACCACTGCTGCTGCTGATAATGATGATGCTTCTGATGGATGCATGCATGGATGGAGAGTTAAGGAAAACTTTATTATTATGAGTTTTCTGTGTATAAGCACAAAATCATTTAATATGCATCATAATGTGTTATTATAGATGTCTGGACTGAGAATGGGCTTTGAGAAAGTAAAGGAAAATGTTAATTTAATGTTAAAGGACTCAATTAACTGGGAAAATAATGGACACATTAGTCCATTATGCAAATAGTTGTTAGTTTACCCCTTAGTTTTCTGTTCATTTATCATCATATCATATACAGAAACACAAAAAAAGACACACACATCATAATGGATGGAGGGATGATGGAGGGAGGGATGGAAGGAGAGGAACAGCTGCCCGTGTCTGTTTATCGTCATGAAGTAGTGAAGGATGGAGGGATTGAATCAGGATGAACAGATGGATCAGTGCAAAGTGTTTCGACCCATTAAGGAGGCATTTCATTAGCTCAGTCTTCATCCATCAATTTTTCATAATGTTAAATCACACACAAACACACACACACACATATAAAAGAGGCAGACAGACATACACATGCATTGTAAATAAACACAGTCAAATGTTTACTACTGTTTGGAGTTTCAGTGTTTTCAGGCTTCTGTGGACAAACGAGAGCCTGTTTTGATGCTGTGGAACAGATTTATGGATTTATAGATGACCGCGTGTGTGTGTGTGTGTGTGTGTAATATCTGTGTTGTTAATCACTGAGTCCTCGAGGGCGCAGGGATCTGAGCTCATGTTGTATCACACGCACACACTCACAGTCGGGATGAGGTTTTCAGGATCAAAGGTGAAATTATTTTTGTCCTTAATTCTGCCCTGATGTGACATGTGACTGGAGGAGTTAGGAAAAGACTTTGCTACTCGTGTGTGTTTGAGATGCAACACAGCTGTATCTATGTCTCGAATGAAACACGTGCGTTTAACTGCTGCAAATGCAAACGTGTTTGCTTTAAACAACTCGTAAACACACTTTGCTCAATGTGTTTGTAGAGAAAACATCTTCTTCAGCTTCAGCTGCGTCCTTGTGAAACAAACCCTGTAAACTGAGTGAGCAGGAAGGAGACACTAGGACTTTAAAACTGAATTAGACACTTTTGTTCTTCTTAAACTACACTTTATGGTGCTCATGTTTGCACAGTGTAATTGTAATAGAAAAACACTGGGATGGGTGATGGGGACAGTATGACTCAATTTACAGCACAAAACAATGAAGAAACAATGAAGAAAGATCTACCCCCGTCAATTAAAATAACAATGTAAAACAGTTGTGTTTGAGAAAAAGCAGTTTGTCACAAGAACATGCACCGGCAGTGCGTGTGATTGAGTACTTTCACGCTTAGCAGTGTCTTTAGAGCTGTTATTAAGAAACCTCTTTGACTCGGGTCAGGAGCAGCCCAGCAAACATGAGTTGTTTTATTATTCGACAAAGAGAGACGGGGCAACGGTGATTCGGAGGTTGAGTGAGTAGTCTTGTAGTTGGATGGTTTGGGTTGTGAGTTTCGGTTCCAGTCTCCGCCAGTCTACATGTCAATGTGTCCTTGGGCATGACGCTGAACCCCACGTTGCTCCTGGTGTCTGTGGCGGCAGCGTGTGACAGGGTGTGAAAGATGAGTGATAGAAAATGCGCTGTGAGTGAATGAATGAGGGAATGGCAAAAACTGTAGTGTAAAGCAGCGTTGAGACTGGGCTATTTCACACAATCTAACAGCCACGACGTCATTAGTCATACTTTGGTGGTCAGGAGGGATGTTTAGGCTTTCAAGTTTAAAGTTTATACGTATAAACTTATACGTATTTTACTATAATTAATCAGGGATTTGGGTTTTTCTTCAAAGTAACGAGGCAAAGTCTGACCATGCAGTAAATACATCCCAAAATCCATAGAATTGTAAACAGAAACTTGAAGTTGCCTCCAAATGTTTGGCCTGCAGTGTATATATAATATATACTGTATATATACTGTACTGCATGTGACCCAAATCCTTTCTCTGTAAAATAATCATATTCACAACCTCCCAGAATCCCACAAGACGTAAACGAGCCCCCGCAGGTGAAATCACAGTAACACGCTGACAGTGAAACAAAGCGTCAGCGGTCACACCGAACCATCCCCACCTCCACTTAAACATCCCGGCGTCGTGGAAGCGCCCGCAGAGTCTCCGATGTAATGGCTGCCTCCGAGCCAATCACAGCGTGAGGTTTCTCCAGCTCTGTTAGAGACGTGTTGGACACACGGGGCGCCGCTCTTAAATATGTTTTAGAGCTTCAGCCTGGAATTTATGTTGGAAATGTGTGCCCCATAAAGGGACACACACATGCACCCACTGCTGCTGCTGCTGCTGCTGCTGCTGCTGCTGCTGCTGCTGCACTGTATCAACAGTAAGTGTGAAACAAGGCCAAAAACTGTTTTTACAGTCAAGTCACTGTTGAGGAGAATCCACAGTTTTCTGTGTTAAAGCCCAACAAATTCAGTCAACTCATCTAAAATGTGTTGGTTTGTGCAACAATGTTTAAACAAATCTTTAAAAAGGAACTTACTTTTCCAGACATAAATGTGAGCAATTACAATGAGTTTAAATAAATAAGCGTACATACATCCGTAACTTTTCTTATGGTTTTCAAAGATTCAATTTTCAGCAAGTTGCAGCTAAAGAAAAAAGGAAACTTGTCCTGCAACACTGTCGGAAACTCAAGAAATGGCGTCCTGACATGCTGCTTCTACTTTGAGTTAAATTAAACTTTGTTTGATTTTGGCAGAAACAGGAACATTCGTGTCAGTGTAATACATATTTGGAACCGTTGTGAACACTGGGAAAACATTTCCAGTCAAGCTTCAAGTCATTTCTTCTGCTAGTTTTTTTTCACTAGTCACTTTCAAAAACTCAAACCATGGTCTTTATGTGTGTGTGTGTGTGTGTGTGTGTGTGTGTGTTGAAGAGTTAGTGAATGTGTGCATCAGCTCAGTGTTGGCGTCTGCAAACAAGCCACCGTTGTTAAACACCATCACACACGACTCCAGAAAACTCTGCCAGCGAGAACAGATGTAAGGTCCAAAAGCCTCCAAGACGCACACATACACACACACACACACATGCGCACATAAGGACACACGCACACAAATGCACACACACATTCATATGCCTGTAAAATCCACTGACAAATATACAACCTATACACAATAAATAAATAAATCCAAATACGCTTTGCACATTTCCACAGAGGAAGTGCCTGACACACACACTTACACGCACACACATTTACACACGTGTACTCACACACACATACACATAGTTTTCATTCTTCTGAGCTCAAAGAGAAGAGGCGAGGAAAGGAGAAAAGTGAAGGATAGTATGAGGGAGAAAATACAGAAAGAGAGGGTTTGTATGCGCCCCAGTCTGAAGGGGAGGACTATAGGAGTCTGTGTGTGTGTGTGTGTGTGTGTGTGTGCGCGCACATGCACACACACACATGCACACATGCACATGCACACTCTTCCTTTGCGCTGAAGGGGGCATCTGTATGCAAATGAGACACGGTTCTTCCTGGGTGACAAATCAAAAGGCCCACCTGCTGCAGGGGCCTGTGTGTGTGTGTGTGTGTGTGTGTGTGTGTGTGTGTGTGTGTGTGTGTGTGTGTGTGTGTGTGTGTGTGTGTGTGTGTGTGTGTGTGTGTGTGTGTATGGGCCTGTGTGTGTGTGTGTGTGTTTTGGGGAATAACAGAGCCAGTCTAATGAGCAGTGTAGAGAGTTACTGCTGTGTCTTGGCCTCGTCTCAGTCTCATTCCTCTCCTTTCACTCCTCGGAAGACATTAGTCGCCCTCCTTTTCTTCCCCCTTCCTCCACACTCTACACACACACACACACACACACACACACACACACGGATACTCATCCCAGCTGTCAAAGAAAACCTGGCAGACAATACTGACGTTTTGGGAATTTAATTATTTATGGGAAAAAAATACGGAGGAAAAGTTTATCTTTGTCGCTGCAGCTTCCTCGTTCACCGTCGTATTTTAACACTCCTGTCTTCCACTTTTCAAATTAAATGTCACTCATGAGTTTGGTGTGTGCTCAGTGTAGGTGACATAAAAATAACCTGAGTTTGCACACAGACTGAAAGCAGCGAGCTACAAGAAATTAAATATAATGTGAGTTAGTCTTTAGAGTGAGATCGTCGTCTCAAACAGAAACAAAGCATCTTCGGCCCTTTATCACCAAATGTGAGCTGAATTTCTACGCACGAAAATTGGCAAAAAAAAACACTCCGGCTGGATCCTGCAAATTAGATGTTTGGAGAGATGAAGTCAAGACTTTTATTTTTATAGGAAATGTCATGAATATGTAGATGTAGCATTTTAGAAAATTACCTTCATAATTGTCCCCCAGGGTGAAGCGCAGTAGCTGCGGCAGCATAGTGCGGATGCAACTCAGTGAAACAAAAGACGGACTCAATGTTCGACTAAAAATAGAACATTCATTGTGCAACGGAGGCGATAAACATCAACGTAACAGGACGGAAACAAAACAAGCTTTTCCATCACATTCACAGAAAATCTATTCACCCTTCCATGTTTTATTCAGTCTGATTTAAACACACAACCTTGTCTTCTCTGCTCCGCCGTCAACATTCCTCCACTGTTCATCCTTCCCTCCTCCCTCCTCCCTCCTCCACCTCCTCCCTCCTTCCCATTTATTAATTTATTCTTCGATCCAGCTCCATCTCATCTATCAATCCTTCCCTCACTCCCTGTTCCTTTGCCGTCTTCCCCTCTCTCCCTCCCTTTGCTTCCCTCTCTTCCCCTCCCTCCCTCCCTCCTTCCATCTATCTGAAGAATAGTGCAGCAGCAGCACTTAGGCCGACGACCAATTAGTAAGGAGCAGCACTACTGAGGGACGAGACAGGCCACTATTCATCCACACACACACACACACACACACACACACACACACACACACACACACACACACAGAGCACTATGCAACCCACCATTCACCATTATGACAACAGATTTATTACATACTCGTACAGTACAAGGCAGTACCATGTCCAAATATAGCCCCTCTCTCTCTCTGTCTTTCTCCTTCTCCATGTTTCTCTCTCTCTCTCTCACTCACACACACACACACACACACTGCAATTCAAATTCATAGGTGCTTTATTGACAAATATTGTAGGGACGTATGAAAAAGAAAACAGATTTAAAGCCATTTAAAGCTATAACATGTTGTACTTCTGTATTAAGTTTAAAAAAAAAAAAATGAAAATATTATGCAGCACTTTATTAGCCAAATTGTTTCCAACACTTGAAAGTATAAGAAACATTTTTTTAAAGTATAAACCACAGACCAAATGTTGCCGTGTTCTTGTGTATGAATCAGCACTTGCTGCCTGTGCGATGGATATTTTATCTGCAGAATGTTAATTACATGTAACTTACACATATTTGGAACTAATTCTTTAACCAGGAGCAGGTAACAATATCTGTGGTCCTGTAGGCTACACTTGGGTTGGACTCCAATATGGTACATACATTTTTGACATTCTTATTTATGTATTTATTTATTTATTTATTGGTTGTTTCATTTTAGTACAAATGTACTTGTCAGCTAGATTTTGCTGTTGAAATATGTAAAAAAGAACTCTCAGTCACACTTAAATTCAAACTTTATGACAACACAAAGGCATATTATGTATTTGTAATTCATTACTTTCGGAGCTTTAGAGTCAGACACCGTCAAGCTCTCGCTTAACTTTATTCTCCACAGTTTCACTCTGCTTCTCCACATGTGCTTCATTAACTTTTATTATTTGATAAATCACTGCAGGCAACAACGTCCTGAAAGACCAAAGGATTTTACATACAAAATTACATATTTTATAAAATTCTCTGAATGATCACTTTAGATTTGCAGAGTCAGAGAGAGAGAGAGAGAGAATCTCTAAACCTGCGGCGGACTCATCTCCCAGTTCATCATTTAGTGCGGGGGAACAAACGACGGCTGCATAAAATATTCATTCGCGACACCTGTTTTATAATTAGAATTGACCTGCGTTCTCTGCTCGGCGCTCAGATATCGATCTCCGCTCGGACACCGTGGGGGCAAAGCCACAGAGACGAGCTGAACGCAGGAAATGAATTATTATCGATGTCGTCTGGTAAAATAACTAAATACTATAATACAGATTTTTTTAAAACAGATTTTTTGACTGAATAATCAGATTTATGGCCCAAGAAGTGTTTGAAGTTTATAGCGTAATCCACCAGGACGTCTATTGATTACAGGCAATTTTTGGGTTATAATGTCAAAGCAATGTAACGAATAGTCTAACAAATGGTTTTTGTTGGGAATAGACTCATGTGATAGCATCACAAGAGAAGTGAGCCATAAACTTTTTTATGAGTTTATTGGACCTAAGTTAGAAAATACTTTGACAACAGATTCAAAATCGTACATTAACCTTATTTTAATGATTATATTTTACAGCAAAAATCAGATTTGCTTTTTAAAATTGAATTTTCCCAAATGCAATTTGCTCTGCAACAATTAATGTGAACACGTCTTTTCCAATGAAAATCTATAAAAACCCAAAGCGCTGAAGCTGGAAAACTTCAGCCGAGCAGCTGAAGTGAAGTGAAGATGGAGATTTGTTTGTTTCAACGACTTTACTGCCAAAGCCTCTGAGCTCATTGGACGACAAGTTACCAGAACATCCAATAAAAGTGTCAGCGGTGAAAACCGTGTGTTCTCGCAAACTTCACATCGTTTGTAACTCGAACTGCAATTAAAGTTAACAAACAGAAACGCACCGAAAAGAAAAGTTTTCCACTCTGATCTGAACCAAAAGAACATGAGGTCATCATAAGTGGAGCAGTGTTTTCTCTTCCCTGCGTGTGTGTGTGTGTGTGTGTGTGTGATTGTGCGTGTGTACAGTGTCTCTCGGTGCACCCCTCCCACACTGGGATGTGTTCCTGCAGAGGTGACTTCACCGCCACACATGACCCATTTCAATGAGTCCAATCTAAACTAAATCAGAATTTTATTGAGACGAAAGCCACATGTTCTGGTCAGAGACGGAGCTGCAGCTTCGCTCGGTCACATGTAGAAATAATGAAAATAATCTGGAGTGAAAACGGACTCTTGAGTTGTATTGCAGTCGGCCATTTTCTTTCTCTTGTTTTGTTTTTTTTGTCCGTCTGTCTCTCTGTCTGTCCTCTGTCACTGTGTGCCACCATTTTAGAGCTTTGTCGTAAATCCCACACTGTGACTGCAGTTTTCAGTATTTAATATCCCACACACACAACCAGCACACATCTGTCCCAAAAGGCCACTGGAACTAACATACTAATACACACCTGACTCTCTCTCACACACACACACACACGCACACACACACACACACACTCTGCCCTTCGTCCTTTATCAACATTTCCTGATTCCAGTGCACTAAGCCTCTTACACAAGCTCAGACTGAGAGACAGAAAATTACGTATTACGTATCTCTCCCACACACACACACACACTCATGCATATGCAACCGTAATGAATTTCCTGTTTGTCAGCCATTTCCCCCTCTTCATTAAGCCACTCGTTCATTACAAACGTCTGTCGTTTGTCACTTTTAACCAGATGATTTCCATTAAATTAGATTCCTGCTCCGGTTCCGTCTAAATCTGTCGATTCACGGCAGTAAATCCACGCCAGTCACACAAGTGTCTGTCTGTCTGTCTGTCTGTCTGTCTGTGTGTCTGTCTGAGCCCGCGTGTCGCAGCTGATCTGAGCGCAGCCTAAATTAAAACCTGCCCCTGTGTCGGCGTCTCACGTTAGGAAAGACATGGTGATAATTACGTTATGTGGTGTTTACATGGAGGACACGTGCTTGACTTTTCAGAATTAATCATGAGTCAGAGTTTGTGATGAGTTTGTTTTGTTCTGGATGATATATGCAGTATTTCTCTGTTTCCTCAATCAGGTACAGATACTGATGTTAATGTCCCGGATAAATAAAGTTAAAATTATAGTGATTATTGTCAGAAAATTGTCAGTAAATCAGGGACTGGGTGATTTTCTTCATGGATTTGGTGCATTTTTGTTCTATTTTATTATTGTGATCATGTTGACTGGACGTGAATTAGAGTTTTGATCACCGTTTCTGGTCAATCAGACCCAACCTCAGCGTCTCCCTGACGTCCTGAATTCTCTTGAGTTCATGTCAAGTCACTGATAACAACTTCACTGTGTTTGTTTTGTGTGTGTGTGTGTGACATCAGCGGGCAGACACGCTGGGTAAAGCCTCGGTACCAGTCGGTGTCGGGCAGGCAGACGGACACACGCGGCCATATCACTGCAGCTACAACTTCTCCACCACATTCACGCTTTTCACAGAGACGTAGAACTGCTGTTTGTGTTTGTACGGCAGGGAATCTGATCAACTGAGTTCCTGCACCTCTGAAAATGACGACAACTGCTTTTATAAGATACTAAAAAACAAGCAGGCGCATTAACCCTTTACATGGCACTCTTAATAATTTCAATCCTACAGTGTTATCGGAGGACATCTTTCAAAATGTTTTATTTTCATGTAGAAAATCAAGGTCCATGAAGGTACCATATAAGGTTTCTTGCTTTTAATCTATATAAGGATAACACAAAGTGAAAGGAACCTTATTTTAGAACATTTTAGAACAATCCTGGTCCTCAGAGACCCCTGCATGTTTTAGATGTTTCCCTGATTTGATTTTATAAACTTACCATCACTTTTGAGATATTACAATAGATGCAGGAGAAGACCGAGCTGTTGACCATACTTTTTGCCTTCCGGAACTACACTGAGGTTTTGTTTCACAAAATTGGCTGGGTTAAATCCACGTGTTTCTAAGATTTTGCGGTAGTACAGTTTTGGATGTCTGCAGAAGTTACCAAATATAGTTTTGGAAATCATTTATTCAATCTTCATTCATGATAACACTGAAATACAATAATGAAAGTTCCATACACTCAAAACCAGACTTTAAATGTCTTAAATATTTTGTTTCCTAATATGTTTATTAATGTTCCCTTTTACAACAGCTCAAGTAAACAAACACACACCATGCCTACACAACAGCAGAGACACTCGATCCATCTCTAGTTTTAATCCTAGTATTGTTTCAATTGTTTACTTTTTATTTTGCAAAGTTTGGTGGAGAAAAGCTCGTTCTAGTTGAAAAAGTTGAAAAGGTCAGTGTGAAAGTGGCCGAGGCTTGTTGCTTCCCTCTGAAGTGCTTCCTCTGAGTGGGTTCTCGTGTTCACAGGCTCTGCTGGGAGCTGAACCTTAAACCCGCCGGCGAGGTCACTCATGTTTCCCAACATGAAGTCATGCAGAATGAGGCCCCGTCACCTGAGTAGCGTTAACGCACGGCTCCATCACACACGTCAAAGCCACACTCGCTGAGAAAAGACTTAAGACGCCTGTGTCGGTGTGTGATGGTTTATTCTAACCTCAGGTTTCATACTGTACGGGCAACACCTGTCCGTGTAATACAATCAGTGGATTTCATCGCACTGCACAGATGTTCCTTTTATTGTGTCCACTCAGTAGACGCTCTCGGATGTGTTTGTTATGAAATGCACTGAACATGACATAAACAAGCAGATCAACAGCCCAGATGTTTGTTGAGTTAATCTTTACATTCATGCACGCTTCAGTGTAGAGCTGCAGCCAACAATGTTATTTTTAAATCGCTCACTATTGCTAAGTTATTGTCATAGAAGCCAAATAATTAAAGTCTGTTTATTTGCTATCGAGTTAAAGGTGATGCAACCAGTTAATTGTGGTTTTAAAACTTTTTCAGGGAGAGAAACTCTTCACACTTTGTAGGAATGTTGAATGTTGTCTCAAATTTTGGATGACATACTAACCTATGACTTTTTTGTCAAATTTTGGATGACATACTAACCTATGACTTTTTTTCAAATTTTGGACGACATACTATAGTATGACTTTTTTGTCACATTTTGGACATTATACTAACCTATGACTTTTTTGTCACATTTTGGACGACATACTAAACTATGACTATTTTATCTAATTTTGGACGACATACTAACCTATGACTTTTTTGTCACATTTTGGACGACATACTAAAGTAGGACATTTTTTGTCCTACTTTTGGAAGACATACTAACCTATGACTTTTTTGTCAAATTTTGAATGACATACTAAAGTATCATTTTCTAACATGGAGCTGAACATCTTCTTTATAAGTTTATGTTCATTAAGTTTACGTTCAAGTGTTTAACGTTTATTGGCAGAAATTGAATACACATATTTTGGGCTGTTTCTACAGTGGCCCAAATGGACAAGAGAGAGAGCTGGTGCTTACTATGCAAATGGTATGTGCAGGCCACCATAGTTCCCTGACATGCATGGGATATGAGTAGTCATTGAAGGAGTGCATTTAAAATTCAAAACCATCATGTGATGTCATCCACATGCGTCTTACCTTCAGTGCGACTGTGACTCCATATTTTCTTCACTGAAAATATGAGAAGAAATGTAAAAAAAAAAACAACTGTGCTGTTAACTGAAATAAGAGACGAAGAGAATTTGTCTAAAAATGTATTTTTATGTTGTTAGTATAAGATAAAATAAAACAAAAATGTCAGACAGACAGCAGAGAGGAGAGGAGCAGGACGTGTTTCTGTCCTGGATTTTCTGCCACCTGCAGTGAGACACGACGTCAAACACTGCACAAGCCTCCCTTTATATATTTGTAGAAAATGTGTTTATTAAAGCGTTTGCTGTAAACAAACAAAAATCAAAAGACACTGAACCAGAGCCGCAGGATTGCAGAACATATACCATGTACCAAAGAATTGATAAAGAAATCACTGTAAACACTACAGTGCAGTTTTGTATGGTTTATATATAGAGAGAACAATATATATATACATATATATGTATATATATATATACATATACTTTTACATGTAATAAACATTTAGTAAATTTCTTTCTGGGAACATTACACAGAAAAATATTAAAGTCAAAGGATGTTTTTCTGTGAGGCTGAGTTAGAATTGATGTGACAGCAGAATAAAAAAGTACAATCGTTCAGTTTTTAGCTCCGTGACTGGTTTTCTGTGAATAAGAGAATAAGAATAAGAAACTATTAAAAAAATAAATCAATATTTGGATTCAGAGATGCTGCGGGATGGGAGATTTCTTCTGTTCAAAATTCCAGATAAATTAGTTAAAAACATGTTAAAATCTGTGTAATTCAGACACACATCGAGTCATAATTACAACTTTATTGTCAAGATAAAACCTTTAAAATACTATGTTTTATTTAGTTGCCAAAAATATGTATTTCAATTCAAAACCTTATTTCATTTCATATCAAATTGAGATTTAAAATTGCTCTATTTAAAAGATGTCAACATCTTTATGACATCACATGAAGGGTTTTATTCCAAAATGTGTCTTTGCCTTACGTTATTAATGTGATTTAAAAATAAAATAAACCTCTTCTCTTTTTGTCTAAAAATGACCTGCAGGGAACAAATAAGGCATTTTATTCCCAAGCTGCAGCATTAAAGCAACACATGGTAATTTGAGGATGACATTTTTTAAAAAAAGATAGCGGCTTCTCTAAGGAAGAGAATTAGGGCCACAAAAATTGAAAGAAAAAAATAAACAGCATGAATTCTGAGAAAAAAGTCAGAATTCTGAGATCAAAGCTAGAATTCTGAATTGTGAGATTAAAGTCAGAAGTCAAAATTGTGAGATTAAAGTCAGAAATCAGAATTCTGGAAAAAGTCAGTATTCTGAGATAAAAAAAAAATCTGAATCTGAGAAAAAAAGTCTGAATTTTTAGATTAAAGTCAGAATGCTGAGATTAAAGTCAGAAATCAGAATTCTGAGATAAAGTCAAAGTCAGAATTCTGGAAAAAGTCAGTATTCTGAGATAAAAAAAAATCTGAATCTGAGAAAAAAAGTCTGAATTAAAGTTAGAATTCTGAGATTAAAGTCAGAAGAAAATCAGGAATTAATCTCAGAATTCTAACTTTAATCTCAGAATTAATACTGTTTTATGGCCCTAATACTCCACCATACTTCTCCAGCACTAACACATTTCAGATTTGTTGTTTAATCTGTTTTAAGCCTTTTGAAATGAATCTTTTCGGTGGATTCATTTAGATGGAGATGCTCCGCATGTAAATGGCTGAGGATAAAGTGACTTGTGTATCTTCTAGATTCAAAACATCTGCTGTTTACGCTGGAAAAAAGCACAACCACCCTCACACTGGGAGAGAAGCGAGTGAGGGCGGAGAGACAGAAACATGGTGGAGAGTTTTTTGTCATCACACGTGCAGAAAATGTGGATTAAAGGTGGATATTTTGTTTTGCTGAGTCGTAACAGACTCACATTCTCGTCTTGTCTGTCCACTGATGAACGAACAGCAGGAGTTAAATGAGTTTTTGTGCGTTAACAAGACAAATATAAATAGAGGGCATTGTTTTTCTGTTGCGTGTCATTTAATCAGTGTTTCTGCAGCACGAAGTGTGCCGCTGAGACATCTCTAATCTAATTGCAAAATAATCACTTTGCTTTTGAGAACTTTATTTGGATACACACACACACACGGAGGTTATTCGGCTACATAAAACTTTATATTTGGTGTTTAATTGTTAAAAAAACCTCAGTTTTTGCTCAGTCTCGCTCTGCTTGTTTATGCTGTAGCAGTAACAAAGTGCACAAATGCTTTTCACTCAATAAGTCTTGTTTACGCTGGTGATTTTCTCCTCTCTCTACTTTTCAAAAAGACACTTTTCTGGAGGCTCTTCCACGTAATAATATATTTGCATTTATTAATTGTTAATTTAGTATTTTTCTCATTTCTAATGCAGTCAGATATGAGTTTGTGGTTGTACAAAGTTACAGTTACACAAAGTGTTTACTTTACTTATTCTTTTGTTGTCATTGGGTTAAGTCCTTTTCTAAATTACTTTAATTCAGAATTATTATTTATTTGCTATAGGAAAATCATAAAGCTTAACCCTAAGCCTCAAAATGTCCGTCTGGACTTTTAAAAGGGCAAGAAAATCAGAAAAGTTCCTGTGAGGCAGTGCTTTTTGCCCATTTTTCTAGAACAACTTTCAATATCTGGCAGTTATTTACAATTCGCTGCATGTTAAAAAACTGTTTCTACAATTTAAAATGTCAAATTTTTTCCAACTCTCTCCTCTCTGATTCGCCAGGTTCCTGCAACAACGTGAGTAAAATTGCCGTAATAATCACATTTGACGTACAACTTCTCTGGAAGTTTCGCTGGAATCGCGAAGTTGCAGTAATGCAAAGTGCATTTGTGCAAACGTGTCGTCTGCGATACACTTGGTGCAATCTGAGGGAATTTATTTCTTCTTTTTTTTTTAGCCGGCATGAACAGGTTGTTGAATAAATAAAGTGGACGTAGTCAAACAGAAGCGAAGGAGCCGGTCGTGTCTCTCTCTCCACGAACAAGCTGAAAACCTCCATCGGGAGCCATGGATCCTCTGAAAGACTCGTTTACGTGAATAATTTAGGACAACTGCTAATTAATGTTTACAGTCTAGAGACGAGGCTGACACTTCGCTTGTTAATGTCGTTGTCTCCTCTGAATTGTAAAGGTCTTCCCCGGGGGACAGTTGGACAGTTGTTGTGTGGGGGAAACAGAGCAGAGAGATGTTGTGTGTCCGTCTACGTCAGTAATTTGCTTGAATGCTCTCTCTCTCAAGGTTGGACTTTATGTTCCCTGCATTGCGGCACAGCGTCGAGAGTTATCGAGTGATAACAACAAACATGGCGACAGAGCAGGGGAGGGGGACGGACGTACCGCTTGGAAAAAAAAGGGGGGTGAAAGCGGCCATATTGTTGAGTTTCTTACCAAGTCTCAAATCTTTCATTGAAAGTTAAATGATTTTTTTGATTCCTTCAAATACACTATGTACTATGGTTGTTTCACTTAAACTATGGTCTTATTATTATTAATGTCCCCCAATCATCTCCAGTGGTTTAGTCTGTATCTGCATGTACAGACAGAAGACTGTGTGTGTGTTCCAACGTGTGTTAAATGTGTACGTTAAACACAACAATTATAATATAAAAATTATAATCTCAGGTATTTTCACTTTTAGTTTGATGCAGGAGGCGGGGACTTCAGGGGAAAATGCCATGGTTAAAATGATTATCATTTGGCAGAATTTTAAGTTAGTATGACGGCATATTAGGGCCAAACTGAACAGAGAAAATATTATGAGAATTAAATTACGAGAATATAGTCGTAACATTACAAGAGTTTTTAAAGGAAGTACGACAGAGGATTAGGGCCAAACGGAAAAGAAAAAAAAAAAAAGTAATCTTTTGAGAATAAACTTGTAATATTACGAGAATAAAATCATTATTAATCAAGCAAAGACGACCAGCTGCAACCTGCGACAGGATGAGAAACAAGGAGCATTTTGTGAAGTCATATTTTGGTGTGTTTCTTCACAAATAAGTAAATAATTAATGGTGTGTCACGTCAGGGTTAGGCTCAGGACTTTGAAAAGATTGTGAAAGAAACTGCGTCTGTGTGGAAGGAAGAATCACAAACACAGCCTCGGAGGAAAGCATCTCTTTTGTGGAGGAGGAAATGACTAGATCTCTCTTTAAAAACATGGTATTTTATTACCATAGAATCAACCTTTTATATTTGGATCAGGAGCCACTTCAGCTCACTTTGGACCACCATGTTTTTACAAAAGCCCACGAGGGACAAACCAAACATATTTTGGATTTTGATGCAAACTCAAAGCTCCATACGTTGGAAGGGAAGATTGAAGCGAGTGATATTCAGCTGCAACACTAACAATAAGTGTGATGATTTTACACACTGTACTGTTCAGTCAAGTGTGTTTGTTCACACAATAACACATTATAGTAGTAAAGGAACTGTGTGTTTATGACTCCTCTTCTTCATCTGTGTTAAGATTAACTGTGCATGATATTGAACATGCTGAAATGCCACACTGTATATGTGATAACTGTGGATGACCGTGATCATTTTCCTCACTCTAATCATCATGTGAAATCATCTCTCTGTGTGTAATTTGTTATTCTTTGTTATTCTTGTTGCAGAGACCGGGCTTTTTCTGTTGAGTCCAGATATTCAAACCTGCAGGTGGACAACAACACTGGCCTACTTAGAAATGGTGCCGCTGCATTAATCCTCAGAAAACAAGGCCACAGTTTACAATTCAAATCAGGGAAAACTGGAGAATACGAGGGCTTCAGTTAGCTCACAGAATATAGGCCACATGCACATGTTTCCCCCGCAATTTATCTTCATTCCTCTACTTTCATGTTACTTCACAGGGAACAACCAGGGAATTCCTGCAAACGCCTCCTCTGGGGTTCAGTGGGAATCTATTCCCAGAATTCAGATGAGCAATGAAAGATGTGAAAAGAACAGATGAGACGGGAGGAAAAATCAATATTCCACCTCTGAGGGGAGAGAGACGCGGCGTGAGCAGTAGCAGGTGCATAATTAGTGCTGACAAAGAGAAATGTGGAGCGTTAAAGGTTAAAAATAGAGAGGATTCTCCAACAAATGCAGTTAAAAAACATTTGTGTATCAATTGTGTATCAGTCCTTATTTTACGCCTGCGATCAATATGTTGGTACGAGGCGTTCAGGAGCATCGCTCGTTTCTCATGAGAGCACAGACTTTAAGCGTCTGCAGTAAAGTAGGACCACAGAGGGAAAAGAAAACATCCTGAAACTTGCAGATTATTGTGTTTGGCATCAACATTATTGTCTGAAAATGTAGGAATTGAAATCTGAGTTTAAAGAAAAAAGAACAGAAGAACAGCATCATTTATTTTGTAAATGTGATAAAACATTTTAATTTCTCTGTTGAAAACATTTCTCAGGAAGTTTTTCAAAGCAATAGTGAAATTTAAATGCAGTAACACGCGTTTTCCTACTCTGAGGCGTTGAAGCTTCGCTGTCCTCGCAGCGGTTTATACAAAGCTCTAATGACTCCGTATATAACGCACAACAGCAGAGTCTATCGTCTGTTCTTCCCCACATCATGTGCGTAAACACAGGTTGACGCACAAACGTCTCATTTAACCGTCGTAAAACTCTGAGCTACTTACCTCCTGTCTCCTCAGAGGCCTCTGCAGTTCTCACTCAACCTACAGCACCTTTGGGAGGTGATCTAAGGCACATTATTCATCGCAGCACTTGGAGCATGTGTTACAGTCTGTTTTTCACTGTAAAGGTGCAAACAAACAGTTCCTTCCCTGCATTTTATCAACAAAACACTGAGACGAGATTTAGCGGATGAGCGTTTTCTTGGAGGCAGAAACGTGTGTGACACAAACGATGTAAACGCTGGTTTGAATCATTTCTGCACCGTTCTGACTCTAAAACTAGAAATCGATGCAAGAACTGGTCATCAGTGAACATCAGCAGGCACGTTGAGATGTTTTAAAGTTAGGGTCTATGAGTTTGGAAGAACTAGCGTTAGAAGGCGACACTTTGGTTAAACTAAAGGCCTTTGCATGTTTTTAACTGATTTTCTCTGAACCTTTGTACAGTCAATGCAGCTTTCACGTTTACAGCTCATGATTTGTCGACTTGAAGAATTTATTATTTACATAATTATGTTGTTTGCTAATTGGTGTAAAATATGTTTACTGTTATGTGAATGATGTGAGGCAGTTGTATTGGTGATCTACTGAAATAGATGCCTGCGCCTTTAAGGGAGTCTCACAGTTTCTGACCGATGGAAAAGACGTTAGCGTCTGTTGTATTTCAACGTTTCAGTTTACTGTGACATATCTGCATGGATGTATTTGTGTTTTGTTTGTCAGTTTTTAAAATATATCTTTAAAAAACATCATTTTCTGTTGTGGAGCTGTGAGTTTTGGCTGCTTTGTCACTCACTCACTAACGTCTCGCTATCATCTGTGTCCCCTGCCTGTTGTTAAGACTCAGGTTCTTTCAGAGCTCAGTCTCCAGTGAATGAAGCTTCTCTGTGAGACACATACAGAGTCAGTGATGACTGGATGACTCTGAGTGTGTCTGAGTCCACGTGTGTCTCTGCTGTGAGCCTGATGTTACCGATCTGGGTTTGATTTCTGATGTCAAAGAACATCAGAAATCAGAAAAAAACAAAGAACAAAGGACTCACTCACTCACTCACTCACTCATCTTCTACCACTTCAACCTCCACATGAGGGTCACAGGGGTCGCTGGTGCAAATCAGAACAAAGCAAATAGATTCAAACTAAGCCATGAACCTAAGCAGTGCACAACGTTTCCTCTCGTGTGTGAAAATCAATGACTTGATGTTATTTTTCTCTTTGGGACATTAAAGGGGGGGGTTGTTTTGTTACCAGCACTTTTTGGAAACCTACTCAGACTGTGTGTCTCAATATAGGCACATTTCACAACACATTCATTTATGTGCCAGATGATTGAAGCAGAACGCCACATCTGGCTGGAGGGCTGCTGTTTGCCAGCCCCTCCTCTTCCTTGTCCTCTCTCTGCTACTGAGCCAGAAAACTGTGCTTCTCTGGCACATAGTTTTAAATCCACCAATGAGTTTTGCTCCCACAGAACTTCTGCCTCTAAGGAGAAAAAACAAAAAACAAAGGACCAATCTGTTCAAAATAGACAAAACAGAGTTGCTTCTGATTTTGTTTACCTTGTAGAATACGTTACATTTACAAATATAGTTTTTAAAAAAAAGATGATTCATGTTAAGGTGACTTTTATCTGCCTGGAGGAACCTCGTATTTGATTGTGTCTGCTTTAATCCGACTCAGCACTTTGTTAAATACACTATTAAAGTGAAACCACCAGGAAACATAGTGACCTTCTTGCTGGAAGCTGGAGGAACTTCTTTAGTGGTGTATGGAGAAAGGTGGGAGGAGAGTGACAAGAGGTTGGTTCAGACCATGCTGTGAATTGTGACTCCATTTCCACAGGTGTTTTGTGACAACAGCTCAAAAAAGCCACGAGCCGCTTAGCCTGATGGCATGGACAGGGGGGCGGAGACGATGTGGCCACAGGTCGGAGGAGCTGATTGGCTGGTTTGTGGAATTATGGTGGATGCGGGCGTGCAAGTGTTTGTTGATCAGATGACTCTGGTGCACAGGGGGAGGTTGTGGGTAGATGGATATGCCAGAGGGTTGAACCCCACCCCTTCTTGATTGTGATGCCCGTCACAGGGAAAACGGTGATGTGTGAAAGAAGATCAAACCCGCCCTCATCGTCTTAAACCCTTGACCTTCTCTAACAAGGTAGGTGACCCGAATCAATCAAGCCCTCTAAAGAAAACTCAGAGTGGGAGCACATTACCAGGTGCCATGTTGGGTTTGGAAAATCAGCCTGGTCTACCAGAAAAACATTGCTATTTTTACCTTTCTGCAAACCATGGGTAATGTTGCATTTGTGCATTTGTTTCTCATGTCACATCAACATCTCTATGTTTTTACACGACATCCTGGTGTATTTTTGTTATGTGTTTTCCTGGCCCTAACCAGGCGCCTTTTATCCCTAATGCCTGAGCCACAATGGATACACGATCAGTGTCTGCATCAAGGAACGTCTTGCTTCTCGTTTCATCATCCATGTTCACACATTAGAGCGACCACAGGGGTCACGTGAGACTAGCGTCTGAGGTGGATCTCACACTGAGCTCTGCTGCTCTTCCAGACACTCAGATTCTCCCCTTTTTTTCTCACTGAAAATGACCTTTAACCACAGTTTCACGGTCTATATCTGGTAACTACACATATTATTTTAACACTTTCTGTATGACTCAAGCATTTCTGCTCCCTGAATCCATTCAGTTCCTTAACAATGCTTTTACATCATGTAATAAGACACAAGGACACACTGCACACACATCCACTGTGGCTCAGGCTTATATTAACCACCAAACCACATTCATAACCAGGAAATTCATTTACACCAAAGTGCCACAAGAGGTTAAAACCTGATCATGTCTGTAAATAACCAAAGTTTGGTTTGCAGAAACATACATAATAGCAACGTGATCCTGAAATGCTTTTTAGAAACTTACCTCTCAACAGTGATTCTATAGCGTCTTATCCAAAGCTTTGAAACAACCCGATTGTTTTTTTTATTTTACAGACAAACGTGCGAGGGCTTACTCCTGAAGACTAAAGATGTTACTTTGCTTCAATGGTTTATTTTACCCATAACCATGTACAAATAAACAAAACCTTTACAGCTTTGTATGGTCACACATTTAGCATTCATTGGTCCATAAGCACTCCTCACGACGACATGAAAACACTTTGTGAGAACACCAACATTGATTTTTCTAGCATCGGCGTCTCAACGTTGCACTGACGTCACAAATGTACCATCCATTCTAACAGTTTTTTTTTCATTGCAAATCAAAAATAGTCACATGCAATGATTGGAAAAAAATTACATTACCTCATGTCACATAGAAAGTAAGCGAAAAGTTCCATCATTTAGAAATAAGTACTCTTCAGAGATTTGTCTCTTTCTCTCTCTCTCTCCCTTTTTGTTTTTGTTTCTTAAAAAAAAAAGTCCTAGACATTCTTTCAACAGCGTTGTTGGTCTCATTTGGGTTGTAAACATTAGTTACAGTGCCTAGCTTCATTCACCTGGCTGTGTAGAGAACTGGTCAATCGATGCTATCACTCAAGTGATCGAGGGGAATTGGTCAGCGGTCAATCGATTGTACAAGGAATTTATCGTGGAAGGACGTGATGGTCTTTGGGCTGAGTTAAGGGGCAACGGGACACCTGTGGGACACTAGAGGACAGACTGAACAGTAGATCTATATAAGACACCCTGAGAGTCACAACTACATCTCTTTTACTCGTCATCCCTTCTTCCTATCCTCACTCTTCCTTCTATGGAACGATCAAAGTCAGGTGGGCGTGGCCTCGGTGAGCGAGGGAAGATGGTTGGTAGGTTTTGTTGGTTGGTGGTGGCGGAAGCCGGTTGCCGTGCAACAGGCTCCTCGGTGGTTGGCATGGAGACAGGTTAAGGTGGATTCTGACCTGGTCAGGTAGTATGCAGCACGTACACTAGTATGGACAGTAGAATGTAAAATGCAGCTCTGGGGTTTAAAATAACTGGATTCAAAATGGATTTCAAGTGAAGTTTGGATTAAAGGGTAAGTTCATCCAATTTTTGAACGAAATATTTCACAACTCAGGCGGGTGGTATTTGTTGATTACAATCCAATGCAAAGTTTTTGGCTTATAAGAAAGTTGGTCCCAAGAAAACCTGTGAGAAATGCTACTGATCTTTACTGCAACAAACATTTCAGGATGAACTGATCCTTGAAAATGTAGAAAAAACAAAAAAACTTGAGGTATTCTCGTTTTTCTTCGCATTTTAGGAGAAAGATTTAGGATGTATTTTTAAAAACAATCCAAATGGTGGAAAGCACCACGTGTTAGTCGAACAAATCAAGCGCACCTCAAGTTCAAACACTTGAACGTCCACTCCAGATGCAGATTAAACCCCAGAGCTGTCAGCATGTAACAGTAGATCGTGACAGTAGTATGTTATCGATGGAGAACATCACATGGGGCTGACGTGGTGTGCAGCAAAAGGATGGCGCAGGGTAGGCGGTAGTGGTGGACAGTGATTGGTTGATTTGGTTGGTCAGGTGACTGAAGGGGTTATGGACAGTCGAGTTGAGTCAGATCACATGATGAGGGTTTGCAGCTATAACGTCAGGAGGTTCCATTGGGAAGTATGGAAGCCTGACAGGTTTTAGCTTTTGGTGAACACTGGACAAAACACCCACCCCGAGACCCCAGCCAACACACACACACACGCGCACACACATACACACACACGTAAAAGCAGACAATCATTCATTCACAGAAAAAGACAGACACAGACATTTCCTTTTTTTTTTTTTTGCATAGACACATAGAAAAACACATTTGTGTAAACTCACTCACACGAGACAAACACACTTTTGTTTAAATTATTTTCCACAAACCTGCATTCAACACGAACACACACACACACACACACACTTGCCCACCCTCAGACTTGCGATGTGTTACTGTGATGATGCAGAGTGTGGTGGAAGGTGAAGAATAAGACAACGGAAGACAGGTGATGCTAAAATGAACATTTATAATGACTGCTGTTGCTGTCGCAAAATAAGAATCCTTAAAAAAAGACCTCATATATATTAGCACTAGATTGCCCACTTCACTGGTAATCCACAAGTCAAGAAACACAACTCACTAGGATTTTTTTTCTCTTTACAAACACAATGCTACAATTACATTAAATATTGAATACTCTTTAAGTCAGTTAATGAATGTTGTTAAAAGCAACCACTAAAATACTAAAAAATAAAAAGTAAAAACAAAACAATAATAATAATATTAATTCACCTTTTTCCAGTCGTTCCCTTTTTCTTGTTGCGTTGTTATTTATTAATAGTATAATAATAATAATAGTCTGAGAAATAAATAGCTCATGTGGTGTTTCCAGGGCAATGGGGCAGGCAGCATAAATCAAGAGTGGAGCTCGGAGCGATGCGATGAAATGGTGGCGTTTTGACCTCACGTCGTCACTTGTAATACTTTCAACTTGTCTCTGATGTCCGAGGCGATATATGGAGATATGCACACGTTTGGTTCTGCAGGCAGCACAATGGCTGAGTGGCACCTGCAGAGATTCTTCATCCCTAAACTATTCTTCTATTTTATGTAAACTAGGACTGTATTGCACAAAAGTTAGCAGCTCAGCTTCCTCGTTTTGTCGCCCGGGAGGAGCTTACGTTCCTTTTTTATTTTTTTATTTCCATTTTCCTCTGTCCACCTCCCTGGGGTTTGTTTTTTTTCGTTCCTCCAACCTGGAGCCGAGCCGTTTTTTTTTTCTCTTCCACGATGATATGTCTATAACACGACCAAGCATTTGCAATAACTATGGCTTGATGATAAAAGATACTAGCGCCACTACGACTCACTGTTTTTCGAAAAAACATCAACAAATGTACAAAAACAAGCCTCTGTTGAGAACGGCTCAGACTACGTCTCAAGGTTAGTACAGTTATCTAAAGAGCTTGCTAACCAACATGGAAGCTAAACAGCGAATACAGTAGGTAAATCAACACTAATAACAACAGCACAGATTAACACAGTAGAACTAGCATAGCCGATTATACAGGCAGACCTAACTATCGAATACAGAGATGAAAAGTGTAATGATCGTCTACTGCGTCCACTTGTTCCTCTTTATGCTGCCGGCCCCGTTCTGCTCAACACTTCTCTCTTTACAGCTCAGCAAAAATCTGACAAAAATATTTACAATGAGAGAGAAAAGAAATGAAATTGTGGTGAAACAGTTTGTTTAGTGTTTTTTTTTCTTTTTTTTGTTTGTCTGCATTTCTTTTTTTGGACTTTTTTTCTTCCTTTCATGTTTTTTTTGTTGTTATTTATTTAGTTTTTTTTTTTTTTTAAACTTATATCTCAGAGAATTGTCCCCAATGATGAGCAACAAACAAACAAACAAAAAAATCCAATCATATCAGCTAGCATTGCACAGTCTCAGAGAGGTTTTGGGATGGAATGAAGAGTTATTGTCCAAACAGTTGGATGAACACAGAAGGGGGGTAGGAGGAGGAAGAAGGTCAATAAAGTTCATGAGGGAGGGGTGAAAGTTCAAAAAAGTTCAAGAAGACAGAGGATGGCTGCGCAGCTGACGGTGCGTAAACACTCCCCACACCACCGCACCGGGGCGGCGCGTGTGTCGGCGTGCGTGGTTTGGATGTTTAACGATAACAAAAAAAAGAAAAAGAAAAAAAAATCATCATTAGAAAATGGAGTTTTTGAATCTTTCCCATTGAGAAAAATCAAATGGAGCAAGAGCGAGAGAGAGGGAGGGAGAGAAAGGGTAAAGAGAGAGAAAAGGTGAGGAAGGGGGTCGGGGGTGAAAAGAGTGAAAGGTGCCCCCAACACTATGGCACACAATCAATGAAGTCCCACAGGCTGAAGAGATGACAGAATTAGGAAAGCAGCTGGCATGAGCGGTAGGGCTGTTTTAGGTTGAGAGCAGGACAGTAGGTAGGTAGCCAACCTGCAGAGGGGTTAATCCTTGTCGGGTTTAGCTCTGTGGGGGGTGGTGAGGAGGAGGAGGAGGAGGAGGTGGTGGTGGTGGGGGGCAAGGTGCTGTTCAGTTGAGGCGTCATGAGCGACATCATGTTATGAGGGCGGAGCATGCTGGCTTCATGGGTGCTTCCAGGATGGATGTCCGACACACAAGAACAACTCAAAGAAACGCTTGGAATGGTAGTTGTTGTCTTTTTTTTTTTTCCTCTCTGTTCTATTTTGGCACTCGAGAGAGAGAAGAGGCTTGTGGGAGGCAGAGGAGGAAGGTGTGTATGTTTGGGAGAGGAGGAGAAGTGGGCAGTGAAAGTGCAAAAAAGAGGGCATGGAAGAGTGTGTTTGTGTGTGTGTGTGTGTGTGTGTGTGAGAGAGAGAGAGAGAGAGAGAGAGAGAGAGAGAGAGAGAGGGTAAACAGGCTACACACAGAAATGGCATTTTGTTAAAACTGGTCTAGGTTAGACAGAGCATACAGTACAAATCAAAAACCAGGAAAAAAACAACAACAGAGAACGAGAAGAAGGAACAGAAAAACAGTGATATGACAAATGCAGTCTACAGTTGCTGGTGCTTCGATGGGGCCCGAGTCAGGGGAGGGAGGGGGGTGTGGTGGAAAAGTGGAGAAGAAGTGGGGGTCCCATAATATGTCTCAGAGAGTGTTTGAAGAGGTGGGAGGGTCAGTGGTGGGTGTGGGTGAAAGTGGGTTTGTGGTTTGTGGTTTGGGGGTGAGGCAGAAGACAACATCTGAGCACAATGTCGAGGAGCCACACACCCACTGAGAAGCAATGAGGTCACCTGGCGAGCAGGTGGGGGTTAAAATCTGCATTCCTCTACGCATCAGAATTTAAAATACAAACCATAAACAAAATTCCAAAAAAACAAAACAAAACAAAAAACGCATAAAAACGCTGCAACACAGACACCACGAGCACGGAGCCGGCCCTGAAGCAGACGAACTCAGAGAGAGGGAGAGAGGGGAGCATGCACATCCAAAATACACCCACATCTACAGTAGTCTCGCACACTGACCCCCACCTCAGCTCGGCCTGCCATGCACAGCAACAGCAGAGGGTTTAGTGCAAACATGTCTCCAAGAGAACCTTTTTACATTTAAAATGATTCTTTTTTTGTAGGATGTGGTTTATTAACCATGACAACATCTGTCATACACCACGCTGGAAATCATCTGGTTCCTTTTGGTGTAATTATGGGTAATGAGAGCGGGGAGAAAGGAGGGTGGACTTTGGCCTTTTTTGTTGTTGTTTTTGACAATGAAACCAATAAAAAGTCTAATTCATCTCGAAGTGGAAACGAAGAGATTTTCCAGAAACACACTGGCAACGTTTAGTGTTGTTTCTCTTCATAGTCTCGGAGTGACAACACAATCTGTCCTAAATTTGAGGCACCCGAGGGACGCCGGGGACAGCAGACACACGCTGGCGTGACTGCGTTGTTTAAAAAAAAGAAAAAGAAAAAGAAAGGGGGGTTTTCTTTTGTCGATGAGGGAGGGGGTGATCTAATTTCTCCCAACCCAGTGAGAGACACTGGGAGATGCTCCATGTTGTATCTGAGGTCAGTAAGGTGCATATAAGTGACAAGACAAGCCAGAGCTCAGAGTGTGGGGGGGGGGGACGGGGACGGGGACGGGTAAAAGGACAAACAACAGCGTTATACTGAGTCTGACAGCGCGTTGAGGGTTAGTAATGTTAGAGTAGAAAAACACACAGAAACACACATGAGCCTCTACTGCACGTCAATGGTCAGAGGAGTGATATGCAGACCTTTGCAGAGGTGAGTACATTCATGGACAATCTCCTGACTTCTTTTTTGTTTCTCTTTTCTTTCCAAAGTTAGTTCACAAGTGAGGACGTTTAAGTACAAGCTCGCTCAGCAAGTAGCAAAATAGTCTTAGGTTTGTTTGGGAGTTTTTGTTCGCGTTCCCCTCGGAGGACGGCTTAAAGACAACGCAACGACAGAAAGTAAATGGGACATTTTGTTCACCTGTGGCCCGCGGATCAGGACTCAATGTAAGCTCGTTGAAAAAACAGCTAACATTTGAACGCATGTAAAACAAATATCAAAATGCTCTATCGGCATGCAAGGATTTGTCTCCGGAAAATGAACGACACACACGGCCTAATGGTTTTTTCTTTTTTTTGTCACTTTTTTTTTCTTCAATTTTTTCCCCATTTTTTTTTTTAATGTCCACGCTTCACTTTTGATATCATGCAATATAGACGTGCAAAAAAGATAACATCTATTTCCACAAAATACATTTTCATTGTAACTATAAAAGGCTGTAGTTAAGAATGCTATCTAGTCACATTTTTTTTCTCTCCTTAGCATAATTATGCTAAACTACCGCTATATTGATTAGTCTAGCCCCAGAGTCATAGTGCTGTTGCATTCTGGGAAGGGTAGTTCCCAGAGAACTGGCTAACACTTGGCTAACGTGGTTGTTGGGCTTACACACACTGTGTTACTGTGTTAGTCTATGCAGTGTTTAAAAACGCTCACAGGGACTAATCCCCTCCTATGTGAATTATAAATATGGTTCTTTTGGCACTTTTCACATTTTCTTAATATAAAAGTATGTCTCCTCTTATCTAACTTGATTTAAATCAACACATTTACAGGTTTCATTCTGTAAAGACCTATTTTGGCACATGTTTAACGTCAGGTTAGAATGACACTATTATTAACTTATGACAAGCTTATAACAGAGCGTGTATCACACGGCCACTCGAGAATAGCCTCTCCAGCTAAAAGGACAGATTTCGATATGTTTTAACTCGGTATTTTTAGTACATCAGTTATTATTAAATAGCAGCATATTCCACAAATGAAAAAAAAGAAGATTCTTACTCGTGTAAACCTATTCATTATCTACAGGTAAATCCAAAAAGCTCCTACAACAGACTGAGGATAAAGGACAGGACAAGACGACATGCCACTACATGTATTGCTTCCAGTAATCGTCACATTTTTATCTCCGTCACCTAAAATACAGAGAACTCAAGAGATTGGCCGCCGTGTAAAAGACAAACTGAAGATTTAACTGATGAGATGAAAAATTAACCTGTCGACTGTGAATTAAAGAAAGAAAATGGCACCTAAATCAGGAACTGCAGTGCAAGTTTGATTCCCCCATTGTAAATGTACTGTGCTGCTGCACCCAGGATAACACAGATTTGACTCCAGACTAAATAATCTACACCCACCACCGACTCGTCACAGAATACAAAGCAGCTTTGTATTCTTACAGAGACTGTAAATTAAAACTTTTAAAACTTTGATAACAGAACCATTATTATTAAATCCCTGACATTGCTGGCAAATTCAAGTCTCCAAACTGTCTGACAAACTGTTTGAAGCCCAAACGCGTTCAATCCAAAGCTGCAATCAGCATTTCTTTGCCATTACAAACATAACAAATCAAGCAGTGATCCACCTGACTGACCCTGCACGTGAAAAATAAAACCACATGCTTCAGTGCAGCACAGTACAGGTCTACAGTGGATCAAAAACTCGCTGCCTCAAATCAAGTCAAACCCCATCAATGACACAATCTTCCCTAAAGATAAGCGAGTGTGTGTGTGTGTGTGTGTTTGTTGTGTTTGTGCAGCGAGTTCTAGATGGACCACTTCTCAGTGTCATGAAGAAAAAAACATACTGATCCAAACTACACATACTGTATGTAAGAGTGTTTGTGCACTGTGCTCCGTCGGCCTCAACAACTAACACTTCCTCTGCAGGTGTGGTCGTCTCTTCTGACGGCCTCAGCCGCCCCGAGGAGGCAAAGACGAGAGAGACTCCATCCGTGGTGTTTGCCAGGGCAAGCAGCAGACATGCATTGATCGTTAAAAAACACACCAGACATAGTCACCCATGGAGCGATGTGGTAGGAGGAGGGTGTGTCAGGATGGGAGTGCACTGGAGGACTGAGGACGGGTGTGAGGAGGGGGGTGAGGAGAGTGTGGATGGTGTTAGATGGGAGTAAAGAAGCCTCCTTACCAAGCGATGGAGAGAAACCCTCACTGGCGCTCCAACAGAGAGACACATTTGATAGCACAGTGGAGGATTGTTTTGAGTCGGATTGGTTTCGAAAGAATCAAAAAGCTTTGTTTGTTTTTCTTCTCTAATCTTACAGGAGTCCCCTCCCGTCACCAGGCCGATTGGATGGTTAAATCGAATACACCCCCACCTCCTTAATTTTTTTCCTTTTGGCATTTTACATTCCGTCACACTTTCAACTCCTGATGGACTTTTTTTAAATATTACGTGTCCAGGGATTTGCCCATCGGATGTGCAATACTTTAGAATTCATGAAGAAGACACAGCTGTGATAGAAAAGTGAATTTAGAAATGTGTTCCAGTCTATTTACTGTGGTGGTGGACACCTCCCCCCACATCCCGCCCTCTGATTACAAAACACAACAGGTGAGTAAAATCTAGTTGATCTCAACCCTTGACCTCAATGAATTGATCCTCGTCATTGACCTAGTCTCTTCCTCCTCCTTCAATCTTCAGATATGACGTGCATTTCTGACGAAGTTCTTCATATGCATTCTACATATATTTCATATATGTGTATTATTATTTTTTTTGTATTTTTTTTTTTTTTATCCCTGCCATACAAAAACCATCCGATCATGATGCCATCTACAGCACAAATCCCTGACCTCATAGGCCCGGGAGGACCACTCCCTCGCTTCACAGTGCATTAAGACAAAAATTCAGTGTACTCTGATTGTAAAAAAAAACAAAACAAACAGACGAAAAAAAACAAAAAAAAAACATAACACAAACAAAATCACCAACAAAAGAAACAACAGCATCTTCACAGCCTCCTGGGACTACAGTGGCCAGAAAACCTGTTGCCATGGGAGACCTGCAGTTTGCCAGAGGCAGAAACAAGCTCAACTTGCTGGACTGCATGTCGAAAATCTCTCTCTCTGCCCTTTACCTCATCAGCAGTCGATCAGTTGCTTGATAAGGGCAAAGATCAGGGAGGTTATTTATCTCTTATCAGAAAACAACGTGCTGCCTTTGAATAGCAAATCTACAAGCAAGGCTCACAGATTCGGGGGCGGACCCCAGGCAAACGCCGCTCCCTTTGTCATGTTTCAGTGTTTTCTCTTACTCCGTGTTTTGCATCCCTCAGTAGTACATCGTGAGACTTAAGTGCTCTCGCTTGATCTGGTCTGTGGTTCGGGGGTTCGTTTAAAAGGGGGTTTAGGAAGACCACAGGCTTAAGCAGCAGCAAATTCATCTGAGAATCAGTCTCAGGTTGACTTGGTTACTCGTTTCAGTTACACTTTTACTTCATTAGGAAAACTGTAACTGGAATTTGACTACAGGTAAAACACAGTAGGGATATTATGTGATGGAGAGAGAGCCAAGCATGAGGCATTTAAGGTTAATATAGCTGCTAAATTGCTGCACTGCAGCCTGTGGTGTAAGTAGTTTACAGATATTTCTTGTTCATCTGGACTGCAGTCTGCATTGTAGTCGATATGGTGAATTCCCTTTTCTAGCACCACATATGGCATCATAGTGTTTTCAGTGTGTGTGTGTGTGTTCCCTGTTCTGCTCTGTTACTGGATATATAAAGTGATCCTTCACTGTAATGATGTTAATGCCTGGGGCGGCTTTCTTACTGGACTTAAATAAGACATATATTACACTATGTGACATTACCATTCATCTTTAAATCCGTTTTTAAATTAAAAACAAATCAAAAAATAGTCTCATTTACATTCATGTCAACCTGAATTCACATATCAAAAAAAAAGAAGAAAACAGCTGAGCTTTATATGTGTGAACTCATTAATAAATAATGACGATGGTGGTGATTCCTACTATCATAATAATAATAATAATGATAATAATTAATAGACTGCAAATAAAAGCCATACATCCTGTGTGTTTGCCGCAGCTCGCACAGAATCGCTCTTGTCTTTTTCGAGGTTTTGTCCGACACGAGGTCACCAGCGCGTACCTCGGCATTTGATCTCAAACACTAGAGCCGCAAATGTGAGGGGGGGAGGTACTAAGTGCGGTAACCCCCGCCCCCATGGCACTGCACTGCTTGTGGGATACATCACAGGCTATACAGGAGTTGTGTGTAAATGAAGAAACGCCCAGCTGATTCAAGCCCTCCCCCAGTTCCACCTCACCCTCCTGTCATGTCCCACAAAAAGGGGGGAGGAGGAAGACAGAGGTGAGACAAAAAGTGGGGGAGAGAATAAACAATGTGGGGGTGGGTAGAGGATGTTTCTTCCCTCACACACCAGCTGAAGTTTGCAGTCTTACTCATTATAAAACCCCTGTAAAAGGGCAGGGCAGGTGACAAGTGGGGGTGGTGTGGAGGTGGGGGGAGGGGCTTAGGGGCAAGTCAAAACTGGAAAAAAACAAAAACCCTACAGGAGGGTGATGCGTGTGGGCTGCAGTGGGAGGGAAGGGTAAGGGTTTCTTCCATAACAGAGTTTGGATTAAGGGGGAGAGAGGGTTGTACCCCGTAAATGCCAACCCCCCCTCCCCCTCTGTGTGCCCCTGCCCTTCCCTCCCTCCCCCACTTCCTGCAGCCTCTCAGGCAGGTGGCCTGTCTACATGGCATTCAGCTTTGTCCACAAAATACACAAGCAAACAAACAGACAGCTTAACTGACTAAACGGAACAAAACAAACAAAACCAACCATAAAACAAAACAAAACAATTCCCGCAAAAGGTCAAGACGTTAAGTAATAAAACTTATTTACATTTTACACATTTTTTTTTCTTGGTTTTTCAGCGTGATAACTCGCTCCTCTCCCTCCTCGTCTTCTCAGCACATTTTTGCTTCGCGTCAAAAACTTTTTTAATAAAGAATACTGAAAACACGCAGAAGAAAATAGCGTGGACGTTTCCTTTCGACATTCTTGCTCTCCTCTCCTTTTTCCGTACTCACTCTCTCTTTGTTTATACTCCTCCCCCAAGCCCCCACTCTTTTTTTTTCCTCTTTTCCTCCTCGTTTCTCATTGGCTGTCAGGTTTAGCCCACCTTCTGTGGGTTGGTGGCGCGTACCCCCTGCTCGTAGGTGATCCGCTGGCTGATCAGGTACTGTGCAGCCTGTGTGGCGGCCTGGGAACCCGTGATGGTGACCTTCCTGTTCCGAGTTCCAGGGATGAACTCGCCCTTCTTGGAGATCTGAATCCTGGCACCAGTCAGCTCCTGGTACTCCACTAGCGTCTTCCCTCCTTTCCCCAAGATGGCTCCCACCAGGTTTTCTGGCACGGCAATCTCGACCACTTCCTTCGCTCCTTCTGCTAGCTTCTCTGTGGCCAGTAGAGATGACGCCACTAGAGGTGACGCAGCGCTTAAGTAGCCATTGGTGGCGCCTGTGGCGGCAGCCAAGGATCCCAGGGAGAAGCCTCCGAGACCGGCTGCTGGGTGAGCGGCGCTAGTGGATGCATCGCTGGCGTAGGATGCTAACAAATTTGCTGCAGCGGCAGCTGCTGGATTAGCGTTAGCTGCTACAGCGGCTAACACGCCTGAGGCTGCAGCGGGGTTCAGCCCAAGACCCAGGGAGTTGGTGTTGTAGCCGTAGCTGGCCAGAGTGTTGAGGGCGGAGGTGATGGTCAGCAGGTCATTACCTGAGAGGCTGGACATGGTGGCGGGGAAGGCCCCCACTCCTGCCAGGCCAGCTTGGCCCAGCAGAGAGGAGGCGGTGGCTGCCGCAGCAGCTGCTGCAGCAGGCATGACCTCGGTGGAGTTGGCGTACGGGGAACCGGTGGGGTTGGAGTTGGCGACTGGCCCCGTGATGTTGGAGTAGGAAATATTGAGGCAGGAGGAGCTCTGTGGGTCTTCCTGGATCTTCTGGACGATGATCTCGACAGCTTTGCGGTTCTGCTCGGGTTCTCCGCTGATGGTGACCACACGTTCCTGCAGGTTTATGCCCTCTGGCTTTTGGGATAGCTGCACCCATGCGCCAGACTGCTCCATCACTGCCTTAACTGTAGCTCCACCTTTTCCGATGATCAGCCCCGCCGTGCTATTGGGTACGATGAGCTTGGCCTAGAGAGAGGGGCGAGAGGAAATATGTTATTGCTAAATGGAAATCTTTTTTTTATTATACTAATAAAAAAAATTATAAAGGAGACAAAGTCATGAATGGAGAAGGAGAAGTCACTGCTCCTACTGTTTTCTATGCTGTGTTGTGATGCCTCTTGGAAATATGCAGTGTAATGACAAAAATAATTATGGATTGAGGTGGTAGATGAAATATGGGTTACATCAAAAGAGACACTGAACAGGACTTTTTAGAGATGATCTTGAAAAAGACAGGAAAAGAAAAAACACCCAAAGTAAAGAGACAGAGAGTCTGAATCATGTTTGAATAAAGAGCCAGCGAGGAGGATGAGTTCCTGAGTGTGTGTGTCAGAGATAAAGTGCAAATAGGTGAGTGAATAGTCGACAAAAAGGTAGAACAAGGTAAATATATGGTGGTGGATGGTAGAAGGAGAGAGAGACAAAGAAAGGAGAGGAAAATGCTAAAGTGGCTACTTGTGCGAGGAAAAAAAAATACATCGACTCCCAGGGGTCAGTGTTGCCATGGTAACACAGCTTCAGCATTCAGCACACACACACACTGTCCAAACACAGCACCATATTTTCATTTCACACAATGGCGTGAACATATGGTGTATTATATTTATTCATTGTTGTTGTTCTTCTTCTTTTCTTCAACACATAAAACAATAAGTGTAATATATTTATGTTTTGGTCAAAGAGAGAAGATGAAGCACTTTCTTCAGGCAATTCGTCATTAAATCTGCTCCCGAGCATACAAGCGGGGTGCAGCTAATGATGTTTTCTCTGTTGAAAGCTGGTATTGATCAATGCATCAAATATCCTTACAATCAATGTGTTTAGTCCATTTAATATCAGGGAATAAGTAAAATCGTTCTCGTTTTACCAGACTAAATCAAAGATGTTTAGTTTATTATTAAAAAACACATCTCTGAGAAGCAGGAAAATTTGATCCATCAAATAAACATAATATTGACCTGTTTGTGTTTGGATAACATCTCCCTCTCAGTGAGGTCGACTATGATCAGTGTGGATCCTTCACTGCACACGAAAGACTGGCCTTGTTGTCAAATTAGCTCAACAAACACTGAGCAGCATGAAGATCAACTCAGTCAGAGAAACCTGCAGTTTTGTCCTGTAACAGTCGACTGAAGCGGAATCGTCATGCCTGCTTTTTATTTTAGTTGCCTTTGGTTCCTTTTGCACCTTTTGAATGTGGTCTCTGACGGACATTCAGTCTAGCCTATTTTTTTAGATCCTTTGCACAGCTCTGCCAATATAATCACAACCAAACCTCTTTAGATACCTCCAAAGTAGACATTTTGGCCGAAGGATCAGGTATGGAGTTTGTTGCTGTGTGGATGCAGACAGTGAGTTTTAACACAAACACTCCTGTGGATAATTTCCACAGGATTGGGTCCAGAAGTTCACATACGGCAAACGCAGTGGGACGTTGTGTGGGTGAGACACATTCACATCGGCGGGAGAATCTTTGGATCTTAGAATCCAGGTGATTGAAATGGCGTCTGGCTTGCCAGAGACAGAAAACTCGCACATTCTCTCACTGTGGATTTTCCAGAGTTCCCCCTGGTGTGCTCTCACATGAGCTCACTGGAAATTTTATTAAACTGCTGTGAGGAGAAGCTCTGGAGAATGTCTGGAGCAACCTCTGAGGACATTTGCGTTCACACATACAGTCATCTATGACTACAGAGCATAAAAAAAACAGCTTGACTTGTTACAGTCTGCAGCACTGACCTTCACAAACAATTAACAACCTCATTGTGCTGAATTGAAGGTTAAAGAAATTGTGTTTCTTTGCTCATCAAGAAACGATGTCTTTCAAAGACAGCGGCTGCACATTAGCCACTTAAATGTGTGGGCACTAAAGCCATTCTTTGTCCCCATTGCATTGATTCAACTGTGCAGAGCAACTCCTTGACAAAGCTACAGCAGCTACGTGCTGCTTGTCTGTAAGAGCAATGGTCATATTGTGTGTTGTGCTGCAGAAACACTGGGAGGGATGACGAGATAAAAAAGACCTGGCCTTGATGAAGAAAAGGAGATGATGAAATGAGAGCGGTAGAAAAAGAGAGAGGCTGATTCATCTGTGACGTATTAAGTGAAAAGAATAAAGTGATGCACAATTTTGTTTTGTCTTTCCATGAAAAAGAGAGCATAAAGGAAAGAAATGAGAAATATTCAAACGTGGACGGCATCTTTTCAGCTTAAAATAGAAAAATGTAAAGGTCAGTCCAATTAGCGTCCCTGTTTCGATGCCCTGCTTCATGCACATGCTCTCCGTCTCCCTCTGTTTGCTACAGTTTTAAGGCGAACATTGTTTGCATGGCTGTGGCCCTCGATGCTCACTGCCACGCCAAATTATCCACTTCCTCGCTTCCTGCTTCTTCTTTTTTTCTGTGAGGCAGGAGGTGAATTTCCATAGAAATAGAAAATTAAGTCGAAGCGGACGAAACGAGCGACTGCAGTGTCACATGTTCACACTTGTCGAAGCTTCAGGTGGAAGATTGAGGATCAGCTTTGGCCTGTGAGAGTGGTTCCACGTGTGTGTCTCTCTGTGGGATTAATAGGTGTGATTTCTTTTCTCTTTCAGAACTAGTGGAAGTTTCCATGACTATCGATCGCTGGGTTGTTACTGTGAAGCGCACACAGAGATTGTGTCTGTGTCCTGCTGCTCTCAGAGGCTCTGCTACCTTCTGTTGCAGATTAATGTGAAGAAAGTGCAAAGTGCTAACAAAGTGTTCTGCTGCAGAGCAACTCGGTTTTTCCTCATATGCTCCGTCCTCAAACTCACAAACACCAGATATAACACTTTGGGAGAAGGATGTCGTTAAGACCATTAGATTTCATTATATCTCAGTGTTAATAAGAATGTTTTTCCTAGTGATTCATAATCACATTCAGTTTCTGCAATCAAACTAATTATGTCTGATTATGCATTTTATTAGAGCCAATTTGTAGAGTGAAATCTTTAGTAACCTATGACAATTCATTTGGGGAAAATGTTGTAAAACAATCAATAAATCAAAAAAAAAAATCATCACTCCCAGCTCAAACAACTCCATCTTCTACTACATTTCATTTAATGACTGAAACTATGAATTACATCCAATAATAAAAAAGGCTCTATTTAAGTTTAGTGTGTAAAATGATAGATCTATAGAACGAACGAACCATTCAGTCAGTGCTATATTGCACGATAACGCTGCACTGTAGGTAGATTGTTCAATCCTTATTTTCTTCTTATATCTTTCCTACATGCATCAAACAAAAACAACACAAAATATAAATCACCTGCTGAGCCCTGGCTCGTTTACAGACCAGAAAAACAACAACATTTTTTCACATTTCTAACACCACATATGCAACCTCACACATACGGTTTGTAAAACGTTCTCATTTCTGGGTGTAATTTGGACACAAACTTCCGACAGATGAGATAATATGTAAACACAAATTCCTCTTTTCACCATGAATTTCAGCTGTAAAAAGTGTTTGCCCACAAACGCATCTCGCACCGGCACTCGCCAAGGCCTTAAATGTCTTCTGGAAGTCTAATTTTGCATCCGGCAATGTTCCACCGAGTCTTTTTTTTTTTTTCGTTCAAGAGGCAACATTTTCAAAATGGTAGTTTTTGCGCAGTGAGGAGATGAGCGGGCGGCGGGGGGTAAAGACGGAGACAACGCATGAAAGAAGCTGGTGACAGACAGCGAGAGAGGGAGGGAGCCAAAAAGACTTTACCCATGAACCCTTTCATCCTCGGCTCTCTGCACTAAAACATTCTCTCTTTTTCCACACAAACACACACGCAGTAAGAGTGTTGGTGTAAAGGTGGGAGGATAAACAGTGGCGTACAGCGCTGTCTGATCCCTCCTGGCGCTAATGATCACATCCACCATCTTTATATCCAACTGATTCTCCGCTAATGAGCTTCTCCGTTCGCCCCCACTCCTCCTCCTCCTCCTCCTCCTCCTCTGCTTTCTTTCCGTTCTCTTTCCATTTAATTTTTTTTCTCTCCCTTGCATTTTTGACCCTGCATTCCATATAATAGCTTATTAAAATCTATATGTGGAATGAGTTCACATTTTAATGTAATCGTTCATTGTTTTTCAGGCTCAATAAATCAAAGACTACACACACACACACACAGAACAAGGCGTTTAAATGGGACTGGTTTAATTTATCTGACATGACTGTTGGTTCAGTTCACTCTAATGGCAACTTAACCACGCAACCTCCTGCCTTCCCACAATCCTCTGCTCTACGAACCCAAACATAAAGAAGATTATGTGACAGCTGGCAGCATCCAGACAATCGCTCCTAAAGTGACGGCTCTTTCATGTTTCCCTCAGCTTCACCCTTTAAAGTTGCTTTTTCTCCACATTCTCTTGATCTCTGGTGTCTCCATTTTTGTTTCATGTTTTTTTTTTTTGTCTTCTAGAAGAGCTTCATGTGTGCCGGAGAAACTTTTCCTCAAAGAGAAGAAGAGAGGCGGGTTTTGGCGTCCATCCAGCTGCTGAAATGTCCTGTTTCTGCAGCTGCTGGACTGAGGTCGGAGGTCAAAGCCAATCTCCTGTTCATGGAGACACTTGGAGACACAGTGTGAGGACGGGAAGCTTTGGCCTCAGCAGGGAGAGAACGACTTAGCCGATTTACAAAGACCAACGACGTCAAACTGCAAAAAGCTTATGCTCTGATGTAAATGTCTTTAAATATCAGAATTTCTACAGCACAAAAGCGATGTGCTAACGTTACATCTGCATTTTCTTGGGTTTGAGCTCATGCACATGCACATATTTGGAAGGAGCCTGGAACAACCTTCCAACTGAATGACCTGCAAAGCTGTGATTTTAGATTTTGTAATAAATGAAATAATGAAAAGAGAAATTGACAGTGCACAAACAAGAGGGGAACTAGTTACAGTATATTCAACATTTGGAAATTGTTCTCAGTTGTTGTACTGTTATATTTCGAGACCAGACTGTGTTGGTGGTTCGATCTCAGCTCCTCACGTCTGTGTGAAGACACTGAATGGCAAATTGCCATTGAAGGCTGTGCCTGTATGTGAATAATGTGAGATAGAAAAAAAGCACAGTATATATAGTAGATGCACTATATGAATGGGTGCAACTGTGTTTAAATAGCAAAACCACAGTAAAATGTCTTTTTCATTATTTGTCATCATCACTTATTAGAGAAAGTTTAGGTAATTGCTCTTCTGTGACCTCATTACTCTTCACCAGATGATGATGATGATGATGATGATGAAACCATCCTCCAAACCTCTAAGAGTTCAATATAATCTCACACTTCATGCATGACATAGCCTCCTTGTTCACTGTCATCATGTTTGAAAAATTAATTGTTCCTGAATTAGATGTGAATCAAGCAGATGGATAATTGTTGCTCTACAGTCTCCCTGTTGCCCTGAAGTAGCTGCAGCGATGTTGCAACAGCAAATGTGTGTGTGTGTGTGTGTCTTAATATGTTTGTGTTGTGGATAAACAACTGGTTGTGATGTGCCAATGGGGTGAAGAGGTCAAATCTGAGAGAGTAATGTCTCTTAAACGGATAACAACCATGAGCACACACACAAACTTTTTCTATCTCTGTAAAGAAACCTCATGGACATAATGAATGCATTCCCAAGCTACTTACACTAACCTTAACCATCACAACTAAGTGCCAAACCCTAAAACCATGAATCCTTAACCCTGAAAAAGCCATTTAACCAAAATGTCCCCACATAGATAGATTTGTAGTCTTTTAGGTCCCCACGAGGATGTGGTTTGCACAGCTACCCTTTTTTGAGCTCTGCAGTCATTTTCTATTCATTTGAACAGCTGAGACAAAGCATTAATCCCTAACCTTAACCACAATAAGTAAACTTAACCAGTTTGTCAGAAATGAGGTTCTGCCTTTATATTATGCTTCTCTTGTCTTGATGAAGACTCAAAGCTGCTTTACAATACAGTTTTATCATTCACCCATTCACCCATTCACTCACAGCACATTTTCTATCACAGATCTTTCATATTCATTCACATGCTGCCAGCACAGCTATCAGTATCAACACAGGGTTAAACAAAGCACATACAGTACAAACACACACACACACGTTTTAACCTTGACGTTCAGTAGCATGAACACAGGTGTCAAATCATTGCCTCTCTTGTGTGTCAACTCAGTCTGACGCTGATCGGATTCAACAAAATCGAAATCTGAAACTTAAACCGACATCAACATTAAGAGAAAAAAAAGTCAAATATTCATTCAAGCAAAAGAAGTATCATGATTGTGTTATAATTTTAAACTCCTGTTATCGTTTTAATATTCGACTTTAGCTTGTGCATCATTTCATACCACGGTGAAATGAGCGTCGCTCTGCAATAACAACCACAACTGCTGCTTCTCTCCCTCCTCTCATCTGTCCTTCATCCCTTCATCTTAACACTCCTCACTCCACTTTCTTCTTCTGTGTCTCTCACTATGTCGGCGCTGCCACCGCGGTGACGACGAGTCCTCTCGTACGAACTCTGTGTCGCGTTCCGCACGGGTCACACTGGCCACTGTCACTGAAGGCCAAACGGACAAATGCCAAGGCGAAGGTACAATACACACACATTCCCTGAGACGCACACACACACACACACACACACACACACACACACACACACACACACACACACACACACACACACACACACACACACACACACACACACACACACACACACACACACACAGATATAGAGCAAGTTGAGAACAGCAGACAACTGTTGATGAGATGGCTGGAGTTTGAACTTTGAAGTCTTAAGCGGGCGGATTCAGCTTAACCTTCCTCCTCCTGATCCACAGGCTTAGTCACCTCACTCTCTCCCTCTGTCCTCCATCACTCTGCCTGTCTCCATCAGTCTGTGTCATCCCTATTTTCCATCTCCCTCTCCCTCTCTCTCCCTGTCTTTCAGCTTTCATTCTCTGGCTTGTCCAGGAGCAGAAATCCCCCTGCAGGTTAAATATAACTGCGGCACAGAGAATCCAGGAGACAATGATTGACAGTGAGGGAGCAGGGACACACAAAACAATACACAAACACACACACACAGGTTCAGGGAGCTGTCATTTTAACCCTTAGTGTTCACGCAGATCCGTGCCGCAGGTGCACCCTTGGTAAATTGTCGTGGGAATAATACATAGCTCCTTATATGGACATCCTGGATGTGTGTGTTTATAAGGTCACACATATAGTTTTTTTTTTTATCTTCTTATGGTGTTGAGTCAAAATGATGATACATTTTATACCACTTTTTAAAAAATAAATAAAAATATAATGGGAGGAATTGTGCAAAAGTCACAAAATAGACAGTTTGTCTTCTATTTTAGTTCAAGCGGAGGAAACTTTGAACTGTGACGTGTTCCATAGTTTTTTGCTCAGGTGTGTTTATATAGTTGGTGAAAATATTAAAAAAAATATAGAATTTCATCAGAATGCCTGTAAGTTCTGCTGAAAAATAGGATATAAAACACAGCCTAAATTATCTGTGTTCTAAGGTTTCCAAGGCATAAGGCAAAACATAGAATTATCCCAAACCTGAACACATCTACGATTCACGTCGTAGCCCTTAAACCTAACCAAACCAAAGGGTTTGGTCTCCATGAGGTCTACTGGTCCTGACAAGGTTGGCATTTATGCCAGAAAATGTCCTAAAAGAGACGAATGCCACACACAAAGCTTCCACCTTCCCCTTTTCATGAATCTTTAACCAGTATTTTGTTGTTGCTGCATGAACAATATACACATATAGAGTAGAAAGTGTAAACACAGAGAAACACATGTTTACAATTAGGGCTGGATTTATGTCTAGGTTGTTTTTGTTTAAATGATCACATTTTCCTCTCTGGAGGTGATCGAAATAATTCCATCACTGTACATGGTTTTCTTGCTTTAACAGATTTAATGCTTAGAACGTAAGAAAGGGAAAAAATACACGTGTGTTGCACTCATTTTTTAACATGAATATTTGTGGATTTATTTATCAATAAACATTGTGTGTGTGTGTTTGTTTCTCCTCTGTCTCCATCATTACGAGCGTGCTGTGAAGCCAAGACTCGTTCAAGTCCAAACATTTTAATGGAGGCACAGAAAAGTTTCCACAGACACCAAACGTGTGGCTGAAATTTTGGGATTTTTGAAGAATGTAAATTGAAGCACAATAAATCAATGGACGGTGAAGGTTAACATCGTGTAACTGAAGAGTTTTCTCTGGTGAACAGCAGGATAATTATTGGTTCTCTCAAACACAGAATTACAGGACTATTTTTTAAGTTGCTGACAAATGACAACAAGTACAATCAGCCAAAAAATTATTTGTTTCAGACGGAATTAAATATTCAGACAGAATTTAAACTACACTGTTTCACTATTTCACTAATTTCACAGTTGTCACAACTGTGAGTTAAACTTCAAAATATTATAAATAAAATAAAATGAATATAGATCACATTCATTCAAGAGTAAAATAAATATATAAATAAATAAATAAAAAAATAAAAAACGGGCAAAAAGGTCTCAGTTTACTCCAAATATGGGCACCACCATCTTGTGTTGGAGCCATAGTATCAAGGTAGTAAAGTAAAGTTTATTTCTATGGTAAAAGTTTATTCATATAGTAAACAATGTTTACATTAAAAAGAAAAACTTTATATAAAATCAAGTAGAATAATTAAAAGCAATTAAAAAAGTAAATAACAGTAATGATAAAAGAAGAAATTACATATACAGTGTATAAGCTCATTTGGGTTTTGGTTCTGTTATTGATATGAATAGATTAATTTTGCATCATAAATATGTTTACAACATTACATACCCAACAAATATATCATCATCATAAAAGTGATACATAAAAGAATAAAGTAGTTCTACATGTAATTTAACTTTATTTATTTCTTTTTACTTTTAGTCTGTGTCTCATTTTCCACCATGAGAGAGAAGAGGTTCATGACCTGTCCTGCATCCAGCCAACAGGTGGCGGTCAAGATGATTTGAGGGATGTCGTTGTCTGTTAATAATCACAACAAGGATCCTAAACCTGGCTGTACATCACTCATGAGAATATTGTTATCATGTCATTTGTAAGAGACAGTGTAGAGTTCTAAAATAATGTGTAGGTGTGATCGGCGCGATAATGAATCAAATCCCCTCCTGAAGATGCATTTAGACGATCATACCTGATCATTTCTTTTAATCCTACACACACACACACTGAAGATGAAAACATCCACCAACACTTAGCTCTTTTTATAGCAATTCATTAGTTTTTACACGGTGTCAAATTAAAGAAAGGGAAGATAGAACATTAAAGTCTCTATAAAATGGATCAAAGTCATAATCTCTGCCTGTGTAATGAACTGTCAGATCTTTCCTTCCTTCCTTCCTTCTTCCACGTGTGTTCACCTCTTTCACCTCCTCTCTCCTCTGTCCACCAACCAGCAGGAGAAAGGTAAAATAAAAAACAACAACCTACCCTGCTTTGTTCAAACATACTTTCCATGTGGCACAAATATCTTTAATACGCACATCACACCTGCTAAAGATTACTTTTATTTTTCAGTGCACCAATCATGAAACAGATGTGATGAGTCATCACGTGTTGCTCTGCTGACTCAGCACCGAGAAACTGAGCAGGAAACAGATACAGTAGAAGAAACATTATTTTACATTTATCATATGAATTTAAAAATAAACTGAGCTCATCTTTGTATCCAACTTTCAGCAGGATTCCACAAAAACTTGGTAAGAGGGTGGGGGTCAAAGGTCGAGGAAGATCATCTTCAATAATTTGTTTCTCAACATTTTCCTTGAATTTCTCAAGAAATAATCCAGCGATCATTACGGAAAAATGAGACATGATTATGTAGAATATCTATAAAATCTGGAGCAGCTTCGGAAACTTTCAGCCGCTTTCTAAAAAAACTCTGAATACTGAATTTATCAGGTGGACACAACGCACTGGTTTCTGGTGCAGGTTGGTATAAATCTCTAGCGCAAACAAACAAAGAAAACCTCTAATCTCATTTTAAATAATTCAACAAACAGCAACAGATTCACTGAAACCTGTATCATGATGGCAAAATATCACATGTGCAACAATAAACTAGAAAGAAGACATAATTCTACCATTATTGATCAACAACATGCTCATCATACATCTGTTTTATCTTTGAGTTTTATTTGAGTATATCATTTATTTATGATGAGGGTTGGAAGTTGGAAACTTTGTTGAAGGTACATAAGAAACATAAACATAGTATAAATATTGTAGCATAATCGTGGCTAAAACAATCAGATTTGATGTGGACACAGTTGAGTATTATATGCTGTTCCTCAATCACTGGGACAGAGCACTAACACTACTTACAGCAGGGCTACTGAGGCCACGCCCCCTACATGCACTGTGCCATCACATGCACAATCATTTCTAGAATTCTAGAACAACTAAAGCTACTCTTCTATATATTATGATGGGCTTTATGTGTTTAGATTTAGGTTGGTATGTGATTCAGTTTCTTAAAACTAAAGTTTTCTAGAAATTTACCAGACATTTTCCAGGAATTGTCCACCCCTTTGCAACCCTATTTACGACTTTAATCACTTTCAGATGTTGAGATTTGAACCCTTGTGGAATTAAAAAAGTTCTTCTCCTTTATTCCTTCATTCATTGATCTCTAAGTCAGAGCTGACCCGAACTGTGTGTGTGTTCCACTCGGACTCTTTTCTATCTCACACTCCAGGCTCTTGATCATCTGACACGACGCGAGCCAGACTCAATTTTCCTGACATTTATGGGCGAACTTCCTGTGCGGTAAGAAAATAACAGGAAGGAGGAAACAGGTGTTTGGGCTGGAGGTGAAAGGTCACAGGAAATGGCTTCTCTCTTCCTGCGCTGGTCAGAAAAACAACAAAAAGAAAAGAAAAGCACAGAGTAGATGTGTCTCTGTCCGTTCACCTTTCAGGGCAGTTGTCATCAAAGTGCTGCTGAAGATTTCATTTTGAGTAAAGGCGTGTGTGCGCGGAGCAGCCCGCGCCAAGAATAGCTCCACGATAATACCACAACAAAACCACAGGCCTTTTACAGCTGATCTCACAGGGGACGCAGCGTCTACTCTGCAGCTCACTTTCAAACACCATAATGCAACAATAGCAGTCAGTAGGCCATGTTTTACTGTCAATATGAATACAATATTGATCCAGTAAGTAGGTGATGCTTCACTACATTATACTGTACATAAACACAGTGTGGGAGGCCTCCGGAGTGCTTTGGCTTTTACGTGATGATCCCCAATGTTTACAAGCTGCTGCTTCTGCTTTCATGGGAACTTTTTCCCTCTACAAATTAGAAGAGCTGCAACAACTGATCTGTTGTCCACTAATTTAATTACCAACAGATTAATTGAGTTATGTTCTGTGGCTTCAGCTTCATAAATGTGACAATGATCTGGTTACTTTGCTCCTCTATGAAAGTAAACTGAATACATTTGGTCCGTGAACAAACCGTTGGATTTAAAGAGGTCGTTACTTTGAGGTTTGAGAAACATTTCCTGACATCTTTATTGACTGAACAATCAACTCATCGTGAAAAGAATTAACCGCTAATAAACAAGGTCATTATTTGCAGCCCTAAAACATAGTAAACAAAAAATATCTGAAAATAATTATGTAAATAAATGATGATGATGATATAAAAGAAGTTTGTGTTTATTTTGAAATGTAACACATGTCAATCTGAATATCAGACTCAATAATGTTGAATCATATTAGATGTTGTGACTCAGAATCAGAATATTTACATTGTAGTTCTGTATGTCGTGTCACTACTCCCATGAAAGCTGTATAATTGAATCCAACATAAACAAACTACCAAATCATATATGAGGTTTAACTCTCATAAAAGTATTTACAGCTTGTGCGCATCAGTTTCCACATTAGAGTCTACATCGTAACACTAGGGGGCGCTGCAGCATGAGCACGCGACCAAAAATCAAACACCGGAATAATGAATGTCATAAAACCCCCGGTGTCGATAAATCCTCCACCGGTTTGTCGTGTCAGAGCTCATTAAAGTAATTCAGCTCCTAAATCATTTCAGTCACTGCCGTGTTGTCCTGTTGTCATGTGACGCTTCGTCTGTCGGTGTCGTTGTTGCTCTGTGTTTGTTCTTCTTCTTCTATCAGCAGCAGCCGCAGCCGCAGCAGCAGCAGCAGCAGCAGCAGCAGCCGCAGCCGCAGCCGCAGCAGCAGCAGCTCTCTGTCACTCTGCAGCTGTCGGCTAACAAGACTTCAGAGATGCCTCCAACTCTCAGTCATCCTTCCTCTCCCTTTTACATCTATCTATCTATCTATCTGTCTATCTATCTATCTATCTATCTATCTATCTATCTATCTATCTATCTATCTATCTATCTATCTATCTATCTATCTATCTATCTATCTATCTATCAAAGTCAAACTTCCAAGCTACTCTCTCTCTCTCTCTCCACCCTGAACCCCTGACTCTCTCTCAGTCCGGGGAACCAGTATTGCCGACACCACATGCTACAACAGCCGTGCTCTTGACAAGAAGAAGAAGAAGAGGAGATTTTCTCCACAACCTGAAATAGCAGACAATCACTGGACACCATTTCATCTGTCAGAAGCACATGTGTGATGTCAGTGTTGTTTTAGTGTTGTGGTATTCAAACCCCTCTGAGGGTCTCCTATAACTTCTTTACTGAGTAGATTAGGAGAGGACCTCTGACCTTAGAACATGTACACGAGTGGGAGGGTGTGACTGCAGTCACACATGTTTTATGTTTGAAATACTGGGAATCTGTCGGATTCAAAAGTAAGAAATATATTCAAAATAAAACAAATTTACTAACAAGTAAGTGATTATGATTTTACGACCTACATACCTAATGACCTGTCTGTCTGTCTAATCAGTTTATCAGTTGACTATTTATGCCTCTCTATACAACAATAAACTGAATATCTTTGGTTTGTGGACAGAGCAAGTGATTGAGGTTTGGGACAGACAGATTGACAGTTTTTGGACCACAGAAACTAACCGACTGATTAGATGTTGATGGAAATCGTTATTATTTACAGCCGTAGATGCAAAGCCTAAAGATATGAGAGTGAGTGCTCAGCAGCACGGAGAGCTGTACATTTGTAAAACAGAACAGTTTAAAGTCTGAATCACATGCAGAGTATAAACATCAAATTTCATGATAAGCCTTTTAAGGGTAATATCTTGTTTATTTTTCACTCAGATTTTGACACTGTTGTTGAACAGTGGAGGTCTCTGTGTGTCCAGAATGTCTCTCTCTCTGTGCGTGTGTGTGTGTAAGCACGTGTGTGCATCTGTGTGTCGTCAAAAGCAGACAAACCCATTTAGTCTCCTCTCTGACGCAGTATAAATAGCCTGAAGAGCAACAGGGGATTCGCCCTCATATTATAAGTGTCTGAATATCAGCAGCTATTAGCCTGCTCATCTCCCTGCAGCTGCTCATCTCCAACCAAAACAGCTTTACACGGCTGTCAGTCAGTCAGTCAGTCAGTCACGGGCTCAGACCATCACCATGCACAGGATCTGGTCTTGATAAAAGAAAAAATGATAAATGCGACACATATTGGATTCTCACATCTCTTTCCGATAAAAAAACAAAACGCTGTTCATTCTGAAAAAGTGACTTCAGGGTGTGGGGGTTTATGCACTGCAGTATTTTCAGACTCTGAGCAACAGCTTCCCTTAGTCTCTCCGTGTTGCCTGGCAACTGCAACCCAAGTTTGGTGTGGGAAAAAGTTGCCCTACCTCACACTTTGAGGGATGAACTGTGAATATGAGCCGGGCCTCGTCACCCTTCATCATGAGGTCATCGGTGACTGACCTCACTGTCACTGATGAAATCATTCTCAAGATTTTAAATCAGAACATGATGGAGAAAAAAAAATCAATACAAACAATACTGTTATCTGCAGCAGCAGCAGTGTGTGCGTGTGTGGGCTCAAGGACAGAGTGTGGGTGGGTAAGTGTGTGCATGTGTCCAGCAGCGATTAACTATGCATAAAACTGCACCTTAGGATTGTGCGCTCCACGAAAACAACCCTCTGAATCTCTGAGAAGCTGTAATCAGTCAAAAAAAGCTGCAGCAGACACTCGCTGTAAAGTCTGTTTATGACAGAGGATGAGAAATCGCAGCAGGGGAAAAGTACACAACTCCAATGCAACAGCAGAGCATCCGAGAAAACGCCGTTAATAATGTATCAAGATGTGCCGTTAGTTTACTTTTTTATTTCTTAGCTTTCTTTGTTGTTCCTTTAATGTTTAATTTAATAATTTTGGTGTCAAACCACTGCACTGCACTGCAGTCTATGTGTGTGTATTTGTTTACTCTTTTCTGGCATAAACACTAACCTCGTCAGGACCAATAAGTAGACCTAAAACCTGGTCCTAATGAGGCAAAACATAATTTCTGATGACCTGGTTACGTTTAAGGCTTTGAAGATTTGAACTAAGAAAGTAAGAGTTTAACATTTACTGGCATAAGGGCATTTGTGTCCTAAGAAGAATAGCTGCACAAACCTGTGTGTGTGTGTGTGTGTGTGTGTGTGTGTGTTGCACAGTCCTTAATAGTCAATACATGGAAACAATGCCAGACCTGGCTAATCAATAGGCAACAATCATGAAGAGAGAATCATGATAACCACTTAAATAGATTGGGATTATAATCAATGGCTGCACTAATTGTCCTCAATCACACAGCTGCTGCTGCTGCTGCTGGTGGCGCTTACACCCATGGTTCTCAAACTGAGGTACATGTACCACCAGTGGTGCGCAAGCTTTCTCTGGTGGTACTTTTTGGTGGAATTTTGAGGAAAATGACACAAATAACAAAAAACACCTAATCTCTCACTCCATTTTAATCTAATTTCACTACACCAGCAAATGATCGTATTGGGATTAAATCTGCCTCCAGTGAAAGTGTAGTTGACTTTACTTGGTCTATTTACACCTCTGTATATTAATGTTGGTACTAATGGTGTTACTGTGAGAGATACTTGGTGTAAAAAGGTAAACTTGTGATTTACTTTCACCAGCCTTGACTCAACATATGGTCTAAATGTCATCATGATGATGTCGTTATGAAATGGCATGATCACAAAATAGAAAAAATCCTCTCTGTCCCTCATCTGTTTCATGTCAATACGGTTACTCGTTATTTTCCCTTTTTTTTGGTTTTATTGGCGTCATTCCGCTCCAAACAGAAAATCCCGACTCGACCACAGCAACACACATGATTTGTTGTTCCAAACACAAACGCTTCCTTCCCTCTCTCCCTCTCTCCTCTCCTCCTCAGTCAGCTGGGCAGCAGAGTTTGGCATACACACACACACAAACAAAGCTAAAACTACAAGCCTACAAGGAGCAGAGCAGAACAAAGTGGAGGCGACACCAACCTGTTTGACACGGTCTGGGTTGACGGTGGTCTGAGGCTGCAGGATGCTGACCGGCTCTGTCTTCTGAGTGCTCTGAGGCATCTCCCTCACTTTCTCAGCGATGAAGTCGTGGACGCCGTTCAGCGCCTCCACCGTCCCCTGGATAAGACACACGCGCTCTGTCGTACCTGAACACACAGACACAAGTAGATATAGACATGAGTTTAAAGATGCAAATGATCCAAGAAGTGCTTGAAAAGTCTGTATTACTTTGATGAGTGAAAATATGCTGCCAAACATTCATCTCCTTCACATTTCTTTATTAATGTGCCAATGAGCTTTGAAAGAGCCATTCATTTTTCAGGTAAAGGCTGGATGTTGATGCTCCTCAATCTCAATCTGAATTTTCTATTTTCATCATTTTCATGTGCAGTTGAATTACAATGAACCCTGTGTCTTCTCAGCAAAACAAGAACTGTGTAAAAGGTAAGTGAAATGATATGAACAGCAATGATAAAGAACAAAAAATGACTTTAGTCATAAGACTTTCACTTCAGGAAAAATAGATTTCAACACAATGACTTGATAACTGCATGACAGAATAATGCTATAAATGAAGTCGACAAAAAGACGACGATTCTCGACCTCACATGCAGACGACAGCACCGGAGTTCATATTTCCGCTGCATCGTTTGTCCCCTGAAGGCATCACTTTATATCTGTTTCCAGGACAGTGAAATCGATCCACTCCTCACATGCTGCTACCATTTCCAAACCTCTGCTTCTCTTCGGGCAGAACATGTGCGTAAGCAGTGAAAGCTGCATATTTAAGATTTATATCAGCTTCAAACAAACTGGCTGAAGTCTATTACACCGAACCGAGGAGCTGCGGACGATTTACAGTCGGCTACTTCAGCAAAAGATCCCGGAATTTATGTCCAGTGAAAAAGTCACAACGTAGCAGAACACTTGCTGTTCCTCTCCCTCTCTCTGTGCACGTGAATATACTGCATGTACACACTGTATCTACAGCTTAAGCACTAAATGTGTGAGCATAGATTATGGGTTAGGATCTGTTGTCATGTCGTGTGTTGAAAAACAGGACAAACAGTTGGTCTTTTCAATGGAAATGGCCCCAATATGTTTGAGGGACCAACACTAACTGTGAGAATTATATTATACATCATTATATAATTAACAGCACACTGGAAAAATCCTAAACACGATACTTAGGTCAATTTTTCAGATTTTTCTGTGCGTTTTCTTATAGTTTCAGGCACCAAACAATTTCCACTCACTATTTTAGATATGGAAGTCAATAAAAAGCTGCTACAACTAGAACTATAGGACTACATTACACATCTCTGGCAAGTTTCAATAGAGTGTACTTTATTTAAACGGATGAAATCAATTACCGGCAGGAACAGTAATGAAAAGAGTCAGCGCTTCAGAGCAAAACAGTGACAGAAGTTCCTCTTTACGTGAATATGGTGGTGGTAAGTCGTCGAACAGAATACAGCATCACTGAGCGGTGACAGACAGACAGACACGGAAACAAACAATGGCGTAATGACAGAATCTAGGCCAAAGCAAAGCCTCTCAGTCTGACACATTAAAGGTAAATCTCTCTTTCTCTGCAATGGTTCTCTCATTCTTCCCTTTTTTCTCTTTCCCGCTCTCTTCTCTCTCCCTTAACTGCAGCATTTTAGAAGGATCTGCTCTTATCTCAGCCCAGCAATGTGTCAGTTACAGTGCTTCTGGTCTCCTCCTGCTCCCTGCTCGGCTCAGCTTGGCCCGGCTCGGCCCTCTGTGGCTGAACTGAGGGATGAAAGCTGTGTTGTGTGTGTGTGTGTGTGTGTGTGTGTGTGTGTGTGTGTGTGTGTGTGTGTGTGTGACGGGGTCTGGAATGGATGCTTCATTGTAGCTTAAGGCCCGAGAGGTCAAGAAGCAAAATAGAAACAACAAAAAAAAAGAAAATTCATCACAAACTGTGGGCATTTGTGAATATTTAAACACTGAGGACTCGCATGCAGAAGCACAACAGCTGAACTCAGTGGACGGACGCACAAACAACAGATGCTAAAAATAAAACCAACAGCACATTCGGGCTGGTTCTACCTGGCCCGTTCTCTATCGCGTCTGTCACGTTTACAGTGGTATTAATTCCCATTCCTATTTTTACAGTGTGTCGACAGCAGACACACAGTCACCGACAGCGTCTGCGTGTTTCGGCTGACGAGGACCAAACAAAATCGCACAGATTTCAGTCGCGCGCTGAAGCACTGAAGACAAACACTTCAGCATCACGTCGCTTTTCATTCAGCGTAAGTGTGTGTTTGTGTGTGTTTGTGTGCGTTTGTGTGTGTGACACTGAGGAAACTGGGCCTTGCCTCTCCCCGACAGCTGGTGCCCTCTGGGTAATCTAGACTCGTCCAATCAGAGGCGAGGATTAACAGGCCATTGTCTTGGCATGAGCGTTTGTTTGTCTGTATGTGTGTGTGTGTGTGTGTGTGTGTGTGTAACTGTAGAGGGAAAAGGCCACATTGGAGATCACACTGAAACCTGCTTCATTTCATTATAGAATATTTACCTAAAGGTCAATTAACAATCACTGCAGCTCATGATGATTTTTCTTCTTCTCTGTAAATCTGTCTTTTATTTATGCTCATCGTGTCACAGTGTCTGTTCCCGTGCTGCAGGGCAAACGCAGACTCACAATCACGGAGACGCACAAACCAAACTGAAGCCAACAAAACAGAATTTACTCTTTATAGTAATCAAGAGGGAGCTCTGTTGGCAGCTCTAACGGGTCCCACTGGTGCAAGACATCACTGTGTGTGTGTGTGTGTGTGTGTGTGTGTGTGTGTGTGTGTGTGTGTCAGTATTTTCTGCATTTCCTCATCATCTGACATTTCAATTGTTGGAAGCAGCTGCTGAAGCAATAATTGTTCAACGCTTTATTTAAGTTACAATTTTATGACCCAGTCGTGTTTGTGATTAGTAGGAAATGCATCACAGTGATGATGAAAAATGACATTAACATTAAGGGTAGAAGAAGGAGGAGAAGGACACAGATCGAAGAAAGCAAAAAACTCTAAAGTTAGAATTTCAGGGTTTGGAAACCTTAGGATTTTTAAATTTTCATAAGGTTTTCAGAGACGAAACACACGAAACAGTGTCACTAAGAACTCACACAAGGTCTGAAGTATAGATAAAAACGTGTTACATCATGATCACAGCTGTCTGTAGCTCATTTGCCATCTTCACTGTCACACTGGACAAACCGTGACTGAGTGAATCTCTGATCTCTATGAAAGGATGATGAGGATTAAAGAGAAAACTTCAACTTCAGCAGTGACCAAAAGTGATCCCACACAACTTTGTTCAACACTTACCATCATGATCCAGACTGTGGACCCAAGCAGTTGTTTTTATTATAGTTTAGCGAGCATGACTCACTCCTTCCTCCTCCTCCTCCTCCTCCTCCTCCTCCTCCTCTCTGAGGAGTGGAGAGGCACCGGAGGCAAACAGAAATCACAGTGAGCGGCATCTCCTCTGATTTGTGACTCACACTAATTCAGAAACATATGCAGGCCAAGCATGAAGATGCACACGCTGATTGTGACGAGGACGAAACTCCACAAATGAGCAGCACAGAGTTGACACATGAGAAATCATCTGCTGTGAGCATGAGAAACGTCACATACATATAAGTCCAGACTGTGAGACAAGTCCAGAGGAGAGCAGCGTATCAGTGTGACCTCACAGTGACTGACCGCTGCAGTCACGGAGGCTCCACACTGTAGCGATAACTCACACAGCCTGTTAATTGCAGCGGAGAGAGAACAATCTGCAGCCAGCAGCCATGATTCATTCTCTCCAGCCTCCTCAAGCCGAGGGTGGAGACAGCTGGCCGCTCTGGGCCACCGTAGCCGACAACAGAGGCAGATTACACAGCTCGGAAAAGTCACCGACTCTTTAAAGGTCAAATGACCACCAGCATGTGAACTTCATCCCACAGCTGAAGCTCGGTATCTTTTCATTTCATTATTTTGCTCTATTTAAATTTACAGTATTTCTTTACTGTATAAATATTATAATACTACTTGATCGGAACAGTTTTCAGATGGTGAGACACTGGATTTTATGATTTGCACTGTGGGAAATAAAGACGCCAGCGTTTCTGGATGATGAGAAAAAAACGTTTCAACTTTTAAATCATCATCGTTTAAATCATAACTGACACAGTCTGTGCCGTGTATGTTTAATATTTACATTTAAATGATATTGTGCTCTCATGTACACACATTTCTGCAGAAAACCATGACTATTTCTTGTCTGTATATCTGTAATAAATAAGCAATTAGTCAATGCAAGATAATTTAAGTGTTATATTATCAAGTTCTTCAGAGCAGCAAAAAAACTCCTGTAAATGAAAAGATAAATGAAGGCAGATATTTGTTTAATGAGCTGCAGCTACAAACGGAGCCTCTGAGGATTATTATTCTTAGTTAATATATTTATTTACCAATTTACAACGTGTGACTTTGCTCAACAAAGCCTGAAAGCTTCCTTGACCTGAAAATGCTATTTTTTCCCTTCTTGGTTTATTCATTTGAAGACGACCAGTATGGCATAAAGTGTCCTCGTGCTCGTGCAACAAATGTGAAACAGGAAGTCAGATTTATACTGGTAAAAAGGAAAATAACAACCCCCGAGAGTCCCTTAAGCCTCACAAAGTCCCTTATCTGTGAGTTTCTCCTACGTTTTTAAAAACTATTTGAGTAATATCAGCAAAGAATAACAACATAGAAGAGAAGACACGATGTGACAGCGTCGCCAGAGGTCTCATGTTCACAGGTACGCGGCGTTCGTCCCCCGCCGTACGAAGACGTACGGCTTCTTCACTCCCAACACCAGTCTAATGGAAAAAATAAAACCTCAGCAGGAGAGAGACAGACGCTTGATACAGAGTTACAGAGGTTCACACCACTTCTGTCACATCGCCCCCAAAAAAACACGGCGCGAGGCGACGGGTGGAGGCAGGAGACGCCGAGAAACGGACAGAGGCTCAGAGAGGGAGCGGCAGATCGGCATCAGAGTCACGATAATCACGTCAAAGTGGAGTGACACCAGAGAACGAGGGAGACGAGCAGAGACAGGGATGGAGAGAGAGAAACCTTTGTGAAACCTGTCACAACAAAGTACTGTCAGAAAAACAGAGAGGAAGAGACACGGGGAGACCACAGCGCCTGCACACGCGTGTGTGTGTGTGCGTGTGCGTGTACAGACTGTGAGGAGATTCGTGTATTATTTTCATAATCAATATTTTCTCAATTAACTGATGAGTCATTTGGTTCAGAAAATGTCAAGAAATGTTGATCGGTGTTTTCCCAAACCTCAAAGTGATGAATATTTTTCCTGATTTCTTCATTATATGAAGCAAAGAAACCAGAAGATATTCACTTTGAAGAAGTTTTAATTGTAATTAATTGTGTTTTTTTTCTTGGTAATTGTTTAAGACAAACTATTAATAAATGGATTGTTGCAGCTCTAATGCAGTTTATACAGATGTGGATTCATGGTGCTTGTCATGAGTGAACAGTGAATTGATTATAATGGACCACCATAGTTTGAGTGATTTATTCTGAATAAGAACTCTGACTGCAGCTTTAAAAAAGGTGAAGATTTTCTCATTTCTTTGATTTTCTATGACAGTAAAATCACTACTGCTGCTTTGGACAAAAACAAGACGGTTTTTCACATTGTTCACTATTTTTTGGTTTAATAGAGAAAATAAGTGGTAGATTAATTGACGGGCGATGAAAAATAATAATTAACTGTCGCCATAGACAGAAGAAAAGGAGATTAAATATATAATTTAACCAAAACAGCTTTTATACAACTTCATAAAAGCAAATGTAGGTTTGCTCTTTCATTTTTCTCTTTGTTGTTGTCGTTGAGGGTGAGACAGCTGCAGAACAAAGGAGTGGATGCAGCTACAGTATGAAGAGACGAAAACAGAGGACGGAGGGGAAACGCACACAGTCAACACTGTGTTACAGAGAAGACAAATCCATGCAGAGGCAAACACAGAGAGGGGGAATACTGGGTATTAAGTGGCATTAAGAGAATAAATAATAATAATTAACCCTTAGAACACAGAGCATAGGTATATACTGAGGCTATGTGTAATATAGAGTGTCTCATATCCTTTTTTTTTTCAGCAAAACCTAAGCAATCTGAGCAAAAACTAGTCCACAGTTTTAAAATCTCATTGAATTTGTGAAATTTGGAAATAAATCACAGATTAAAGGTCGCTCGGCTCGTTCTTATCAACAAAAATTAAATTAAAATGGTCTATTTTATGAATAACAATAATAATAGTAATAATAATAATAATAATAATTTTGATAATGATTATTATTTCAATACAATTTCCGTACAAAATAACTTCTGAGGCTCTGAGACTGGAAGCCTAAAGAGACGCAGCGGCTCTTTGATGTAAGCTCATTAAACAGATCTCATTAGGCTGTGGATAAGCTCAGGTTAACTGGACACCTTTGATCGGATCTCATGGATTAGCCGACTGTTAGAGGCGTGGCTCGACACCTAGTGGTCGCAAAAGGGTTAAAGAGTAAATGATGGAAGATGGTGGAGATGTCACCTTCGACTGGGCTCAGACTGGACAATACTAGCTGTCAAATACATCACTGTCCACTCTTACATGCCATGCTTTATCATCTATAATTATGTCTCCTCAAAATGGGAACATCATTTACAAAACTGACAAACAACGAGACCATGAACTGTTCAGGAAAAGGTTTACTGACGTTATATAGTGTATTCTTCAGAAAGTAAAACAGGAAAACTTTTAATGTTTTTAAATACTGCAGTCAAAAATGAACTAAAGCAACTAAAACCTGCAAAAATAATTAATAAATAATAATATTATTTAGTTTTTGTTATTATACAGGATCAGGATACAAGATAAGATCAGTGATGTACATTATGAGTAATAAAGTGATGAACTCTATCATAAATAAATTAAATAAAGGTGCTAGTGATGACCAATAATTGTGCCGACGGTGGCAAACCGGGTTTCTGTTGCCGAGAGACGACAAATGGATTCATTGATTGACGCGCCAATAAACCAACGGCAGCGTCCGCACAGAAGCTCAGCGCCCACTTTAACAAAAAAAAAAAAAAAGGCTTTACAGCCTCAAGAGTGAGTGAGAGGCCAGATGTGGGGACAAGAGCAGAGACAAGTGACCATAAAGATGGAGGCATGGACGAAGGACGTTCAAATCTGTCAATTTAATTAGACAGACAGACAGACAGACAGACAGATGTTGCATAACCTTCTCTGTTACCTTATCAACTCTCAAGCAAGTGTCACGCCCTGAACTATGAGCACACACACACACACACACACACACACACACTCTTTCATAGAGCCGGGCAGCTGTTGGTGATGTCATGACTTGTTATTCCAAAGGGACAGAAGTGTGTGTGTGTGTGTGTGTGTGTGTGAGAGAGAGAGAGAGAGAGCGAGAGACCATGACTGCATGTGCTGATGTAATCAGGATCAACGAGGAAAGTTGGACCTGTTGTCTGCTGCATTTGACCAAGTCTTTATTAGAGACAGGAGGAGGAGGAGGAAGAGGAGGAAGAGGGGGTGTCACAAAAGATGGGAGAAAGGAAATGGAAAAAGGAAGGATGGGAGAATAGAAGAAAGAAGGAAGAGAGGAAAGGAAAACAAACCAATGAAGCCGGGATGAAAAGGACGGAAGCAAAGGAAAGCAAAAAGTTTAAGAAATAAATTAAGCAAGAAAACAAGAAACAGAGAAAAACAACAACGTAGTTAAATGTGATTGTTGCTGTGAGAGTTGGAGAGTCTGCAGGGTTGTAAAGATCGCTCTCCCTCTTCATTTATACACAGACAAAATCATGGTCAATTAGGAAAACGTAAAAACATAATAAATCCTGGAGTCTGTGTGGTCAGAGGAGGCCGTCTGCAACACGACCACAACACCGACAAATGAGCACAACAACAGCCACGACAGGAAGGATTTTCTTAGAGAGTTTAACATTAATGATGATCTTTCATCAGAGTTCCTGCCTCTTGTCTTCTACTCCACTCCACAGCTTTAGTCTTTTTTAAAGGCTGCACCAGGAACAGTAAAAACATGGTTTTACGGTCAAACTCCCTCACTCCCTCACTCCCTCCTCAGAGTTTCTGCTCTCTCACTCATTCACTCTCCCCCTCCACCTTCTTCTTCTTCCCCCAACCTCACCCACCACCCCCGTCCTTCACCGTCCTCCTTTATCAGTCCCGGGGTCTGGCAGTGACGGAGCACTCAGAGAGAAGAATAAGGCCGTGCTCTCTAAAGAATAACAAAAGAAAGTGGAAGAAAAGGCAGGAATTCCTCTGCTCTGATGTAACACTTTTCACTTGGAGGGAGAGAGAGAGAGAGAGAGAGAGAGTGAGGCCTGCTGTCCTCCGTCCAGTCTCCACCTTCACTCCTCATGTGCACACAGTCCCTTCACTCTCACATCTGTATGCCTCAATGACACAAAACAAAACGCTGTCCTTTGTCTTTCCATCTTCACTCACTGTTATGTTTTCATATTTTTAACACTTTCTTTAATAGGTTTAACTGTTTTTGGACAGGTTTGGTTTGTGCATGTGTTAAATATTGTTTTCTGCATTTGCCTCTTGTAAAGTGTACAGTAACAGTATAATATAATGACGACGTGTTCCACGTGTTTCTGGTCAGCGGGAATTTCTTTTAGTTTTCAGGTGTTGAAATAAAATAAAACACATTTACAGAAAAAAAACGTTGCCGACACTTTTCTTTGTGTTTGTCGTTAAATAATTGAAAAAAGAGTTGGTAACTTTCCTGAGGAAAAAAAACAAAAAACAGGCTCAGTATTCTCCCGTTTCCCATCATCTTTCCCCCCCTCCCCCCCTCCCTCCCTCCTTACTTCCCTCCTTTTCCTTTCTTGTCTTTCTTACTTTGGCAGCAGGGTCGGTGTTGCCCAAGTGACCCAACCCATGCCAAGCAAACAGCTGAAGAGATGCCATGACTGCCTCTCCTCTCCTTCCCTCTCTTCTACTCCCACTATTTCTATAATGATAATAATAATTACAATAATATGACATTGAGTCCCATTTGTCATTTGCACCCCTAAAACTGCAGCGTAATTCCTCCTCCTTTTTATCCAACACTTCATTGTACCTGCTGCCATAGTCATCTCAAAGCTGCCAGTTTGCAAAAGAACAGAGGAAATAAAGCAGAGAATAAAACAAAATGTGCTGAAGAACAATTGCACAGGAAAAAACCTGCTGCAAAGGGGTGAAAAAAAAGAAAAAAATGACATGATCTTCAAGAATCTTTCAGAACTTTTCAATGAATTACTTTAGACACATTTAAGATGCAAAGTATTTTTTTTTTATTTTTTAGGTTCCTTAAAAATGGAAAAGAACCCGCTACATGGAGCCGTGTGTCCTCACAGAGTCAGTAATACCAGCATGGATGCAGGTGAATGCAATGAGTGAGTGCAGTGATGAGAAGAGACAGCTGTAATAATATGTTCCACTGGGTCTTCCCCATGGACCTCAGACACACACACACGTCTGATGTCATTAAATGGCGACATTACAGGAACTCCTCTACACAAGAACACACACTTATGCACTTGTGGAAAGAACATACAAACATACAAACACACACATACACATACGCACACACAGTTCCACTATCCGGCTCTTTAGAAAGTCACACATCTCACTATTTAACCACCGACAGCTATATATACTCACCTAATCACCCTCATACTGATCTGTCTTCTGCATGTCTACACACACACACACACACTGACGTGCACACACACACACACAGCTCGTTTGTGTCCTCGCGGGGCCTGCTTGGTAACAGGACCTCGTGTGAATTCTTGGTCAACTCAAACGAGTTCATCACTGTTCTGACTTTACTCACACCCTCACACACCATCACTCACTCACACACACACACACACACACACACACTCAGGTTTGTGAAGCTGTCCTTGTTAGGATCATTTCGAGGTTTGGGAAACAACTATCAACATGGTTTTTTCCCCATTTTCTGGACCAAACAACTCACTGATTATTGGAGAAAATTATCAACAGATTTATTGGTGATGAAAATACTCTTTAGTTGCAGCCCTGCTGTGTTTATTTCCTCTCTTTCTCCTCCTCCTTATGCTTCTCATCACTGTTTCTCTTCTTCTTCAGCGGGAACCAAATCAGAAGCTAAAATTCATTTTAGTGCACCCATGTTTGTGTTTTCACTGCATCCAAAGAATGAGCCAGTCATTCAAACACCAATAATATTGATAGTGATGAAAACCAAGTCCACGAACACTGGACACAACGTTTCATGATCATTTCCAGTTTGTGTTGACAACATCTGATGTTTGGTGACTCGTTCCAGGTCACTGAACCACAGGTACATACTCTTGTTTGAAATTATTAACTAAATTATGAAACTAAAGCAGCGGTGCCCTGCTCACAGGCTGATCGGTGGATTTTATGCCCGATTAAGGACGAGAATAGCTATGTTTGGACTGGAAGGCTGAGGCAACTGTAGCTCACTGTATATCACACTGACCTTCTGCACATGCAGTTCTAGCTTTTTTGCTGCATCACACTAACTAACACTCACACACACACAGTAACACACACTCGCGCTCCTTCTCTAATGGTCTCCCCTTCAACTTGTTGGGCGTTATCTCCCCTCTTCGTATCAGGTGTCGCACAACTGCCTTGATGGAGCCACACCTGTCTTCCTACGCAACACACACACGCACACTCACACACACCCTACGTCTACTTGTCTACCGACGTAATTCTTCATCCCAAAGCCTCAAAGTCATCTAAACATTCCATTCCATAAACGTGTGCATTTGTTATTTCAGGGCATGAAACCAGGCTGTGTTCATTTTTGTATTTTTGTCTGCATTAGTGTGAGAGTGTGTGTGTGTGTCTATCTTTGGCTCTGTGTGTGTGTGAGATGTGGACAGTGTCAGCTGGTTTAAGCCTCCTCATCCCCTCCCTCTTACTGCCTCAAATCCCCCAAATCCATCTCTGCTGCCCATGTGACTACAACTGCCCCTTTAACCCATCAGCTGCCCCAACATTGCTGTCAGCCTCTCTCTCTTTCCCACACAAACACACACACTTACTGACACCTTTCTTTCATCTGCCATGTCTTGTCCCTCTGAGACATCTCTCTCTCTCTCTCTGGGTTGAGAGAGGATCATTTACAGACTGAACTTAAAGTCTCGCTGTCAGAAAGTGGAGACTCGGTCCAGCTGCACTTTGAAACAAAGACAAAATAAAGTTTACTTATGAGAGGAGCTGTGACTGCAAGTGTCGCATTCAGCCACACGTTTGGGGGAAACGGTAATAAAAACATCTTAATCTCCACAGATGTATAAAACTGGCGGCAGCATACTGTACAGACCAGGTAATATGAAAGTCAAGGATTTTATTTGACATGTTTTTATTGTGATGTCTAAGCGGGTAACAAAGTTTATGAGAAAGTTGAAGCTGTCGGGATACTGCACGCCTGGAATAATGTCCACTCAGAGGCAGTTTACATGCTTGTAAAAAGCACCAGGCGGCAGAACAATGGTCAGGTATATGCGGTCAGTTAAACGTGTGCAGTGAACTCTAACAGCTTGAAACTGGCGCTGGCGACATTCATTTTTGCAACATAAGCACACTGAGTCACTAGCCTTGTTAGGTACAACCCTGTACATGCTTTCCAGGGTTGTTGGAAGGTATGCAACACAATATGAGGTAGCACTTAAGACCAAGAAGTCTACATTCACATGACATAAATGCTTGTTTACAAGGTTGATGACACAATGGACAACCCAACAAAAAGGGCATTTCATTTTACAACTTTCCCCAGACGATTTATCCCACTTCCAACTTCTACCACCAGAGGCATCATCTCTGGACTGAGCAGACAGACAGATGGACCTCTGAGTTCTGTCATAGAACTCTGAATGTAAACATATATAATAATCACTTTTATGATTAAGTTTTGAGCAGTCATTTAAAAAAGTGACACACAACGTCTGCACTGTAGATGCTGTATATCCTAGTTAGAGACTATAGGCACAATACAAAGTCACAGCAGTTACTATACTGTGTATAGCAAGGTCTACACTATAATTATACTGTGCAAGTGTTATATATATATATATATATATATATATATGTATATATATATATATATATATATATATATATATATATATATATATATATAAATATATATATATATATATAGGTACGTTAGAGCTGCTGTCCATGCAATTTGAGTGTCCACGCATTTTCAATAAAAATTACAAGAATACAGTATATTCCCAAAAGAGAATAAATAGGAAAGAAATGAAGACACTGCAGTCACACCTCACACTCTTCACATCTTTGTGTCTCTCTATCACTCCACATTCTTCTTACTTCCTCTCATTTCCCTCCACTCTCTCTCTCTCTCTCTCAGCTAAACACACCGTTTGTCTTCTGACTCATGCCACGCACACGCACGCACGCACACGCACACAGTGTCTGAGCTACTTTATAAGAAAACTCTTCCGACTCGATCAGCATTTTCACAACTTCGCCGAGCACCAGGTGCTTGAACACATGTGACACCAGGCGCCATGTTGAAGTCAGTGCTCTGCTCTGCTCCATTACTTTTACTGGGCCACAACAAGCCGCTTTTCCTCCAAAGAAAAAAAAAAAACAATCCCAACAACACAAGTGCCTTTAATTTACAAACTCCGACATTCTCCAGTTTCCTCCAGCTTTTCAAACACAGCGTTGCATATAAAAATAGTGTATGCTGTGCCAAAAAAACTAGATGCAGTAATACATCATTCAATCGGCTTTTTAATGCAAAAACATCGACTCGGAAAATGTAAATACACGTGGACGGAATCATAATAATTTGTCTCCGACATGTCTGTGATTAGTTAGTTACAGCATTCTAAGATAAATATACAGTGAAGCAGTGGGAGCTGTTTAACTGCTTATGGCGCGTGGATCAGGGTTTGACTCCTCACATGTGTGCACAACACACACACACACACAGGTCCGTGCAGCTATTCTTGTAAGGACTCAGCAGTGCTATCCTGAAGCCTAAGCCCAACTCTAACTCTAACTCTAACTCAATTCTTAGCCCAAACCATAACCAGTTCCTCAGAATTGAAGTTCTGCCTGATCTGGACCAGCTTTTTCGTCTCCATGAGGATTACTGGTCCTGACAACGTCAATGTTTACACCAGAAAAGGTCTGAAAGAGTTCCTAAAAACAAGTACACACACACTCGCACACAGAGAATTTACTCAACAAAGCTCGTCATCCATGGAGACCAGCATGCCTGTTCTTTTACATCATGCTCATCATACACAATCTGGTCTCCATTTGTTACAGCTGGGACTGCACAGTGTGTGTCTTTGTACATCTGAGATCATGTACATACACGTGTGTGTGTGTGTGTGTGTGTGTGCGTGCGTGCGTGTGTGCTGGGACTTGGCTCCACACACAGGACACGTAGCCTGAGAAATTGAAAACTGTGCGGAGCCTCACACACACACACACAAAACATCTTCAACTACACTTGAACTCCGTCGACTCGCTGCTTCATGCTCCGCTTGTAAAACCGCCCGAGATGTTCACTGTTCCAACATGACATAAATCCACGCAGGAAAAACATAACTCTCTGGCGGACGGAGGAGGACTTGTGCTGTAACTGTAATCCAGCGTTCGCACTGTAAGAAACTCAACCATCCACAAGAGAGAGAAGGAGTCTTGATTTCTTTTTAATCTGAATAGAGGAATCTGAGCCAAACTGTGAAGCATCCGTGCCAAGAAAAAGTTGTTGCTTGAAGTCCTTTCACTGTTGTCCCATGTCGGTAACAACAGCTTTGAAAGTGCAAGAGCAACATAGAAGTCATCCTGGTCCTTTGAAAGCTCCACTGGCTTTGAAAAAGTAAAATGAGACGAAAACAGGTCGCACCACCTGCTCCCATCCTGACAAACACGCGGCTAATGGAATAGAATCCACACCACAAATGAAAGGTGCTGGATAATGTATGGACTAACCTCAGGGCATGCAGGATATTATGGGATGCTGAATAAAGACGTGCATGACATTATCAGCAGGACTGATGCACATGCTTATGTTTACTGAAAACACAACAAGCATGTCACTGTAGCAACGACGTGGTTGATGTCAGTTTGCCATTTTTAAGGTCAATCTTTCAGAGCTGTAGTTCAAAATTTTAAAACAGCCCCGTTGTGTCTCCTGATACAAACAACAAAAGTTATTATAGAGATAACGATGCCACACTTGGGCTGCTCGATTATGGAAAAAAATAATAATCTCGATTATTTCTCATTGACTTGAACTTGAATCCAGTTGTACATGTGAAAACAGTATCTTTAAACACGACATTTTGAATGAATCTTTTGAATTTACCTTAAAATAACTATAAATGATAGTGTATAGATCTTTACCTCCTTATCTCAAGATGCATGTTTAACCCAGAGCCAAACACTATTACAACATTAAGAGCGATATTCTTTAGAATAAAAGCCCCATTTTGCAATAATTACTTTGTTCCAATTATTTTGTTTTTGTTTGGGGGCCATCATTTTAATTGAAAAACAAGTTGAGATCAATTGCACAGCCCTATGCCACAGCAGGATAAATATGCCATTTGTTATACTTTATATCACCAAGCAGGATCAATATTAACATTTCAGACACATAATAACAGCGTTTTCCACAGAATTGACTCAAGAGTATGAAGAATTTGCTTCAAGAGTCTGAGTGACAGGTGCACAGACTAGACTGAAAGAAGAATTCAGCCGAAACTGAAGAATGCCTGCGTAGATAAAAACGACTTTTTTTTATCAGTGACATCACAAGCAAGTGAGTGAAAAAGAGGGAGAAGAAGAGCAAGCATGAGGCAAACGCAGCTGCAGCAAAACATACATTTACAAGTCTTCTGTTGATATTAAATGACAATAAAACTTTTTTTTATGTTTGTTGTTTAACTGTAGCATAACAAATAAAAAGACAGTGGGCAGCCAGTGAGCTACAGTCTGAATAATTAATGGGGGAAACTGAAAAAGCTGCACATACGTTGAACAAAAACTCTGAAGTGATTTTGTTTCTAATGAGAATTTATTTGAACGCTCCTTTTTCGGACATGAGGTGTCAGTGATACGATGACATGAGCTCTTCCTATCATGGATTTCTGTGACTAATCAGTATGGATCTGTGCCCACTTCTATGAATAGCATAACATAAATTTGCACTGCACATGCCATCGGTGAGAAATCTGCAGATGACTCAGGTTGCACATAAGAAAAAAAGAAAAAAGAGAGCAGCACATTCAGCTGCCGAAAGTTGAGAATGTGAAAAAATTGGGATTTTCCAGTCTGTTCTCGTGTTGTGCACAGTTTCAGTGCAACAGTGTGTTTTTCAGGTTTGATTTTAGCTGAAAGTTTCACAAAAAGATGCATTAAGATGTTTTTAAAGGGAGGAGTTAATGACGTCGAGTGTCATTAGACATACATGATCAGAGGATTGGATAAAAACACGAGTAAATTGTGTCCACCGCTCAAACCCCCGCCCCCTTTCTCTGTGTGTGTGTAAGTGGAAGAAAGCTGCAATTAGCAATCAGCTAAAACACTAATTAGCCCCCCTCTCTCTCCCTCTATCTATATCGCTCGCTCTCGACAAAGTACCAGTTTGGTTGTGCACCATGCATGCACACTTCTCTGCATGTGTGTGTGTGTGCATGTGCACGTGAGCGTGGAGGGTGGGGTCTTCCTGGAAGAGTGACCTCATCTTTATTAATGACAACCATATGGAACGTGATTGTATGATTTACAGCTGAACGTAGAAAACAACAGACGGGATGAAAGCCCCGACTTCTGCCCGAACGAGGCGAAAGTTTATTGATGAGGCGACACATGGAAGAATTGATGACTAATGGGAAACAGGCTCCGAACAGAGCGAGACGGGGTAGAACTGTTAAAACAGGTGAAAAGGGTTTAAAAAAGGGGGGGAGTGAAACGGAGATGTTTGTGTTTGCAGTGCTGCATTTTCATAGTTTTCATCGTGCCAGTGCTTTTTCCTGCCACACAGGAGTGTAAAACAAAGACTGCAGGAGTCAGGGATCAAACCACCAACCTTCTTATTAGTCTATATCCTGAGCCACATCTGCTCAAGCTTAGATTAGGTTCATATTGAACAAAAGATTCAAAAAACAACAACTACAAGGCCCTCAAAAGGGTCTATAACAAATAAAAACAAGCAGGAATTAAAGGTCACATGGTAGAAATATCAACTTGTCATGGTCATTAGCCAATCAGCACCTCTTATTGGAAAGTCACATGACCAGCACTGATTCTAAAACATGTAACTACACACTCATGTATGTTCGTTCTCACACACACACACACACACACACACACACACACACACACACACAACTCAGAGCTTCATAATTAAAATAAGAGTCGCGTCAGAGAGCGATACAACAGCTGACGGCTTTGTGGGACCACAGACTGTGTGTGTGTGTGTGTGTGTGTGTGTGTGTGTGGGGTTATCATGGGGAGGATGGGGGTGAAGGTGGGTACATATGTGGGAATTGGGGGAGCTTTCACTGGGGGATTAAAAATAAATTGGGGAGGGAAGGACTAGGGCAGCTGTGGAACCAGTGCCTTTGTGAGGAGAGAGGTGTGTGTGTGTGTGTGTGTGTGTGTGTGTGTGTGTGTGTGTGTGTGTGTGTCACAGAGGGGTTAAGGGGTCCCGAAGGGCTACTTTTGTCCCCATGCCAGAGATTGAGGGTCTGTAAAGATGAGGGAGAAAAAAAGCTATTTTACAACTGGTTTTCTTTCTCTCTCTCTCTCTCTGTCTTTAATCTCTCTCTCCCTCTTTCATCAATGAAGCTCTTTGTTTGCTGCACTTACCTTTCTCCTCCTTAAAGGGAATACAACTTTTGCACAAAGCAGGAGTCTATAGTGAAGGAACCTGCACAGTTAAGAGCAAACACACACACACACACATCTGTATGCCCGAGTGCGTGAGTGTGTGTGAGAGTGGTCGTCAGAGACATTAGCAGATTTAGACCTTTTAGATCTAACCCCCTTTGTGCAACCAGAGGGCTGTTGCCATGACTACCACCGACGCTAAGTGTCATTGTTGTGGAACGGCCAATCAGGACGGAGCACACATGTGACTGTGCGTGCATGTTTGATCAGCGGCGCATTTGATTCGACTTCAAGTAGTTCACAAACAGATGTAAACAAAAGAAGCGTGACATTTTATTCTAACCCGGAAAGTTTTTGCTATTTTACTTTTATTTTGAAGTAAGTCTACTTGAATAATGTGAGCAGGCCTCTCTCAGCAAAGCTTTGCTCAGTATTCCACTGCACACACCACACAATTTATGATATTATTAAAAGCTGACACACAAATTACAGCCTCCACTTCCAACCAGCGCTGCTTATTTCAGCGACTCTCAAGGACAGAAGGCAAGAGAATCTGGAGGGCGACCAAGACGGGAAGAAAGACATCTCTCTGTCTCGCTCGCTCGCTCTCTCTTACACCTGCTCGGGAGGGGAGGAGGAAGAGAAGCAGGAGGAGGAGGAGGTGGTCGTGGTGGGGGGGGGACTCCTCCTCTAGGAGAGCTGTCACTTTGATTCCCATCACCAAGGCAACGGGTGCGCAGTCCTACAATTCTCTGCTTTGTCTGATGGGGGTAGGGGTGAGTGTGTGTGTGTGTGTGTGTGTACCTTCATCTCTCTCTCTCACACACACACACACACACACACACTCACTCACACGCACACAAACACGCACTCACATGCACACACTCATCCACCAAGGTCTGTTACTATCGTCATAGCAGGTCGTGAAAGCAGTAAATCGCCATGGTGACACAGAGACAGATCTTGCTATGTCTGCTATTTATGGGGAAACAAGAAAGCAGGCAAATTAGGTGAAATTTGTTTGTGTGTAGGTGTGTTTATGTGTGTGTGTGTGTCTGTGTGTGGTCTCTGCAAATGATAAAGATGTTTCATGACGAGTCCTGAGATACTTTGCTTAGCCACGCTCTTCACGGAGAGACGGTTTGTCATAACAACTGACAGACACAAGGAGCTGGGTGACAGAGCGAGAGCACAATCCATCAGTCCCTGGACTTAGACTCAGCTTGAGGTGTTTTTGTTTTGTTTTTTTGCATTTTTAAAGTCTGTGTCATGGTTGTTTTTGAGGGGTTGCGATGAAGGTGATATGTGTTTTCTCTTGTTTGTTGTTTGTCTGTCTCCCGGTGACACAACTGCCTGGCATTTCCATGACGCTTCCAAATGTTAGCGCTGCTGTTGATTAAAAACAAAGGCTTTATCAATCTGAGCGGTCTGATGCAAGTCAAGTCGAGTATAATAATAAAGGCACAGCAACAAGGTACAAGACGTAAAATCAATAAAAACCTAAAAGTAAAAGTGTCTATTCTTATCCTGAAGTGAAAGCCAAGGAGAAGAGGTGAGTCTTTGAAAAGTGATTAAAAAGTGACCCTCGCAGAAAAGGTCAGATCAAGCCGAGATTTTAGTTTGGATCTAAAAGCAGACTCCTGTTACTAGACCTCAGAGCTCAGGATGGAGCGTAAAGAACAAGGAGTTCCCAGAGGTAAGATGGTGCTAAGCCATTAAGAGCTTCAAAAACCAACAATAACATTTTAAAACCAATCCTAAAACGGCGCCCTGGACTAGCTGGAGTCGCTGAACAGATGACTGGTCTAAGCCCACATACAGGGAATTACAGTAATCCAGCCGAGATGTTATGAAAGCATGGATCAGAGTCTCTAAGACTCTGAAAAATGCAGAAAAAATAAACATTTACATCATGTGTCACATCATGTATGTGAGCATGTTTAAGTTATGGTTAAGTTATACTACAACACTATAGTATCATCATTATTATTGTTAAGCCTAAAACTCAGAAACAGATGCAGATTCGAATAATGCAGGCAGTCGATGCAATGACGCCCAGTAGTGTTTATAATTCATGGTCATATTGTAAAAGACACAGTGAATCATGTTCAGACACCTTTGAGTTTTAGTTTCAAACCTCACACCTTTAAAAAAAACTAAACTGTCCTCCGAGAATCCAGAACCATCAGATCGTCTAAATAAAGTTGCCAATTATGACAGAAATGATGCGGTTGAGACATAAAGTCAGAGACGTGTGACACAGCGCTGTGACCACTTTTAGACCTGTCGCACTCAACGCGTCGCCTCCGGTGATGACATCACTTCTGGAAGAGTCAGCCAAGTTTTAGAGAGAGAGAGTGGTGGTGGGGCAAACACACACAGGCATACAAGCCTGGCATACAGAGACAGAGAGAGACAGAGAGAGAGAGAGAGAGAGAGAGAGAGAGAGAGAGAGAGAGGAGAGAGAGGAGAGAGAGAGAGAGAGAGAGAGAGAGAGAGAGAGAGAGAGAGAGGGAGAGAGGGAGAGAGAGGGAGAGGAGAGAGAGAGAGAGAGAGAGAGAGAAAGAGAGAGAGAGAGAGCGAGAGAGAGAGAGAGAGAGTGGGGGTTGCTAATCAATACTGTATATCTCTAAAGTGCATTAGCTCTATAAGGTGATTAAACACAAAAATACTCCACAGTGTGTGTGTGTGTGTGTGTGTGTCACAAGCACAGGTTTAACACTGACACAGTTACACAGTACAGATGCACACACACACACACACACACACTCTCTCTCATATGAGGCAGATGGGGACACCCTCCGTCTCCTGTCCCCTCCCCCCTCTCCTGCTCCCTCCTCCTCCTCCTGCTAGCTTGACCAGGGTCAAAGAGCCTATTGTCATACAGAGTGCCTTGCCTTCACCTATTGTCTGTGACAGTTGGAAACCCTCAGAGCTCATAGAAACCTCTGCACATTCAGCTGCTCCTCCTCCTCCTGCCGCCCCTCTCCTTTCTCCTCTTTATTTCACTCTCTCTTTTTCACCCTCTCCCCTATTCTTCCTCCCTCCTTCCTCCTCCTCCTCTGTGTGCTGACTGGGCTCCTCAATCTGTCACACACACACACACACACACACACACACACACTGACAAAACTGGATCCTGCAACACAAACGCACGTATTAAAAGAATTCACGTTTTTCACTCTGTCATGTTTGTTGCACGAACTGAAGCGGCTGCTGTTACTGATGTTACAGTCGTTCAGTCAGATGATTAGATTAGATCAAATTAATCATTAATGATCCCCTGGGGAAAGCCAGCTTGTACGGAACACGACAGTCACCGTGAAAGAAGAAAGATTAAAATGTAGAAAATACAGTCTAATTTCCATCCATCCATTCATCTTCTACCGCTTTATCGTCCACATGAGAGTCGTGGGGGACGCTGGGCCAATCTGAGCTGACATAGGGCGATAGGCGGGGTATAACGTGGACAGATCGCCAGTTCATCACAGGGACACATATAGAGACAGACAAACATCCACTCTCACACTTACGGTCAATCTAGAGTGTCCCTGTGAGACACGGTGAAAACCCACGCACACACGGGGAGAACATGCAGAAAGAAACTTGTTCCGACCGGATCTTACAGTCTAATTTAATAATAAATAATAAATGAATGAAATTCTGTTCAACTATCAAAGCTGTAACTATAAACAGCCGTGCTTCCAAGCTGCAGAAACCTTGACTGCAGGTTCATTCTCTTTCTGACACTTGTGCTTGTGTCCACTAATGACTATCTGTCCTGTAAAGTATGTATAAACACAACATCAAGGAGTCCTTTAACCTCAACATGTTTTTATTCCTAAACAGGTTGAAATATCCGGCTAAAACCAATGCGACTTGATGTCATTGTGGTTGTAGAATAAACTTGTAAATCAGACGTACTGGACAAGTTTGCACGGAAACCGATTCTGTGACAGGCTCTGAAGGTTCGCTGTCAGCAGCTCGGGAAGCAGGAAAGGACTTTTCCACATTTCAAACAGAGCTGGCGGTGGATCGAGTGCACTGCCGCACAATCTCTTTAGCAGCTTCACACAGGAGCACGGCTGCCTCTGAGCGGCGAGGCCTCAGCGGCGGCTCCTGCACCCGGGGAGACGCACCTCAGCTGGGCATGACAGCGACGGGACTGAGCCTTCAGCATGACGCTGCAGTTTAAGCGGTGGCAGGACGCCTTGATACTGAGAGTGACAAGAGAATGAGGCTACATGTATTTCTTTTCACTTACATAAGCTCAATAAAAAAAAAAAGACAAGAAAAAAGAAGTCTCTTCTCACATCGACAAGAAAAAGCATTTCATCCATAAAGTTTGTGTGAAGGTTTTTAAACCAGAGTGAGATTTGTGTCACGGTAATTTAAACAAACAGCTCGGGGTTTGCTCACAGTTCTGGGGATTATTGTAGCAGTGGATTTTAGCAGTAATGTAAAAAAACAAACAAACAAACTAAAAGCGAAGTCTTATAGTTATCTTTTAATGCCGTGAAGGAGGGATACTGTTTGTTAGAGGGAGAGATAAATAAATAAATAAATAAAAGCAGGTTGACATCTGCGGTTTGTTTTGTCTTGAAGAAAATAAATGACCTCCTCCTCTGTTTGGCTGCGAGATTCAGATAAATGGAAGTATGTGTGTGTGTGTGTATATCTAATATTAAAGGATGAGGCTTATAGATAAGAATCCAAGTGAATCCCATTCATCACAACAGCAGCAGCTCTCAGCCTGGAGGAGCAGTGCAATGATTTATGAAGTGAGAAGAAACACATTTGCAGTGTTTAATGTAATGACTCCATGACTACTGGCATAAATTCTGCACCAAATTTGACTTTAAACTTATAAACAATGTTTTTTGTGACATTAGATATTTTAAATTGATTTCTGTTGATTCAATTGATTCAACTTCTGCAGATGTATGTATCTGCCATTATGTTCCAGACATAATCACGAATGTGTCTCTGCACGGCTCTGCATTTTTTAAATGCAGAGCCGTGCAGAGACACATTCATGGACCATAAATCAGGCTCAATAATAATCACGACTGCAGTTGTGACTCTGAATCTTACTCACATTATGGGGTCTTAAATCTGTTAACACCCTTTCTTTGTGGTGACTAGAGGAAAAAAAAAAATGTACAGACAATGTACTGTAGTTATTGATATTTAAGGTGAAGACATGTTTTAAGGTTAGGGTAAAGTAAGGTGTGTGCGTGTGTGTGCTTGTGTTTGTTAAATAAAGGACATTTGGAGACCAAAACCTGGTCCTAATTTCTGAGAATCTGGTTGAGTTAAGTTGTGGTACGGTTAAGGTTAAGCTTTTACTGGTAATGGGTTTAGGTCGGGGATAATGTTTTGTTTCGGCTGACCACATGAAGTCAGTGCAAAGTCCTGAAGAGGATAGCTGCATGAACCTGTGTGTGTGTGTGTGTGTATGTGTATGTGTTTGTGTGTATCTGAGTGTGCGCACTTTGAGCTGAGAGGCTGTGGAAGTGTTTGAGTGGGTTTATGATGCTCGTATTTCACCGGCAGACTGCATTATCCTACCACTTCCCACTGACACACACTCACACTCTTACTTCACACACACACACACACACACACACACACACAAACTACTGATCTGAATATGAACACTCACTCACTCACACACACACTTCCAGACAGGCAAGTATGTAAGGGTTGATAGTCTTGCACACACACACACACACACACAGTGTGTGTACAGCATTGATCTGCAGGCAGGTCAGTCATATCCCTGCTGTTCTATTTACAGCTGGCCTCACTGGGACCCTCACCTCTCCCTTATTAAAAGTCTAAACACGAAAGCAGCAAATGAAGAGAGACAGAGCGAGAGAGGAGGAGGAGGCTCAGAGGTGAAGGGAAACCAATATTGATCAGCAGCTTCTTCACCTCTCATCATCCTCAGTGCTGTTTGAGTCGGGAGGAGGAAGATGAAATGAGAAATGCGGGCTGCATTAAAGCAGGGGGGTGTTTCCTGACGCCCTGTCTGTCTGTCTGTCGCAGCCTCCATGCGGCAGATGTGGCACACAGATTGATTAGCCATGCCTGTCTGATGTGACCCCGAGTCACAGGGAGGTCAAGACCCTTCAGAGTGATGTTTTTCTTTCCTGTCTGACAGCGATACACCTGTCTCTCCTGACACCGGTCTGTTCCCAGGTCACATTAGACATAATATCTGTGGAATTTAAGCTGAAACTAGAAGCTAAATCCTCTCAAAGTATGAACTAAGGCTACAGCCTATACAGACAAGCAATTCAGCTCTGAATCTAAAGAAATCGCCACTAAAAACGTGCATGTGCATTTAGTAACGGCCACAAGGAGAGACAACTAAGAGAGAAAGAGATTTCTTCTATTAGACACATGACAAAATGCCTAAAACAGAGCCAGCAGAGTTTTCAAACCTCTGCACTGCAGGAGCTCAAAAGCTCAGCAGGCATAAATGTAGCAGATGTTGTGCATTTTACAAGTAAAACATAGTCGTAGAGTGGGCAACATTCAACATTCCTACAAAGTGTGAAGAGTTTCTCTCCCTGAAAAAGTTTTAAAACCACAATTAACTGGTTGCATCACCTTTAACTCGATAGCAAATAAACAGACTTTAATTATTTGGCTTCTATGACAATAACTTAGCAATAGTGAGCGATTTAAAAATAACATTGTTGGCTGCAGCTCTACACTGAAGCGTGCATGAATGTAAAGATTAACTCAACAAACATCTGGGCTGTTGATCTGCTTGTTTATGTCATGTTCAGTGCATTTAATAACAAACACATCCGAGAGTGTCTACTGAGTGGACACAATAAAAGGAACATCTGTGCAGTGCGATGAAATCCACTGATTGTATTACACAGACAGGTGTTGCCCGTACAGTATGAAACCTGAGGTTAGAATAAACCATCACACACCGACACAGACGTCTTAAGTCTTTTCTCAGCGAGTGTGGCTTTGACGTGTGTGATGGAGCCGTGCGTTAACGCCACTCAGGTGACGGGGCCTCATTCTGCATGACTTCATGTTGGGAAACATGAGTGACCTCGCCGGCGGGTTTAAGGTTCAGCTCCCAGCAGAGCCTGTGAACACGAGAACCCACTCAGAGGAAGCACTTCAGAGGGAAGCAACAAGCCTCGGCCACTTTCACACTGACCTTTTCAACTTTTTCAACTAGAACGAGCTTTTCTCCACCAAACTTTGCAAAATAAAAAGTAAACAATTGAAACAATACTAGGATTAAAACTAGAGATGGATCGAGTGTCTCTGCTGTTGTGTAGGCATGGTGTGTGTTTGTTTACTTGAGCTGTTGTAAAAGGGAACATTAATAAACATATTAGGAAACAAAATATTTAAGACATTTAAAGTCTGGTTTTGAGTGTATGGAACTTTCATTATTGTATTTCAGTGTTATCATGAATGAAGATTGAATAAATGATTTCCAAAACTATATTTGGTAACTTCTGCAGACATCCAAAACTGTACTACCGCAAAATCTTAGAAACACGTGGATTTAACCCAGCCAATTTTGTGAAACAAAACCTCAGTGTAGTTCCGGAAGGCAAAAAGTATGGTCAACAGCTCGGTCTTCTCCTGCATCTATTGTAATATCTCAAAAGTGATGGTAAGTTTATAAAATCAAATCAGGGAAACATCTAAAACATGCAGGGGTCTCTGAGGACCAGGATTGTTCTAAAATGTTCTAAAATAAGGTTCCTTTCACTTTGTGTTATCCTTATATAGATTAAAAGCAAGAAACCTTATATGGTACCTTCATGGACCTTGATTTTCTACATGAAAATAAAACATTTTGAAAGATGTCCTCCGATAACACTGTAGGATTGAAATTATTAAGAGTGCCATGTAAAGGGTTAATGCGCCTGCTTGTTTTTTAGTATCTTATAAAAGCAGTTGTCGTCATTTTCAGAGGTGCAGGACCTCAGTTGATCAGATTCCCTGCCGTACAAACACAAACAGCAGTTCTACGTCTCTGTGAAAAGCGTGAATGTGGTGGAGAAGTTGTAGCTGCAGTGATATGGCCGCGTGTGTCCGTCTGCCTGCCCGACACCGACTGGTACCGAGGCTTTACCCAGCGTGTCTGCCCGCTGATGTCACACACACACACACAAAACAAACACAGTGAAGTTGTTATCAGTGACTTGACATGAACTCAAGAGAATTCAGGACGTCAGGGAGACGCTGAGGTTGGGTCTGATTGACCAGAAACGGTGATCAAAACTCTAATTCACGTCCAGTCAACATGATCACAATAATAAAATAGAACAAAAATGCACCAAATCCATGAAGAAAATCACCCAGTCCCTGATTTACTGACAATTTTCTGACAAAAATCACTATAATTTTAACTTTATTTATCCGGGACATTAACATCAGTATCTGTACCTGATTGAGGAAACAGAGAAATACTGCATATATCATCCAGAACAAAACAAACTCATCACAAACTCTGACTCATGATTAATTCTGAAAAGTCAAGCATGTGTCCTCCATGTAAACACCACATAACGTAATTATCACCATGTCTTTCCTAACGTGAGACGCCGACACAGGGGCAGGTTTTAATGTAGGCTGCGCTCAGATCAGCTGCGACACGCGGGCTCAGACAGACACACAGACAGACAGACAGACAGACACTTGTGTGACTGGCGTGGATTTACCGCCGTGAATCGACAGATTTAGACGGAACCGGAGCAGGAATCTAATTTAATGGAAATCATCTGGTTAAAAGTGACAAACGACAGACGTTTGTAATGAACGAGTGGCTTAATGAAGAGGGGGAAATGGCTGACAAACAGGAAATTCATTACGGTTGCATATGCATGAGTGTGTGTGTGTGTGTGGGAGAGATACGTAATACGTAATTTTCTGTCTCTCAGTCTGAGCTTGTGTAAGAGGCTTAGTGCACTGGAATCAGGAAATGTTGATAAAGGACGAAGGGCAGAGTGTGTGTGTGTGTGTGAGAGAGAGTCAGGTGTGTATTAGTATGTTAGTTCCAGTGGCCTTTTGGGACAGATGTGTGCTGGTTGTGTGTGTGGGATATTAAATACTGAAAACTGCAGTCACAGTGTGGGATTTACGACAAAGCTCTAAAATGGTGGCACACAGTGACAGAGGACAGACAGAGAGACAGACGGACAAAAAAAACAAAACAAGAGAAAGAAAATGGCCGACTGCAATACAACTCAAGAGTCCGTTTTCACTCCAGATTATTTTCATTATTTCTACATGTGACCGAGCGAAGCTGCAGCTCCGTCTCTGACCAGAACATGTGGCTTTCGTCTCAATAAAATTCTGATTTAGTTTAGATTGGACTCATTGAAATGGGTCATGTGTGGCGGTGAAGTCACCTCTGCAGGAACACATCCCAGTGTGGGAGGGGTGCACCGAGAGACACTGTACACACGCACAATCACACACACACACACACACACACACGCAGGGAAGAGAAAACACTGCTCCACTTATGATGACCTCATGTTCTTTTGGTTCAGATCAGAGTGGAAAACTTTTCTTTTCGGTGCGTTTCTGTTTGTTCACTTTAATTGCAGTTCGAGTTACAAACGATGTGAAGTTTGCGAGAACACACGGTTTTCACCGCTGACACTTTTATTGGATGTTCTGGTAACTTGTCGTCCAATGAGCTCAGAGGCTTTGGCAGTAAAGTCGTTGAAACAAACAAATCTCCATCTTCACTTCACTTCAGCTGCTCGGCTGAAGTTTTCCAGCTTCAGCGCTTTGGGTTTTTATAGATTTTCATTGGAAAAGACGTGTTCACATTAATTGTTGCAGAGCAAATTGCATTTGGGAAAATTCAATTTTAAAAAGCAAATCTGATTTTTGCTGTAAAATATAATCATTAAAATAAGGTTAATGTACGATTTTGAATCTGTTGTCAAAGTATTCTCTAACTTAGGTCCAATAAACTCATAAAAAAGTTTATGGCTCACTTCTCTTGTGATGCTATCACATGAGTCTATTCCCAACAAAAACCATTTGTTAGACTATTCGTTACATTGCTTTGACATTATAACCCAAAAATTGCCTGTAATCAATAGACGTCCTGGTGGATTACGCTATAAACTTCAAACACTTCTTGGGCCATAAATCTGATTATTCAGTCAAAAAATCTGTTTTAAAAAAATCTGTATTATAGTATTTAGTTATTTTACCAGACGACATCGATAATAATTCATTTCCTGCGTTCAGCTCGTCTCTGTGGCTTTGCCCCCACGGTGTCCGAGCGGAGATCGATATCTGAGCGCCGAGCAGAGAACGCAGGTCAATTCTAATTATAAAACAGGTGTCGCGAATGAATATTTTATGCAGCCGTCGTTTGTTCCCCCGCACTAAATGATGAACTGGGAGATGAGTCCGCCGCAGGTTTAGAGATTCTCTCTCTCTCTCTCTCTGACTCTGCAAATCTAAAGTGATCATTCAGAGAATTTTATAAAATATGTAATTTTGTATGTAAAATCCTTTGGTCTTTCAGGACGTTGTTGCCTGCAGTGATTTATCAAATAATAAAAGTTAATGAAGCACATGTGGAGAAGCAGAGTGAAACTGTGGAGAATAAAGTTAAGCGAGAGCTTGACGGTGTCTGACTCTAAAGCCCCGAAAGTAACGAATTACAAATACATAATATGCCTTTGTGTTGTCATAAAGTTTGAATTTAAGTGTGACTGAGAGTTCTTTTTTACATATTTCAACAGCAAAATCTAGCTGACAAGTACATTTGTACTAAAATGAAACAACCAATAAATAAATAAATAAATACATAAATAAGAATGTCAAAAATGTATGTACCATATTGGAGTCCAACCCAAGTGTAGCCTACAGGACCACAGATATTGTTACCTGCTCCTGGTTAAAGAATTAGTTCCAAATATGTGTAAGTTACATGTAATTAACATTCTGCAGATAAAATATCCATCGCACAGGCAGCAAGTGCTGATTCATACACAAGAACACGGCAACATTTGGTCTGTGGTTTATACTTTAAAAAAATGTTTCTTAAGTGCTGCATAATATTTTCATTTTTTTTAAACTTAATACAGAAGTACAACATGTTATAGCTTTAAATGGCTTTAAATCTGTTTTCTTTTTCATACGTCCCTACAATATTTGTCAATAAAGCACTTATTAATTTGAATTGCAGTGTGTGTGTGTGTGTGTGTGTGTGTGTGTGAGTGAGAGAGAGAGAGAGAAACATGGAGAAGGAGAAAGACAGAGAGAGAGAGGGGCTATATTTGGACATGGTACTGCCTTGTACTGTACGAGTATGTAATAAATCTGTTGTCATAATGGTGAATGGTGGGTTGCATAGTGCTCTGTGTGTGTGTGTGTGTGTGTGTGTGTGTGTGTGTGTGTGTGTGGATGAATAGTGGCCTGTCTCGTCCCTCAGTAGTGCTGCTCCTTACTAATTGGTCGTCGGCCTAAGTGCTGCTGCTGCACTATTCTTCAGATAGATGGAAGGAGGGAGGGAGGGGAAGAGAGGGAAGCAAAGGGAGGGAGAGAGGGGAAGACGGCAAAGGAACAGGGAGTGAGGGAAGGATTGATAGATGAGATGGAGCTGGATCGAAGAATAAATTAATAAATGGGAAGGAGGGAGGAGGTGGAGGAGGGAGGAGGGAGGAGGGAAGGATGAACAGTGGAGGAATGTTGACGGCGGAGCAGAGAAGACAAGGTTGTGTGTTTAAATCAGACTGAATAAAACATGGAAGGGTGAATAGATTTTCTGTGAATGTGATGGAAAAGCTTGTTTTGTTTCCGTCCTGTTACGTTGATGTTTATCGCCTCCGTTGCACAATGAATGTTCTATTTTTAGTCGAACATTGAGTCCGTCTTTTGTTTCACTGAGTTGCATCCGCACTATGCTGCCGCAGCTACTGCGCTTCACCCTGGGGGACAATTATGAAGGTAATTTTCTAAAATGCTACATCTACATATTCATGACATTTCCTATAAAAATAAAAGTCTTGACTTCATCTCTCCACACATCTAATTTGCAGGATCCAGCCGGAGTGGTTTTTTTTTGCCAACTTTCGTGCGTAGAAATTCAGCTCACATTTGGTGATAAAGGGCCGAAGATGCTTTGTTTCTGTTTGAGACGACGATCTCACTCTAAAGACTAACTCACATTATATTTCATTTCTTGTAGCTCGCTGCTTTCAGTCTGTGTGCAAACTCAGGTTATTTTTATGTCACCTACACTGAGCACACACCAAACTCATGAGTGACATTTAATTTGAAAAGTGGAAGACAGGAGTGTTAAAATACGACGGTGAACGAGGAAGCTGCAGCGACAAAGATAAACTTTTCCTCCGTATTTTTTTCCCATAAATAATTAAATTCCCAAAACGTCGGTATTGTCTGCCAGGTTTTCTTTGACAGCTGGGATGAGTATCCGTGTGTGTGTGTGTGTGTGTGTGTGTGTGTGTGTAGAGTGTGGAGGAAGGGGAAGAAAAGGAGGGCGACTAATGTCTTCCGAGGAGTGAAAGGAGAGAATGAGACTGAGACGAGGCCAAGACACAGCAGTAACTCTCTACACTGCTCATTAGACTGGCTCTGTTATTCACACACACACACACACACACACACACACACACACACACACACACACACACACACACACACACACACACACACACACACACACACACACACACACACACACACACACACACACACACACACACAGGCCCCTGCAGCAGGTGGGCCTTTTGATTTGTCACCCAGGAAGAACCGTGTCTCATTTGCATACAGATGCCCCCTTCAGCGCAAAGGAAGAGTGTGCATGTGCATGTGTGCATGTGTGTGTGTGCATGTGCGCGCACACACACACACACACACACACACACAGACTCCTATAGTCCTCCCCTTCAGACTGGGGCGCATACAAACCCTCTCTTTCTGTATTTTCTCCCTCATACTATCCTTCACTTTTCTCCTTTCCTCGCCTCTTCTCTTTGAGCTCAGAAGAATGAAAACTATGTGTATGTGTGTGTGAGTACATGTGTGTAAATGTGTGTGCGTGTAAGTGTGTGTGTCAGGCACTTCCTCTGTGGAAATGTGCAAAGCGTATTTGGATTTATTTATTTATTGTGTATAGGTTGTATATTTGTCAGTGGATTTTACAGGCATATGAATGTGTGTGTGCATTTGTGTGCGTGTGTCCTTATGTGCGCATGTGTGTGTGTGTGTGTATGTGTGCGTCTTGGAGGCTTTTGGACCTTACATCTGTTCTCGCTGGCAGAGTTTTCTGGAGTCGTGTGTGATGGTGTTTAACAACGGTGGCTTGTTTGCAGACGCCAACACTGAGCTGATGCACACATTCACTAACTCTTCAACACACACACACACACACACACACACACACACATAAAGACCATGGTTTGAGTTTTTGAAAGTGACTAGTGAAAAAAAACTAGCAGAAGAAATGACTTGAAGCTTGACTGGAAATGTTTTCCCAGTGTTCACAACGGTTCCAAATATGTATTACACTGACACGAATGTTCCTGTTTCTGCCAAAATCAAACAAAGTTTAATTTAACTCAAAGTAGAAGCAGCATGTCAGGACGCCATTTCTTGAGTTTCCGACAGTGTTGCAGGAAAAGTTTCCTTTTTTCTTTAGCTGCAACTTGCTGAAAATTGAATCTTTGAAAACCATAAGAAAAGTTACGGATGTATGTACGCTTATTTATTTAAACTCATTGTAATTGCTCACATTTATGTCTGGAAAAGTAAGTTCCTTTTTAAAGATTTGTTTAAACATTGTTGCACAAACCAACACATTTTAGATGAGTTGACTGAATTTGTTGGGCTTTAACACAGAAAACTGTGGATTCTCCTCAACAGTGACTTGACTGTAAAAACAGTTTTTGGCCTTGTTTCACACTTACTGTTGATACAGTGCAGCAGCAGCAGCAGCAGCAGCAGCAGCAGCAGCAGCAGCAGCAGTGGGTGCATGTGTGTGTCCCTTTATGGGGCACACATTTCCAACATAAATTCCAGGCTGAAGCTCTAAAACATATTTAAGAGCGGCGCCCCGTGTGTCCAACACGTCTCTAACAGAGCTGGAGAAACCTCACGCTGTGATTGGCTCGGAGGCAGCCATTACATCAGAGACTCTGCGGGCGCTTCCACGACGCCGGGATGTTTAAGTGGAGGTGGGGATGGTTCGGTGTGACCGCTGACGCTTTGTTTCACTGTCAGCGTGTTACTGTGATTTCACCTGCGGGGGCTCGTTTACGTCTTGTGGGATTCTGGGAGGTTGTGAATATGATTATTTTACAGAGAAAGGATTTGGGTCACATGCAGTACAGTATATATACAGTATATATTATATATACACTGCAGGCCAAACATTTGGAGGCAACTTCAAGTTTCTGTTTACAATTCTATGGATTTTGGGATGTATTTACTGCATGGTCAGACTTTGCCTCGTTACTTTGAAGAAAAACCCAAATCCCTGATTAATTACAGTAAAATACGTATAAGTTTATACGTATAAACTTTAAACTTGAAAGCCTAAACATCCCTCCTGACGACCAAAGTATGACTAATGACGTCGTGGCTGTTAGATTGTGTGAAATAGCCCAGTCTCAACGCTGCTTTACACTACAGTTTTTGCCATTCCCTCATTCATTCACTCACAGCGCATTTTCTATCACTCATCTTTCACACCCTGTCACACGCTGCCGCCACAGACACCAGGAGCAACGTGGGGTTCAGCGTCATGCCCAAGGACACATTGACATGTAGACTGGCGGAGACTGGAACCGAAACTCACAACCCAAACCATCCAACTACAAGACTACTCACTCAACCTCCGAATCACCGTTGCCCCGTCTCTCTTTGTCGAATAATAAAACAACTCATGTTTGCTGGGCTGCTCCTGACCCGAGTCAAAGAGGTTTCTTAATAACAGCTCTAAAGACACTGCTAAGCGTGAAAGTACTCAATCACACGCACTGCCGGTGCATGTTCTTGTGACAAACTGCTTTTTCTCAAACACAACTGTTTTACATTGTTATTTTAATTGACGGGGGTAGATCTTTCTTCATTGTTTCTTCATTGTTTTGTGCTGTAAATTGAGTCATACTGTCCCCATCACCCATCCCAGTGTTTTTCTATTACAATTACACTGTGCAAACATGAGCACCATAAAGTGTAGTTTAAGAAGAACAAAAGTGTCTAATTCAGTTTTAAAGTCCTAGTGTCTCCTTCCTGCTCACTCAGTTTACAGGGTTTGTTTCACAAGGACGCAGCTGAAGCTGAAGAAGATGTTTTCTCTACAAACACATTGAGCAAAGTGTGTTTACGAGTTGTTTAAAGCAAACACGTTTGCATTTGCAGCAGTTAAACGCACGTGTTTCATTCGAGACATAGATACAGCTGTGTTGCATCTCAAACACACACGAGTAGCAAAGTCTTTTCCTAACTCCTCCAGTCACATGTCACATCAGGGCAGAATTAAGGACAAAAATAATTTCACCTTTGATCCTGAAAACCTCATCCCGACTGTGAGTGTGTGCGTGTGATAAAACATGAGCTCAGATCCCTGCGCCCTCGAGGACTCAGTGATTAACAACACAGATATTACACACACACACACACACGGTCATCTATAAATCCATAAATCTGTTCCACAGCATCAAAACAGGCTCTCGTTTGTCCACAGAAGCCTGAAAACACTGAAACTCCAAACAGTAGTAAACATTTGACTGTGTTTATTTACAAAGCACATTGTATCTGCGACAAAAAATAAATAATGATGGATGGTAACAGGCAGTGGTCGCATGGTCGCTGCATCACGCCTAACTCTTATCCTGTGCCTGCAAACCCACAGAATGCAAGTGAATCTCTATATCAATAATAGATATGTAAAATGCTTTGAGCTTTTGTTTAGAGCTTAGTGGTGCATATGTCACTGAGCCACTGTCATATTTTATCTGTTGCTACAACAATCACATGTTGACACGGGGTCTGTTTTATCTGCAGTAATAATATGAGCCAATGACGAGTCAGACAGCCTCATAAAAGTTAAGCAGAGGCGTATGCTCAGCATGCTAAGTGTGCTTATTGTCATTGCTGCTGCCCATTTCCGGTTGCATTCATACTAAAATGAGTGTCTGACACAGTGTAGCGTTCCACACATGCGTACTTGATCTCACATTCCATTTTCTCACAGGAGCTCACCCCCAGCTGTGTGTCCTTGTGTTCTTTGTGTCCCTGATTGTCTTCTACGTTGTCCTTTCACAGACAAAAGTGCACAACACTAACTGGACTGGAAACTGGTGTGCGACAGAAAGCATGCGCACGCTTTCTTTACGGTCTCTGCAGTCACAAAATATGGAGGTGCTCATGTGTGTCTGCACAAGGGTCTGTGTGAGTCTGTGTCTGTTGGGAAAGGCTTGACATTTACTTATATTTGTGTTGATTCTATTTGAAACAGCCGCTGTCACATGTGAAGATCAGATTTTTATAAATCACACTGCACAGATTTGCACCTATTTACACAAGGACCTCTCCTTTGTTGTTATTTTGTCAAAGACACAAGAACCATTAGTCGTTGGTGTCTGTTGTGTTGTGTGCTTGTCCTGTTCGTGTGTTACACACCAGCTCATCCTCCCCGAGCACATCTTTCCTCTGTCCTTTATCTGTGTTGACGTGTGCCGTGCACATTCAAGTCCATCTGTGTGTGTCTGTGTGTGTGTGCGTGTGTGTTAGTTTAAGGGCGGTATTTGGATTCCTGGCCATTCTTCAATAAACTGGAGCTGTAGCATGCGATGATAAGAGCCCTCATGGTGCAAACACAGAATGGAAACGATAACTCCTTGCTCACATAGTTTCCATCAAGTGTGCACATATAGGCACAAGACAAGAGTTTTAAAGACTATCGAGTCGAAGAGCAACTACTTCCACCCCTAATGACTCTTTGCTTTGGGATTGCCATGATATTTGGTTCAGTTATCTTTGCTTTCCATTCGGATGAATTATAACAAGAAGCATGAGATTATGGATGTGATTTAGAGAATGACTCATTACAGGCTGAGATTACAGACCAAGGGTTTTTCATCATCACTATTACAGGAAATGAGATCTCTTGCTCTGAAACATGATCATGGTAATCTGCTACAACGCTGTTACTGTACATTACGTGGACCTTTGTTGTAAATATAAGCTACTGTTTGTCTATTATAGTGTTTAAGAGTGTTGCGGCTGTTTGTAGTGAGGTGTCAAAGCAGCTTCAAGTCTTATAAATCGTATGTAGTCTAAGATGTTCGGCTGTTGAGCAGCTACAGATGCCTAGCTGTTGAAAAACATGACCTTGAGTGGGAGTTAAGAGAATATTAAAGAGCTACTTTGTGTTTGTTGATACTGTGAATGGTGTGTCTGTGTGTGCATGTGTGTGCATGTGTGTGCATGTGTGTGTGTGTGTGTGTGCGGTTATTATTTGCCAAATTTATCACACGTTTGTTAGAGTTCACAATGTTCACGTAATTCCTCCAGAGGATTGTCCTTTGGTTTTTGCTAAAATTCACTTAGATACTGTGATGTTTGAAAGATGTGAGGGAGCTTAGATTTGAAGCAGATGCCAGAGTTGATTGATTTTTGTTGTCAGTTTTGACATAAACATGAGATGTGTGAGTGTTATCAATACCAGTGAGGAGATTTGTGTTTTTTTGACTGATGAAGTCATGCTTTTATTTCAGGAAAATTAGTTTCAGCAGTGGTTCCCAAACTGTTTATAAAGAGTCCACCTTTTAGAGATGACAAACCATCACAACCCAATTCACAATATAAAAAGACAAAAACAAATGTGTGCATAATTCAACATTGCTGACTGCTGTTAAAGTAATATCTAATATTGTTTTAAATGGGTACACCAGCCATATAAACCAATATACATACAGTTTATCTCTTACTGTATGTTTCATACATACCTGTTTTACACTAGAGGATTTTCATATTTGACTTGATTTTTAGAACATGGGAAACCACAGACACAACAAACTTTGTAACGTTGAACGTTTTAATCGTGAGAAAGCACAGACTAGATCCAGTCAAGACGCAGGACCAAACACACGGTGTTTATTCAAATGATTTCAGGGAGGAGATTCCAGGGATTTGGGTGAGTTGCGCGATTTAACGTGACTTCAGAATATAAACAGACATGGATGCAGACTGTCGGCGTCATCAGTTGATAGCGGTTGTGTGTGCAATGTTTTGTGCTGAGAAACGCAACAAAAACTGTGGATGAAGTCACGCCCCAGTCGCTGTTCAAGTCGTAAATATCAAACATGTTTAATACGACGTTTAAATCCTGTTAACCCCTCACACTACAGGATTATTGGGCCAGATAATCTGTTCAAATCAGCCTAAAATCTGGACTGAAATCTGGCCAATTATCCTCTAGTGTGGGGCAGGCTTTATGTATGTGTAATTTAATAATTATAAAGTGTTCTTGACATTCCACAGGAAAATGTGGGACATTATCAAATTGGAATGATTTCAAAAGTTGATTCAATTTCACACACACACACCATCATCATCTAGTGGAGGACCAAAGCAGGTTAACGTCACTGTTTTTCAGTGTTTGTACAGAATTTAAATGTAAACAATGTGTTATCAAACCACCTGAAATGACATTGACCTGCTTTGGTCCTCAGTAAAGCGCGTATGTGTTTGTATGTGCACAGTGCATCAGGCAGAGCTCCAAGAGCCGACACACGACGACACACTTTAGTGCATACCAAAGCAGGAGAACGTTTCACCACTCTGACTGCAGTTTATCCACATTATGCTCACAAAAGCAGCACTGGTTTAGCTGCAGTCCTCTCCCTCCCTTTCTCTCCTGCCTGCTGTTCTTTGTACATCATTTCTTAAATAAAGTTCAGTGGAGGTGACACAGGCTGGAGGGAATCTAAAGTCAGCAATGAACAGAAATGAAATACAAAACATAAAAGACTTGAGTATGACCAATTACTTTTTCTCAACAGGTTTCTTATAGTTCTGTCTTGTCTGATCCTGAGTGTCCTCTCTACCATTCACGAGTACCAAGGCCTGGCTCACACTACACTTTTCTGGGTGGTGAGTGTGAACATTTGATTAAAGTGAAACCTAAAACCTGGAATTAACCTTTTCCCCTCCTAATTGTCTCATTGTTAGATTGGAGATTGAGATTGAATGTTGAAGGGTTGAATGTGACCCGTCAAAGCTGCAAGCATTTGGAGATTATGTAACTGATAATTTGTGCAGCGAGAAAAAAAAACCCTGACAGTGTGATGTAAGTCTTGATTTGCTGTGAAATAAGCTTAGAAGACTTTGGGCTCACTTTAAAGGTCTGATCAGAGACTGACTCAGAGTGTCTCAGAGACTGAGAGTGGCTTGGTGCTGAAAACCTATAGTAATCAGTTGTATGGTGAGGTAACTCGGCCACCAACAGGTCAATAAGTTAACTTTGTCCTTTTAAGACGCGCATTTGTATTGACTGCTTTCTCACAGCTGATTGCATCTTCATTGAAATCTCCAGCAAAGAGCACAACTAACACCTTTTGGGTCTTCCAGCTGTCAATAGCTGTTTAATGTGAATTCTCAAGGCAATTCTTTACATTAAAACTTGGTGTGGATTTATTTACATTCTTAGAGTTTGGCTAGACCTTTAGTACCTATTCGGGTAAATCCCATCACAAGTGGATGCTTGTGACGCAGCAGAGCTTCAGTACCCTTAATGTAAATGACCCAATGGTTCATGAATTATGTGTCAAAAATGGTTAAGATTAGAAATAATCTAAATCTCATGAGGAAGAAAACGCAACATTTCCTGTGACGGCACCGTTTACATTGTAAATACAGCTTGTAGCCTTTTCTCCTTCTGCTATCTTCTTTCTTTCTGTGATTTTCTTTTGACCTTTATTTGTTATGCACTTGATTTAATCTTATTTTTGCCATTGACATATACAGTACATATATATTATGGTATAAAGACATATTTAGATATGAATTCAGCAACTGCAGGTGCGCACGTTTTCACATTTCCAAGCCTGGATAAATGGAGAGAGACTTGCATCAGGAAGGGCATGTGCTGTGAAATCTAGAAATATTCCCCTGTAGTGACCTTTTATCAGGAGCAGGTGAAACAAGAGGAATATATTTATATTTATGTTAGTGCTGTCAAACGATTCAAATATTTAATCGTGATTAATCGCATTCATGTCATAGTTAACTTGTGATTAATCGCAATTAATCGCACATTTTTATCTATTGTAAATGTCCCTTGATTTCTTTTTTGTCCCTTTATTTTTTTCTCATTTTAATGCTCTTATCAACATAGAAAAGTTTTTTTCTTATTGAGACAACATCTCTGTCACCCTGCATATTTTGAGTTATTCCTCTTATTGTGAGAGGCGCACAATAATAAGAGAGGCTGTGTATCACCCTGCAGTCCCGTGGTTTAATGTGTTGTTGCCGTAACGAGCTAATCCGAGCTAAAGGAGCTAGCGGTCTTCGGTGGTCTCCTTCCTACGGTTCGGGGGTTAGGGTTAGCTTGGTAACTAGGGATGCACCGATATGACTATTTCCGCCGATACCGATATCCGATATTAATATTGCTGCTATCGCCGATAACCGATATCTACCGATATCGATATATGTTTTTTAAAAAAAAAGTTTCTGAGATGATAAAAGTTTGTACAGAATGAAAATCATGCAAGCTGAATTTTTTAATGTCTTCCTTTATTTTCAAAACATGTTTTACCTCCAAATAACAAGGTCACATAAGACACAAGTAACCAACTACAAGTAAAGGTTTTTAGAAACCTTTACCACTTGTAGCAAGTGTGTAACTAAATTAAAGTACAGTTTAACTCCCTCAACTCACTAAACTCCTGTGAGAAAGTTTGGATCATAAATTACAAACATGAACATAAATAAAAATAATACCCTACCAAAGTTACTGTAACCGAGATAAGGGCGTCTATACTGGGTACGTAAATAAAGTCAACAACCCTTCCTCCCGGCAACAACAACCGCGCCACTTCCCTTCACAATAAAACTACACAACAGATATGAGAAACAATACCTGACAAGCTCTACTAAGAGCTGCCATAATAAAACATGTTAAAATACTTTATCAAACTTGCCAGTATTCATGGCAACCAGATATTTATTAAATTGCGAAACATCGGAAAAGTAGCGCCGACTTGGCAGGTTGTTGCGGGGTTCAATATGCGCTATCAACCGTCGGAACCCTCGGCTGGTCGTCAAGAACAATCATTTCCATTACCTTGATCGTTATTGCCCTGGCCAATGTCTTCCTTTGGTCGAGTCCCAGCTGCGCTGCTTTCTTTTTGTCTGCCGCTAATGTTACTAGCGTTAGCTTCCTGCCGTTGTTTGTGTACTTCAGGGTGACGGTTTTTCAAATGACATGATCAAATTTGTGGTACTGAATGACTTGACGCGGAACCCTCCTCGCATTACCTCGACTTTGCAAGTGTTGCATAATGCTTTTCGCGTATCTTCTATGACACCCTGAAAAATCGCCCACACCGCTGACTTTCTCTCTCCTCAACACACACACACACACACACACACCTCTTGTGCTGCACTTGCGTCACTGACGCTGTCATATGCCCAAACAAATGCCGCATGGCCTCCCCTTCCCGACACACATACACAAACTGCAATTAGACGGGTATAAACATCGGTTGTTAAAATCGGCGCAGTTACTCATTGGACCGATGCCGATATGTTAAAAAATGCCGAACATCGGCCGATAACAATATTAATGCCGATATATCGTGCATCCCTAACTGCATACGTCATTACTTGAATGTGGGGAGTGCGTCAAGAAATAATCCAGGCTGCGTTGGATACGGAGAGCCCGCTTGGAGACGGAGAAGCGCACAGCGCTCGCCATTCCACTCAAAACATAACGTTAGCCTGCTGCGCTCTGGGCGGCTCGCAAGCCCAAACAAGTGTGTGTTGCGTACCTGTTGTTTTGTTTCTGGTCTAGCTAGATCCGGTGTGGTGTTGTAGTTTTTCTCACGTTACTAGTTTTTGCAACAGAATGTGAAAAAAAAAACTACAAAGTTTGCTAGGCTAAAAAGAACGTTAATCTTCCGATCAAAAAATTGACACCCTTAAAATGGGTTTGCGTTAACGCCGTTAAAAACGCGTTAAACTGACAGCACTAGTTTATATACAACAGGGGTGTCAAACTCATTTTTGTTCAGGGGCCACATACAGCACAATTTGATCTCAAGGGGGCCGGACCAGTAAAAATAGTAAAATAATAGCATAATAACCTATGAACAACAAGAACCCCTTTGTTTTTTCTCCTTTGTTTTACATTTACTGAAGGATAATAACAAAACATGAACTTTCTTGAGAAATATAAGTGCAATTTCAACAATATCATGCCTAAATTTACTATTTACACAGCACACTGGATCTATAAAGGCACAAACATTTAGTCACGGGTATCTGGAGCATTTGACATTACGTTTAGATTAGTGTGAAATTTTAACAAATTCATCCTGTGGGCCGGATTGGACCCTCTGGCAGGCCAGTTCTGGCCCCCGGGCCGTATGTTTGACACCCCTGATATACAACATTAGAGTTTGGTCTTAAGGACATATGCAAAAATAATCATGTGAGACAAAAAAACCCAGGTCTCTGAATGCTCCCAAACAAAACTCTTGACAAGGCCACAAATATACAGCAGAGACATGAGAGTTAGTTGTTGGACCTGGATCAGATTCAAGCTTCAGAACGTTCAGACGAATTTGAAGAGGGCCTTTTCCAAACATATGTGTTGTTTTGCCTACATTTGATTATGTGGTTTGTTTTCAGAAGTATGATGAGGTGGTGCTTGCAGTCACAGTGTGCTGCAGCTTGGCAAGCGTCTGGAGGTCGCGTAATCAGGAGGGGGTCTTAAAGAGCTCAAAGCTAATATTGCCTATCTCTGTCAGAGGTTGCATAACAGGAAGTTTGAGATCGCAATTGAACTCTGAATTACACAAAGCCGCTGTAGTTGAGTGTTGTAATAAAAATCTAAAGCTAAAAAAGGTTTCATGTCAAACAAGTCCTTTAAATAATTACAGTAAAAATAATGATGCTTAATAAGTCATGCAGCTGACAGACAGAAATGCCTCATATGTGAACACATGTCGATAACCTTGTTTGTAAAACTGCATAATTAATCTGCAAGTAAACATATATTCATCATAATTTAAGCTGTCACAGCTTTTGCTGCTTTGAGGGTTGTTGTTGCTGCGACAAGCAACAATTTGTGAGGCTAATGTTGCTAAAACAACAAATCTAAAATCTCAGTTCTCGTTTCAAAAGTCATTTCATGGATTGATTGACCTAACAGCGGCCTCCCAAAAACAATTTAGGGACACATGATTTGGAGCTACACGGCTTTTTCTCCTGTAAACAATTTCAGGGTGTCCCACTGGTCTCAGAGTGCAAAGGCACCTCCTCTGAAATCAATAGTACAAGGGATAAGGTTAACCCCCAGGACAGCAGCTGCTGTACGTATCTGTGTGAGTGATGGGAGAGTCACTCAAGCTCAGACAAAAGAAAACCTCATGAAAGGATGAAAGGGACTTGCAGATATTCTTTGAGGACGAGAGCGTGCCTTATGCGACAAGATCACCTTGGCATGAGGATAATGGGATGAAATGGTCATGGCATTTCATGAGCCAGTGCGTCACAATCTCTAATTCGACCAGGTTACTTGGTTCACAGAGACTCAGGCTCCTCCTGTGTGAATAGACTTTTCATTAAAAAGGAAAAATGTGTACTTTGTGACCAAAAGCCAAAAACAATAGCACATTATAATCAAATTTATGGCACATTTGATGGTAAAAATGTTTCTGCCTCAAGTTCACATTCTGGAGCTATTTAATCTTCTTATTCTCCCGCACAGATAATGAATAATTAATATTTGCCAGGCAAATTAAACCGACTAAATCATTCATCTTTTCAATCCTTCCCAAAGGGAATATTTTGTACACTCTCTGGTTCAGAGATTTGCTGTGACCCTGCCTCTGTTTCCGATTCTCTCCACTCCGACCACAGAAGTATCCCCTTTTTTTGTTTTTGTTTCTTTCCTCCTGCACATTCAAGGTTAAGAGTGACCAGTCTTTCTGTTCTACACATGGAGATGCAGCACTGGCTGACAGTGTTGTGCGTTTGGCTTAATGCCTGGCAGTTTGCCCAGAAGATTCACATTCTCAAACGCATTTGTTTGCCCATGGGTCAAAATGACTTTGAGCCATTATGGTATTTGTTTATTTATCAAAGAATACCTTGCTACATTCCATTTCATTCTGCAAAGACATGCGGGCAACGTTAACTTGTTTTATTTGTGCTTTCAGTAACAAGACGCATCGACTTACTTACCGATGCAAATGGCATTATTGGAAAGGAAGGATGAACAAGTGTTGAAGATGGAGGGGTGACGAGGTCTGAGAGTTAATGGTTGCATGGAATGATGGCTGAGCATGAGGGGAGGAACCAAGGGTCAAATCCAGATTTATGTTTGGGTTAAGTTGAATCTGCTGTGGAGAGGAACGCGGGAAAATGAGACTCATCGCGGGAGCAATGACTGATTGAGATATCTGCGTTTTATTGTCCCCCTTGTGGTTCCTACAATAAGGGAGAGGTGGTGGGATGTAGAAATTGATATATAAGGAAGAGGAAGAGGTTCGGCACAGGCTGGATGACATTTATCTTATAATTTAATTATAAGAGAATTCAATCAGCATCATGATATACTACCAATTAACTAGCAACCACAGCAAAAGAGAGCAGTGAGCAAACAGTGCTTTAGCAGTGCTGTGTTTCTACGTAATAAAATTCTTGATAGGCCCATTTATCCTAATAATAGTCTTTCTGTTGCCATCTTCAACACTCCTTTTCAACAATGTCATTTGCATTGGTAAGTAAGTCAATGCTTTTTTAAACTTGTATTTTTCAATCTTAAAAGTTTAAGTTGACAGATCATTTTTAATTTGACCTGAACTCAAAATATCTTTAAAAAAAACATCACTATATAATAATGTAGAATTAACAATGAATTGCATTAATATGACTTAAAAGCCTGCATGATGTTAAGTGAGAAATTCTCAACACTCTAAGGCATATCCAGGTTTTATCTACTGTATCTAGATTTTAGATTTATGGACAACTAAAAAACACAAAGCTGATTTGAATCACATGTGATACGTAGGTGGTTTCAAATGTGATTCTGATCGGATTCTGATCGGTCGCTCAGATAGGATTTCAAAATGTCTTCCCCTGGAATTCCACTGAATGTGTATCCGTCGCGTCGTGTACATCATGGCATCAGAAGTGATGCACGCATTAGGGATGGGAACAACGCGTCTCTTTGAGTTTGTTGTCGATGCCCACGTGTCAAACAGCAGCAATGCAGAGGGTGGAAAATATTCTACACTGTACTTCTTCATTTTAGGCTCCAAAAACATGACTGTAATGTCCAATATTGACCAGCAAAGCAGCATAGTTTTTGTTCAAGACCACAAGCATGTCCACGTGTTTGGGAAGAAGGCGAGTGTGCGGAGTATATTCTCTATTAATCCCGCGGCAGAGAAAACTCTCTCCGCTGGCACGGATGTGGCACGGATGCAGATGCAGGTTTTTGAACCTTTAGCGTCCACCAGAGTGCAGGATCTTGACTGGGTGAGTTGCGGTCTTCATTTGTGTAGCACACTTTATGATATGTATTTGAATAGGCAATGTAATAACTTGAAAGACAAAATGCAATTCAACAAATACACATGTTGTCGCTGACAGGATTTTGTATGCATACTCTGTTAGACCTTTTGTGATATCTAGAAAATTCAAAAACTATGGACTTGGCGACCTGTCCAGGGTACGACCCTCATGTGGAGGATAAAGTGGTAGAAGACGGACGCATGGATACCGTAAAGCAGAGAAATAGAGCTTTGCGTCCATATAATTGTCATTACGGTAGCCCTCAGGACTTCTGTGGAACGACGCCTCATTATTAACACACCAGTAAACATGATTTAAACATGAAACTTATTTCATGTTACATCAGTGTGAATATAAGGCAGCTCTTTTCAACCTATCTCTATTCTGTCGCTTGCTTGATACACAGACTCATAAGTTCAAGTTCAAGTTCAAGGTTTTTATTTGCCATTTGTGCTTAAACAGACAGTCCAGGCACATTGGAAATCTTGTGCGGGTTCTACGAGTCAGTTGTAGGAGACAGAAACACACTTAAGTATAAATATAAATATAAAAGTATAAAAGTAGACCTCAAATTAAAGTCTATACAGAGTATAAAGTAAAAATAAAAAAATGTAGAAGATGTGGAAAAATAAAATAAAATAAATATATACAGATATACAGCAGATATGTTATGTTATATAACATAAACATATGACACATCTGTACCCAGACTGTTTTAAAATCACATTTGAACACCAGGTGTGAACAGTCACTTTTACTGCCATCCCCTCGTGGTGGGATCTCTGTCTTTTTACCAAGAAATTCTTAATTTGGTTCTTTTATGAAAAGAAACTCTCATGAGACAGCGCCGTGATAAGGTTGGGACAGACAGATGGACAACCTGCAGCCACAAACACCTGTTCTCTACCCGTCTTTGCTCTCATCCCATTTCTCCTTTTTCAAAAGACACTTTTCTTTTCAGCCTTGAAGAAGAAATCCTCAGTGGATAAATTTAGAAATGAAACACATTTCACTCTCGCTTTCAGAGCACAATTCAACATATTATTAATCCTTTTTTTTTTTTCCCACATTTCATAATGTGGGCTATTCACTGATGTGTGCATCCTGGTCTCTAATGAAGAAAACACCTCCAGCAATTCCCAGCAGAAAACATCTCTTGCTGTGCTGCACAGAGAAACCTCCTCTGTTCCCTGTTAGTTTGTTACTCCTATCATCCACAGCAAACACGTTATGCAATCATTAAAACTCTTTGAAATGCGATTGATTTGCTTTCAGAATACCTCGTTTGCATATGCTTGTCAATTATTAAGAGACACGTGGAAGTGATTGCATCACATGTCCACACTAGCTCATCGTATGTGGTGCCTGATTTTGTTTAAATCAATCTACACTGAAGGAGCAGCTGAGTGAAGCACACATGGAAACATTGAACTGTGAAGTTGTATTTGTCTGAGCTCCATGTTGGACACACATGCTGTTGTGGCTCATTTCTCTTATTGCCACATAAATTAAATCAATGAGTGGCTGTTATCAGCAATATAAGGGCTCAGGGGTAACTACATCCTGAATGTCTTACTTTTGCTTGCCTGCTTAATGTATGGATTATATTTAAGTGAATTCTTCATTATACAGTGACACGTGTATTGTAAAAAAATTCCAGTTTAATAATTGTGTTACCACACCTGCTTTCTGATTCATTTCCTCTCCCTGCTTTACACATAATCTGCCATAATATTCACTAGTTTCACATTAGATTATTCAGTTAGCCTTGATCCAGAATGATTTGCTTGTGTTTCTGGTCTTTTGCCGAAGCTTTGACACACACAAACTGTTTGTGTGTAAAGATTATGGCTTTCATCCTGAACCATTGTCTCCTGAGTGCACTCTGGATCATTTCTCACTATACTTAATGTGTTCCTAAAAATGTTTAGACATATTATTATTTTTCTACCAAAAATTGCATCTTTTAGCACAGTCTCCACTTGTAATGACAACCATTTTAAATGTGCAAAGGACAAAGTGTTGTCTGGTTTAAAGAAAATGTTCACACAGCTTTGTGGTTTAGTAACTTTGTTAAAAATACATACAAATATAATCCTATTTTCCAGAATACATTGTCACTCCTGATCTTGCAGGTCCATGCAGTAGCTAAATCAGTAATGAGACACTAATTAAACAGTAACAAATGGCAGCTCTCGTAATCCATAATGAATTTCAGTGGCATGATCAGATTTGTGCGAGAGGCTGCAGAACAGGTGGGCAACAACTGCATCTATAATTCAACAATATAGATTTTAATGCTGAAGCCTGAGCAGCTGGTCAGGTGTTCTCTCATTGAATTTCCAGCAACATTATTTATTTTTACTTTATTTTAGGATATTTTTTTTAATTGTCCCTCCTGTTCGTGTCATTTATTTGCCTGTCATGTTTGTGTCCTGGTTTCTCTGCCAGGAAATCATCCTCGTGGTGTTCTTCGGTGTGGAATATTTTGTCCGCCTCTGGTCAGCAGGCTGCCGCAGTAAATATGTTGGCATCTGGGGGCGACTGCGCTTTGCCAGGAAGCCGATATCTATTATAGGTGGGAACTCACGCCCCCCCCACCACCATGTGACATATGATACATACCCTGAGCTTCAACCCTGCATGAGATATCTCAAATTTAATGTGGAGCCCCCAGATGAATACTTCAATAATCATCCATGAATATTCCTCCATACATAGGAAGTAACCCTTCTCACCTCAGCTGATGTATGAAAACCAATGATAATCAATCTTAATCAAAGACTTGACCTCTACTTTATAATTGCTGCACTTTCTTGCTGTTCATTAATCATGTGCTGCTTATGTGTATTTACACTTCACATCTCGCTCTCTCCGTCTGCACAGATCTGATTGTAGTCGTTGCCTCAGTAGTTGTCTTGTCAGTGGGTTCTAAAGGACAGGTGTTTGCCACCTCTGCTGTAAGGTAAGACCCTTCTGTTCAGTTTAAGGATGACACTTGTCCAACAGGAATAACACCAGCTCCATGAACTGGATGAATTTCCCCCTGAAAGACACACACGTTTACCAAAACTACCTACCAAAAACTACGGCTTGACAGTTGGTTTTCTGTAAGCTGGACTATAATACCCATCAAACCTGGATGACCTCACCAACACTATTGAGGCTGAGGAAGGAGGAAACTGTGCAGCCAAGCTCGAGCAAAGTTTTCCCCGGAGAGTGGAAACAATTAGTGCAGTAAATGGTTTTGAAAAAAAGGATAGTAAACAATGACGTATGGGTTTGATGGTGTGGTGTCTTGGCTCCATTCAGGAACACAGTACGTATCTACTTGCATTTGGTCTGAGTGTAATGTAAGATCACTCTGGTTATTTTCCAGAGGGATTCGCTTCCTGCAGATCCTGCGTATGCTTCATGTTGACCGGCAGGGAGGAACCTGGCGTCTCCTGGGCTCTGTTGTCTTCATCCATCGGCAGGTACACAAACAGACTGAGCTTTAAAAGCCAGGCTGCTTATTATTATAGGTAAGCTGGAGGCTTTCTGTCAGGGGATTTCAGCCTCCGCTCATCATGTAGGGCATTATTTTTCATTACTACACTGAACAGAACAAAGCTTTCATATGGAAATACATACTGCTTAAAGAATACTCAGCAGAGAGGGGCACGTAAAGAGCCACTGTGCAATATGTGAGGTTTTTAGACTCAGGGCTGTGTCTTTGTGCAGTGGTATACCTCTGAACCACAGCACTAGCTGTGATTATCCCCAAAGGCCTCACTAGATGTCTTCAATGTCCATATGAAAAGATGAGTGCGATGAAGGCAAGCAGAGTGTCAGGGATTTTGCTCAAGCTGTGGTTCGGCCTCGGCTGATGACCATGCTGCTCTTGGCTGATGCTGATCATTAGTCACTTACCGCAGCTATTAAATAAGTGTCAGTGCACAGGGAAGTTGAAACTGTTTCATATTGGTGCTTATTCGTACGTGGTCAACATTCACTATGGGGTGTCATTCTGCATTAAATACCTCATTCACTTCAGGCAGGCGTCTACTGCCTCTACACTAGGAGGCAATATTCCCCCTTTCAGCTTGTTAGACATATCATGATAGAGGCCAAAACAACTTTAGTCTAACTGTTAGCATGTTGAGTGCCATTCCATGTCTGTCTGCAAAACATTAACTTTGAAATATTGACTTGTATATTACATTTGTCTCCGTGTCAGTCCAAGAATGCATCAGTCTGGATTTCACCTTGGTTTTCTCTGGTTTTCTCTTCATTTCTGTGTCTGTGTGCCAGTTTGAGTCTGATTCAACATCCTGTATGCAGTACAGTAGTTATTCAACTCCCAACTGCATTGTCTGGGCGTTTTAGTCCCACTTTGAGAAATTCAATTTAGTACAGTTTCAGTCAGAGTAACATGTAGACAACATGTCTTTTAAAAGCCCAGTCTTAGTCAAACTAACACAGTAATTTGATTTAGTCATGTTAACATACTGACAATGAAACTGAACCTCCCCTGAGAAGGTACTGGATATCCACTAGTAAATATCTTTACATCTTTTACATGTTATGTTAAAGTCCAATATGTAATGTGTGTGATTTGTTCGGATTATATATTTTTTTTAAATAACTCAACATTAATGTGGAATATATAAACTGATTAATCAGCCTTGGAACCTGCAGTCTAGTTTCTGCCCAGCAACAGAATAATATTTTACAATTTTATAAAATTCCTACTTTGAATTCATGTAATGTTTCCTCCATTAACGAACACCTGTGTTTCCCACAAATAGGACTGCTGCCAACTATTTGAGTGTTTAATTGTCTAATTATGCACTGCACTACAGCTGGTTTTGGATGGGCCTTAATAAGCCACACTGGTCACACAAATGCACAAATCCTTGTTCATGCTTCTCACTCTTCCCTTCTTGCACTGCAGTCTTTTTGGCCACAAACTGATAATAATGTATGTTCAGGAGCCACACAGTCCCAACAGCCCTCAGGGAAATGCAGTGTGTACTCTCAGGACTGTCAGTACAGTAGAGGTCAAATTGCTATTACCCAGCGAGACACTGTTGCACTTAGTGTTCCATGGTGATTAACTGACTGTTGTTGTTATGTCAGAATCACAGAACTTAAGTATTTTCTTCAGCCTTTGCCATGGAAGTCAGTGCATTTAGATTATTTATTATTTCTATTCATGTTCCTCGTGTTATGACGGGATGAATAGTGACTGAGAAGCATTCCGCTGCTTGTGCTCAGTTGGTCCTCATTTGCAGATGGGAAGCAAATGTCTCCTGAATGCGTTCGCTGGGTCACAGCAGTAGCAATAGCAGCAACACTTCCACTTCTACTAAATCTTTGGTTGTGACTTAATGGTGATGTACCTGAATGCATTAAAACATATTATTTCCAAAGAATTATTACTTGTGAGCAGTGATATTAGATGTAAGTGTAACAGGCTCTCTGCAATTTCCCTGTGGAATTTCACTCCTATCATTATTCAAGACCATGGTCTTTCATTTTGAGAGCATTATTTCTTCATTTCATGTTCAGAATCTGCAATGCCTCAAAACCCTGCACACTGTCTCAACAAGTGCCTGCTTGCATGTAAATGTGCTCTTCCCCTGTTTAAATGTTTGTCTGCACGTTTATGAATTGTTTATTTTTGACCCGGTTTTTTTTAAAGATTTATGCCACGAGTGGTATCAAACGGGGCCACCAAGTCAGAAAGTATTGAAAAAATGATTAAGGCATTGTTCATTGTTGTTCAGTGTTGTCTGATTCGTTCATAATAACCCAAATGTAGAATGATGTCAGGCTTTGCATTTCATTACCACATCCTTCTACCACAATGATGAGCAGCTACTAAGCTTGAAGTGAATGTGAATCCAGCAGAGAAGACAGAATACTTACAAAAAGATTAAAATCATCATGTCCACAGCACATGTACATGAATATTCACACTAATATGTCATGTTATTAGCAAACACACAGCCGCACTAGATGACACACACAGTGTCAAGTTATTAGTTTGTCCTTTATTTACTCTGCGGTCGTTGTTTTTTTGCATTTGTGTTTCAGGAGCTGATCACTACCTTATACATTGGCTTCCTGAGCCTGATCTTCTCCTCATACTTTGTCTACCTAGCAGAGAAAGACGCAGTTGATAGCAACGGCTCTCTTGAGTTTGGAAACTACGCAGATGCTCTGTGGTGGGGAGTGGTGAGAATGTTTTTATTATGATTATGAAATTAAGTTTGTTTATAATCGCATGACATAAGTTCCAGTAAGAGAATTTGATTCGGCTATTAATATAATTTAATAATAACACTGAATTGACTGCCTTATGTTTCAAAGGAAATTATATTTACCCTAATTTTCTGTCTCTGCAAATGTAAACTTATTACAGTTTATATATAAACTATAAAAGCAAGGGAACTTACTAGAGATTCACCAATACCACTTTTATCTGATTTATCTACTTTGACTGTGAACAAAATACAATATTAGATACTGTTTCTGCTGTTTATACATTTACAATCCCCTCACAAATTTCCTTTATTTTTGATGTTCACTCAAAACAAATTATAAATATAAGAGAAGAGCTCAATATTTCACCTCTTATTTCCAAGTTTTTACTTTGGGATAAGAAGAATTTTAGGTGTGCAACAGTGTAGTAACAGAATTAACAGTAAATACTTATTATTTGGTGTCAAGTCTTTGCTGTTTTATCAAATAACTTCTTTTCTTGACAGTCGAGCAGAGCACAGGTTGCAGTCTGCTCTACTTTTGTCCAATATCCAAACAGCTGAAATTGTGACACATCCACTTATTGCCGCACACCTGGTCAGCTCACTTGAAGATACTTAAAGTGGTATCAGGTGCAGCAGTATCTGACTAGTATTTCGAGTACAAGAGGGCAGCATCGCACCCCATATTGGCATCGGTATCAGTGCATTCCTAAAAGTTATCATTTGCTTCCATGACAAAAATATAGACAAGGGCATTAACATGTTGGACAACAGATAAAGAAAGAAAACACAAGTATTCACACTTCTCCGCATGTCAAAATAGGATTTAAATTGACGGAAAGCTCCTGCACTGCAGAATTTTAAATATGTGAGTTGACAGATTTAAAACTAACTGTTTCTGAGACCGACATAAGTCCAGAGCTGTGCAAAGCTGATCTATCGTTAAAAAGTCCTTTTACATTCCCAGAAAGTTGATCAAGAATGGCTTTGTAGAGTAATAAAATGCACGACCACTGACTGCTGCTCAACTTTATTACACAGTTAAAAGTGATGTGTTCTCTAAGGCCATCCACATTTATGAGGATAGCATAGCCTGCAACAGATTTAAGCGGTGAGGCAGCCGCATTCCTATTAACTACATTTCCATATTCCATAACAGAAAGACATGTTAATCAAATAAGTTACCTTCTGCACCAAAACGACATGCCTTACTTCTATATTTAAATTTAAAACTTTTCATGTCATGAACCAGTATTTATGAAAAGATACTTCTTTGTAATCTTTGAAATATTGTTTTTGTAGCATTGCCATCTTGCCAAAAGGATGGTTTTGCCTAAAACATTGATTTGTTGTATTTGGCAAGTAAAAGGTCAACTATAGACTGTAGTTTCTCTGTGTTGTTGTTATCGTAGGAGTTGTGTCAAAACCCTTGTGCGCATCAAGTGGGCTGCAAATACAATCACCAAATACAACAAGTGTAGGGCAAAAGGGATGGAAATGTATTTTCAGACAGTAAGTCACCACCCACTCTGCTTCTCGCAAACTTCAGGGGATATGATATTAAAAGACACATGCAAACACACATACACTGCAGAGTCAATGCAACTTTCCTGAAATCAATTTAAGTTTCCAGCATTGCAAAGTAGGAAAAACCACATATTCTTACTGTCTACAGTATAAGTGTATGGAGATGTAAATGGGTCAGTTGAGGTTGCATTATGGTAACCATATTAGTATTTGTCTGTCAAGTCTGAGGCCTAAAATAATTTACATGTCAAGAACACTCATCAGTAATAATATGCATATTACTCTCTTACATTGTCCTCCTGGACAGTACCTTCAAGTCTTTGGTGACCAGATTTTTCCTGCAGTGGCATCACAACATTCAGTCTTGGTTGAGAAGGAAATGTCTCAACAACTGCTGAAAGATTAGGATTACCGTGGACTTTGGCTTTGACATTCACACTGTCTTCCATATTTATTTCTGTGTAAATGATGTGTATTTACGGGTATTGTGCCGAGATTTAGCTCCAAGTACAACTGTGCCTCACGCAGCATGGAGGATCTACAAACAAGGTTTACAGGTTTACTGATCAATAAATACTTGAAAGGTCTAAGGATAGACTTTTCTGTTGATAATTTGTCCCAATGACAAATATTTTGAAGACAATTCTTGTAACGACCAAACCCAGCCGCCGCTTGTTTTAACATAAAGTGCCAGAATAAAGCTTCTTTTACCAATTCACTTTTTTTTTTTAAAGGTGACAGTGACTACCATTGGCTATGGAGACAAAGTGCCACAAACCTGGATTGGAAAGACCATTGCATCCTGTTTCTCAGTCTTTGCCATTTCTTTCTTTGCTCTGCCCGCAGTAAGTACAACGAAACATCACTGAACTGCAACATGGTCTACTTCAGGCTGAGGCTCTTACATCTGCTCAGTGTTGTGTGTTGTGTTCAAATAATCAATCCTTCTCTAAAGTTTTCGGCATAGTAATAGCTGTTCCTAACATTGCGTGAGCATGGTTCATGTAGGTTGCCAGATTTGACAAATTACATCAGAATCAGAATACTTTTATTATCCCGAAGGTTTTTTTTGTTACAGTTGCTCCATATCAGACTCAGTAAGTACCAGAAAAAAAGAGCACACAAGTTAAAATTTTAAAAAATCAAAAAAAAAGAATCAAGATTAAATAAAAATAGCACAAAGCATAAAAAAACATGAATCGATACTGTACTTAAACCTGGTATTACACAGTGTTCATGCACAGACACATACACCACCGTCTGTTTTATTTATTTAATTATTTATTTTAAACGTTAAACCTATTTGGTTCATTTTAGAATTTCAGCAACAGGAAGAGACCTGGGTTCCCCACCCGGTCGGAACAGGGTCTTTCTACATGGGGTTTGCATGTTCTCCCTGTGTGTGTGTGTGTGTGTGGGTTTCCTCCCACAGTCCAAAAACAGGCACATTTGGGGATTAGGAAAATTGGACAGCCTAAGTTGACTGTAGGTGTGAGTGTGAAAGTGAATGGTTGTTTGTCTCTATATGTGACCTGACCACGGTGTACACTGCCTTTCGCCCTATGTCAGCTGGGATTAGCACCAGCACCCCCCACAACCCTCATGTGGAGGATAAAGTGATAGAAGAGTGAGTGAGTGAAATGTGCTGCTATGTTTCCTCAATACATTTCCTACATACAATATTGTGCAGAAGTCTTAGGTATTACATTTATTGTTTTCCCAATACTATAATGACAGTACAGTGTAATTATTTCTCAGTTTCTTTATTGGAACACATTCAGGAAATACTGGAAACATGTAACCTGACTCTCTTAAGACTGCAGTGAAACCCTAATTAAAGTTATTGGTAATCTGTGTTTGTCCTGCTATTTTTCTACATTTAATGTCGACAAATATCTGCTGAGAAAAAGGTCTATTACACCATATGTATGCTTATGATTCCAATCCAATTGCCAGTGATCAAAGCAATATAATATATATATATTATATCCTTATAACTTGATATATGGACAAGATTAACAGTAGTAACAGTAAATGATTAACAGTTGTAAATGTGAAGCAATGTACTTTTGTTCTGTATTCATAACAGAGTGTATTCATTTTAACAGAGTCAATTAGTGATGATTCAGAAAAGCAAGACACCACTTTACATTTCAATGTTGTTGAACACTGTATATGTTTTGTTAAGTAATTAACATCTCATTAAACTTCTGTGACTAGGCAAATGTTTCAACATGAAGGAGCACATTATTCCTCAATTCATTTTGGTTAACTCTGTGTGTATTTTTGTCTTTCCGATCATGCTGCCACCTGAGCATCGTTAAATCTGAATTAATGAGCAGAAAATGTGCTGTGCTGCTTCACTTAGGGAATCCTGGGCTCAGGCTTCGCCTTGAAAGTGCAGCAGAAGCAAAGACAGAAACACTTCAATAGACAGATCCCTGCAGCTGCCTGTCTCATTCAGGTATTCAACCAAAAAAATGAAAAATACAAAAAATATAGAACCAGAATACAGCATGGGTACAGCACCGTCTCAGAGCCCCATTATTGAGATCCATCATTTTACCGTATGTAACCTGTGTCTTCTTTCTTGCATGGCAGATGTGTTGGCATGAAATGTGTCCTTTCCAACTAAGACATTTTCTATTTTTCTGCACCCTCAGACATCATGGCGATGTTGTGCAATTGAGAACTATGAGTCGGCTACATTCAAGATGTTTTTGAGGAAAAGATCCAACATCCCTGCCTCCACTTTGTCCACCCCCAAGACTAAGAAATCGGTTTGTGATAACTGAGATGATTCCCTTTTTTATTCTACCCTCATTGAAATAAGTCAAAAGGTCAATGTTTTACAGTCCACAGTACTGTGTATGCTGGCAGTGTTGGTGTAAATAATATGTTGAAAAAAATGGGAAAAGAAATTACTATTGACCGTTATTTACATGATTATTTAACATTTTGTTTTCAACACAAGGTGAACATAGTTGTTTACGTTCAGATGTCAAACAAACAGCCTCAGTGTGTTCCTCCACAGAAACAGATATTTCCTGTGAGCTGAGATGTTTGCATTTCTTGGGCAGGTGAAGATAAGGAGGAAGATGAAGAGCTCTGACAAGGACAATGGTCTGACTTCTCCCACAGTTCCCAGCATCACCTTTGACTCTGTGTTTGACAGTGGGAAGGAGCTCAGTTCAGATGTTTACAGCACTGTGGGAACAGGTACTGCAAAACTTTACAGTATGTTTTACATAAAACTTTTTTTATTGCAAGGCATATATTGTATAACAACAAACTTCTCCACTGCAGGGCCCAAAAATCCAAATGGTCTCTTCATGCAAAATATAACACAAACCGTGACTTGCGTTACGCTAAAAAGGAGTAGTGAGGACAGTGTGTATCTCAGTTTTTATTAGTTTGGCAACAGCTCCGTGATTTGGACTCACTTTGCTAATAAGGAGCCACTTCTGGGAATCTGGTTTTCTGCTGATACAAATATATTGAGCACTCACTTTTTCTGTATACTCACTATTGGGTTCCTTGTCATCATTTGGGCTCACTATGACACTGTTTTAGCACGAAATCTCACTGTGTCACTGGTGATGCACATAAGCAGAGAGAGAAATGACTAATGCAGCACAGGCAGCAAACCACACATTCAGCAATGATACAATAAAAAAAAAAAAGGATGTTTGATATTAACTTCAGTTGTAGGATTGGAGCCACAGGAGGGGGGACAGCATGAAGTCTAAACATTAAAGATGGATGAGCACACTGCAGCAATAAAACATGAGTTTGCATTTGTGCGTGTAAACTCCAGTAGTGCTCTGCTGAATCCACAAAAGTCAACACACAACATGTTGTGTATTATTGGCTCAATAATAAAGAGCTGAGAAGGATGTAAAGAGGATATTTGAATCTTAAATAATGTAATGTGTTGTAAAATGAACTTTTAAAGGCTCAAGATTGAATGTTTGACCGGCACCACGTCAGTTTTTGAAACTGGAAATATCATGAAGGCAGCTCTCAGTCACACTGGTGTCCACACATGTGTGTCATGCTTTATCTATTTTTCAAAATGTACAAATCATCTAAACTGACCATAGAGGTGAATGTGAGAATGGATGCTTGTCTGTCTCTGTGTACCCCACCTTTTGCCCTATGTCAGCTGGGATATGCCCTCGTGTGGAGGATAAATCGCTAGAATATGAATGTGTACTAATGAAGAAGACCTGCAAACTAGCAATTGAGAACTTCACAGTTTTTTCATTTGCCACCAGGCTTTGGCCAGTATTGATGCTACTTTTTCAAACAGTTCATCTCACTTCCAAAACTCCTTTTCACCAACAAAACACATTTACATATCTTGGAATAAGCTCATTCATCCACAACACTGGCAACAGCTCTCATTCAGGGAGCAAACACTGTCACTCTGAGCACACTGAACTACAAAATACTGACAACAGAGAGTTTTACATAAAAGACATTTTATTGAAGTTTGAATGATATTTCCCAGATAAGCTTGTATTTTATTATAGAAAAATGTGTTAGCATTTGAATGTGCAGTAACTGTGGTTACAATTAATGAATTTTGAGTGAAAGCAATGAAAAGTGATTCACAGTTTGCTTCACGTAGAATTTCGCTGTGAAGGGTTTTGACTATGTGCTTGTTAGCTATTGAAAAAGATAAAATGGAAGATAGGCTGATTTCCCCATAGACCACATAGACCAATGTGAAACCTAGCATCCAGTAGGCTTCACTTTTCAAAGTCCGTTTTCATGTCTATGGTTTGTGACCATGAAACATGTTGGATAGGGACCGACAGATAAACGTCATGATTTTATGCTTTTGAGTATTGTGGCTTTTGTGTAGGAAATGTTGTCTCTGTAAGTTGGACAAATGATCCATGACATCAGAACTATTTAAACTGTTTGGAGAAAAGCTTAACTGACATTTGTCGTGTATGTCTGTCCTTCAATTTTTTGTGTCCCTTATTCAGGGCTTCACATTAATTTGTAAAGCTTTTTGAAAGGATTCATGTGAATAAAATAAAAACACTGTCACTATTATGTTTACCAATGCTGCACAGAGGGCATTAATGGATACTCTGTTCAAAGCAGATGAATGACATGATGTACTTGAATACAGACTCTTGCAAAATGAGACAAATATGAATGCTTTCATTGTGCACAAACAACATAACCACCTAATTTGAGCATATACCCCCCTTCGCTGTAGTTTACAGTCACGTACTATTAATCTACACGTGTATAACCTGAAAAGCTGACTAGCTCCATGAATGCCATGCAGTGGTTTTGCTTTGCACTTGCTCATCATCAGCAGCCACATATACTGTAATTTGCCCACACATGTGCATGTCTGATCACGTTCAGTGAAAATTGAGGTTTTTGAGGTGAAAACGTGAGTTTTTTCAGTTGGTTCAACATATTCCATGGTCACAAACCATAGACATACAACTGGACTTTGAAAAGTGAAGCCTATAGGATTCTAGGTTTCACGTTGGTCTATGTGGTCTATGGGGAAATCAGCCTACTACATTTGGCTGAGGGGTTACGTTGTTTTTCTAACGCTAACTGTCAAAACTATTCACAGCAAAACAGAATTCTATGTGAATCACTTTTCATTGCATTCATTCATTGACCACAGTTAGTGCACATTTAAATGCTAACACACTTTTCTATAGTAAAATACAAGTTTATCTGAGAAATATTATTCAAACTTTGATGTAAAACTCTCTGTTGTTAGCATTTTGCAGTTCCGTGTGCTCAGAGCGACAGTGTTTGCTTCCTGAATGAGAGCTGACGAATGAGCTTATTTTAAGATATGTAAATGTGTTTTGTTGGTGTCTTCTTATTTGAAGCGAAATAGATTCTCCATGTTGTAGCTCTGCACATCTAACATCCACATCATACTGCTTTCAACTATGAATCATTTAACTAGATTCCCACATTGCAATGTCAGCTAACATTAAGTTCTGAAATTATTTGAATAAAAATATAACCCGAGCCTTTGAAATTCAGTCACATAAATGTAAGAATCTAGGTTTAGACTACACAGAAACTGTAAATCAAGTCAGTTACAGCAGCGGTGAAAAGCGATTTTACAGTACTATTAAGGGTCCTGCAGATTGGGTGATTTAGATTAAGATTAGGTTTAAACATTAAGTATTTTAAGATCTACATAAAAGCAAAGATTATCAGACACCAGTAATTAAATTAACTTGATGAACTCTTGATGAACTCTTTTATTTTTGCCCCTCAATTTTATCTTTATCTAAATTGCCCATATGTCTTTGCTTGTGTCTCTTTGCTGTCTGGTCCAGCAGGATCCCACTCTCTGGGAGGATGTGGTGAGCTGCTGTTAGTGTCCATGTCCTGCACATGTCCTCATAGCACACTCACTCTCCTGTCTTACTCTCAACTATAAATGTACCTGTAGACTCACTTTTGGCCTTGACAGTCACTAATTCACTAAATAAACTTGCAGTGAATAACATCACAGTTGTTATTATGGACACTATTTGATGTCATCATCGTTGCTGTGTTTCTCTTCATGTGTGCTTCAGATCACCAGCAGTCTTGGACGTCTCTATCTTCCCTTCAGTTCAGCTCTCCTCCTCCAGGTAACCTCCATGCTCTTGTCTTCCTCCCCAGAGGGAGAGAGAGCAGGCTGACTGGGTCAGATGAAGAGCAAACTTTAAAGTTTCAAGGATTTGAAGTGCTGGTACTTGGAGTAGAAATGTCCAAGATGGTATTTGTCATAGAAAGAATGTTTTTATAATAGTTACTTGAGTTTAAAGCTGTTGCTAAACAACAATTCCTCCTTAGATCCATATGTGTGGTGGAGCATGAAATTGATAGATAAGTTCTTCAATCAGTTAACCTGTCAGCACACGTAATAGAAATGATAATACAGAAAATATAAACTGTGTAAACAGCACTTTTCAAAGTAGAGTTCCAAAGCGATTCACATGGATAAAACTGAATTTAGTGCGACTGAATTAAAGGTCAAGGAATAATTCTAAAGAATAATACAATAAAACATTAAAAACAATGAGAATCATATAACAGAAAACACAAACTTGATAAAGAATATGTTTTTACAAAAGTGATTTAATAGATTTAGCATCTGCTCTACCTTCAAAACAGTGTATCTGCAGTTTCAATTATCAATACAGATATATGAACATTTGCTGCTATGTTTAGTGTGTGACGACGGAATTGAAAAGGTCAAAATTGAATGCTTTTTTTTTGAGAATGACACTCAAATCTGACTATGGCATGTGCAAGACTTGGCTGTTGCCACTCAAATGTGTGTTAGTTTTTTCTTTTCTCAAAATGAAATGCTCAGGTTTCTCAGAAGAAGAAAAGAACATATTGCAAATAAAGCCAATAATCCTTTCCTCATAGATCCATGCCTTTTATATCAACATGTGTGATTCAAGAACTTGATATTATTACCCTTCTTCATCACTGGCCAGATAACTGTGGCTGTGAACTCAGATGTGTTTTCCTATCTGAAAATGATATGTCATACACCAAATCTGAGCCATGGACGGACACAATTACTGGTCACTCAAGGTCACAAAGCTCCCACAGTGAGGAAGCCATCAAATCAGTGGGGATTTTCAGAAGCCATTCTTAATGCATTTCAGACATTTATTGTGATTTGTATGTGCCCATGCTAATAATAAATAAGCTTGTTGTGTATGTGTGTGTGTGTGTGTGAGTTCCATGTATGACTCATGTTGTGGGGACCTACATCTGTTTACACGGTCACATTATGGGGGCTTGTCTTCCTTATGAAGACAAAAAGCAAGTTCCCATTAAGTCTGTGTAATTTCTTCTGCAGTCATGTAAACCAGACTCTCTCTCTCTTTGTGTGCATGTGTGTGTGAACATCAGTAAAAAGAAACCCTGGCCTTTTGGATGTCCAGTCCCCTGACCCCCTCCAGAGGAATTGTAGCTTTGCAGACGACCTGGAACTGGAGTCAGAACGAGACAGTGAGCTGACCCCTGTCACCTCTGTGTCACAGTGAGTTCACTGCACCTCTGCCATCTCTCTTCATATGTGACTTCACGGAGTGTGTTAGAGAATGTAAGAATTTTTAATTCACCTTTGTTATGTGCAACACCCCAGAATGCTCCTAATGATGATCTATCAGTGAGGAAAACACTTGTAGAGACATTTGCACAATGAGAGAATGACAATAATATGAAGAGAATGACTGTTGAGTAGCTGCAGTGTAATGTACGGGTACAGTAGTGAAACAAATGGAATAGTAGTTTCGCCCCATGAGACTATCTTTCTGTGGGTTAATGATGCAGAGTAGGAACTGCATGCAGCAGCATTGTTGGCAAAGATCACTCTGTGCTCTGCTTGCTCCAATATATGCAACCAGCTGTTCTCACAGAGCAAAACCACAATGAATCCCATGCTAAATCGAGCCATTATGTGTTACCACTGCAGTTGTTAGCCATAGCAAGAGAATAGAACATTTAAGGAGCCTGACAAATGTGCTGCCAAAGACAAGGCTTCTGTAAAATGAACATCTGAAAAGTCATCATACCATGTAGTTTAATCAAAGAAGTCACTCAAACTGTCAAAGAGCCATTTTTGTCATGCTTTAGGAGCAACAGCAAAGGTTTTACTGATCACATTAACAAGAGCTCTGTTCAGTTCTTGTATTCGGGGCAATGTGACAGTGAGCCAGCAAACACGATGCACCTAAATGCACCTAAAACTGAAGAAGCTAAATGGCATCATTAAAGTAATTATTCTCCTGTGAGTAGCTGCTAGTGCAAACGGCCCAAACACACAGCTGTGTGTATCTCATGTTCAAAGCCTCATGTGTCCATTTGTCATCTGAATTCCAGTTCAGCAACACTCACAACTGCGGGTAAATGAAATCAGCCATTTAAATAAGTTTTAAGTTTTGTGAACGTATTTTATCAATGGTGTAGTATGTTATGGAAATCACTAACATAAGAGTAATTCCACTGAACTTAATGACCTCATGAGTCTTGTTGCCGTCATGAAGATGCCAGTCCAGTGGCCTAAGGAAGGTAACATGAAAACAATGCGTAACTTAAAAACTATCCCTCTGTATTTTACTATAATTGTCTTTTAGCTAATGCTTTATTGTCAAAATCATTGGAATCCCTGAAAGAAAGTGACTAACCTTATTTTAAAATGATTACAGCTTTAAGGTAGAGTTGGCGTTAAACATTTTCTCATACTGTGTTAGAAGTAAGTACATTTCTCCTTTCAAACATCACTTTTAGTGGAATTGAACAACTGTCATAAGAGTTTAAAGAATGAACCCGTGTCCCTCTATTTGCCACTCTGTCTATTTCTGGTTTTATCACCACCACATAAACACATGCATCACATTCTGGGTGGAAAATGGATTTCTGTAATAGCTCGCTGAGCACATTATTGATATTTCATGATGAATGCTCTGAAAGGTGCTTTTAAAAAACAGCCACTTGCATTGCTTGTGAAAAGTTTATTGTGAGACATCTCTAATTCACCCAACGAGATATGATAAAGACCTCACTGCCCACTGCAACACACACACACACACACATGTATACCACACGTACTACTTAGTCATT